>NC_060072.1:97456893-97759924 GCF_922984935.1 Meles meles
GGGACGAGGCGGTGAAGCCAGCTGGGCATCGCCATGGTCAGAAGCGTGGACACAAACACCGATCCCACCGCGCGGATGAAGGTCTCTGTGTCCGCAGGCACTTCGGCCTCCAGGCAGCCCAGGCGGGAACCCAGGAGCACCGCCGCTATGCCTGGGCGGGAGGGGGCGCTGTCAGGGCACCCGGAGACCAGGCGGGAGACTCCCACGCTTGCCCCTGTCTTGGGACTCACCTTCTAGTCCAAACTTGTAAAACTCTCCAGCCACGTCCCGAACCAGGGTGGGCGGCCCAGCACCGCGTCCCCGTTGGTGCCGCAGTCGCCGCACAAGGTCATGGACCACGCCGTCCAGGGTCCTGGCATATTGGGAGGCCGCCTGAGGCCGGAGGAGCAGCGGGGCCAGGAGGCTACGGAGCTTCTGCCATTCTTCGCCTTCCCTGCGGGTGTGCAGAGAGGGGGCGCATCAGGGCGGATGGGGGTGTGTGGAGGCGGCCGACCCGGCTGGCTGCGGTGAAGATGGAGCGTATGCGGCTGGGGTGGCCAGGAAAAGGATTGCAGCTGCTCCCTTGGGGTACAAAACCCTGCTCTTGCCTGCGTCTGCTTTCTGTCCCCCTTCCTCGTTACTCATTTCCTGGCCGGGGGGCAGGGAGGGCTGCGTTCCTGGGTAACTTGAGTCACGGATTCTTACATTCCGTCTAGGTCCTGGTACCTTCGCCCCTTCAACAGATTTCCAGGATTCCGGACTCCAAAGACAAGGAGATGGGTGGGGGACCAAGGTGGGGTTCTACCTGAGCCTGAGCGAAACAGGCTGGGGTGGGAAGCACAATGTGCCAGACGGTTGGGGAGGAAAGGCCAGCCTCCTTCCACAACCCGAGACAGACTGTTTCCAGACCAGCTACAGGAGAGGGACGCAGCAGCCGGGCGTTGGGGCTTTGGGGCCAGGGAAGACTCACGCTGTGAGCAGCCCGCAACCCCGCTGCTGGCGGCGACGATGCTCTGCCCAGGGCGAGAAGCTGCAGCGTTCCGGCCGGGGCCCCTCCTGTCGCAAGAGCTGCTCGACGAGCGCAGGGGCCGCCACGTACACAGTGCGCACCGTCCCGAAGCTGGCCAACCACATGGGCCCGAAGCGCGAAACGCCCTGCACCTGAGAGAAGGAGCGTAGAGGACACTGGAGACCCCAGTCGGGGCCCTTCAGCTTGGTCCATGTCAATGTCAAGGGTGTTGGCTGGGTTTTGCAAGAGGGATCTTGTTTCTTCACAGACTCCCAGCTAGTATATAGCCGTGATGCTGCAAACCCTTCCTCCTTTTCTTTTCCCCACTTCCCATCCCTAGGAAGTTTGAGTGTGATGGGCAAAACGGAGGGATTCTGCACAAAGCAGATACTCAGCACTTCTCTTAGGTCACCCAGGCTGAGCTGAGGCGAAGAAATCCTTGAAGGCTCCTCACGTGGACTATCTCAGAACGAACCCCTAGTAACTGAAGAGGAGCGCCTGTAGCTTTAAGTCTGACGCGCGCGGGGAAGGTACTGTGCATTCCCACCTCCCCCACACTTGTTCTAGACCTACCTGGCCCCCACTTCAGTACCGCGAGAAGGCGCTTTTTGAGTGCACTCTTCTGCTGGGTGTGGGGATGGACTCCGAGCAGGTCCAACCACCGCCCGCAGTCCCAACTTTTCTCATTCATGGGCATCTGTTGTCACTGGCCCTCCTCCTACTTTGTGCACTAGTCTTTCTGGTGTTGTCAAAGCCCGTTTCCCCAGCATTCCATTCCCATGAACATCCACCTCTACCTGCAGCTCGTGTAGGCGTGACAGACCCCCCTTGCAGAAGAGTTCAGCAAGGAAGACTGGCATGGAGGGGCCTGGAATGTCCGCCAAGCTCCGGGGCGGTGAGTCGGAGCCTCTGGAACCCAGTGAGGTGCCCAGCTTGGGAGCACAGTGGACGCGCTGGAACACTCTGGAGGCCAGCTTGAGGGTCTGGGTCATGGTCTGGTTCAGGGAACCCACAAAAGAGAGGACTTCTCCCAGGCATCTTGCTTGCTTTTCTGAGCCCCTATTTAACCTTTGGGTGAGATAGTGGCAACGCCTCCTCATCAAGCTCCTCAGCCAATCCCCTCCTAAGTGGTTCAGCTGAAGATTAGCACCCAGGCACAGTAGGCGGGGCTGGGGTTACCTTGCAGCTCTCTTGGGTCTCTTGTTGCTATGACCCTCTTGGCAAGGGAGATCTGCCTTGGTTCCCCCTTTCTGGGCTGGTGCCCTGGTCCAGTTGCCTAGAGATATCTTCCTGGTAAAGGCTCTTTGGTGAGGTTTAGGATACTGAGGTACAGAGTCAGTCTCTGGTATTCTCACTTCCCTAGGGAGCCAGGCCCTCTTGGGACCATTGTCAGGAATTCCCCATCCTTCAGCCTTCGGGAAGGGAAGAGACACAGCTGTAGCCGTCTCTATATTCTTGGCATATGGAGCTGTGCCTTCTCTGTAACTAAGCAGAACTTTCTGGCACTCCCACAGCTTTCCCACCTCCTGTACCTGACACTGGGCAGATGGTGGGTAGGTTAATGGGTTAAAATGGCTCCAGGAGCCTTCATCTTTGCTCCTTGGGAAGGTGTTGGTCTTTTAGGTCAACAAACCCTGTCTTTCCAGCCATGGGAACCTAGGGCTTCAGGAGCAGAAACAAAAGAACCTTTTACCAATTAGAAAAGTTGAGAGATTTCTCTGGGCTCCTGGATGGGCTACGTGAGTGCTCTGAATCTCCAGCTGACTCAGTCCTCTTTGAGGGGAGGGGGGATTTCTAGTCAGCAGTCTAAAGCAAAAATTTGCTTTTAGCCTCAGAATCCTGCACAGTTTAGTTCTCTGCTCCTCACTCCTCCACCCTGCTGCCACTGGGCTCCGCGCCAGTCAGTTAGCTCTGAAGTTCTGGAATCGAAGGTCAACATGAAAAAGGAGAGGGTCTCCACCACCCGGACCCAGGACTCTCCAGAGACAGCAACAATAAAGACAGCAGATTCCTCAGGTCAAGTTTCAGGCAGGGAGAGGATTGGGGGGTGGGGATGGGAGAAGGCATGTGATAGATACATGCTCTAGCCTTTCCCAAGAAATAGCAGCATGGGCAGGGGCACACGCACACACGTTATCCCCAGGACTGCAAAGTAAACACAAGTGGACAGGCAGTTTGAGTCTAGCAAGCTGTTTAGATGGATAGTGGAGAACTGCATTCCTCACTTTCGCTGAGAAGGAAAGATCCCAGAAGAAGGGAGTGCTAAGGAAGAGCAAGACCCCACACCCTTCCAAACATCCCTTCTGGTCCAAGGTCTTTTGACCTTCCCAGTTAGCTTCTTTTGCTTTCTGTTGGTGGTAGACAGGCAAGAAGATGAGAGGTCAGTTGTGAATCTCAGGCTTCTGGCTTGGGAAGTTCTCCCGACTTCTTTGAAAAACTGTCCCCTCTTGGCCCTGGCAGTATCAGCTAGGCAGGTTCTGCAGTCAAGCTAAGGCAAGGTAGGCTGTCAGTGGCCAAGAGGGGTGGGACTGGGGGGGTCACTGGCTAGAGGGTGGGATCCTGTATTCTTCGGAAGATGGCTGGGAAATTCTTGCCTCCGTTGCGTAAGACTTTCTTTCCCTCCTCAGTTGAGGTGCCCAGATGTCCCACAATGGGGTCTTCACTCTGGGAAAAAGAAGGATTCCGTAAGTCCTTGCCCACCTTTCAGACGGCCCCTGGCCCTGAGGTTCTGAGGGCCCATCCCCCGGCACTGAGTTGGGTTCAAAGAATACAGATCCACTCTGGAAAAGGCCTGCATTGTCATAATTCCCTCAGGGCCCCTACCTACCAGTTCCTCCAGAGGCACGCGCTCAAAAAGGGGGTGCCTTTCAAAGTGGGCACACATCCAGTCATGTAGCTCCAGCACATCAGTTATGGTGTATACGAGCCCCTGCAGAGGCAAAAATCACCCGAGATGGGGGGGCTGCATGCAGCTGAGCAGGGTGATGATGGGAGTGGTGGTGAGAGTCCTAAATGCTTAATTTATTAAGTGGAATTCTTTTTTTTTTTTTAAGATTTTATTTATTTATTTGATAGAGAGAAATCACAACAAGGCAGAGAGGCAGGCAGAGAGAGAGAGAGAGGGAAGCAGGCTCCCTGCTGAGCAGAGAGCCCGACGCGGGACTCGATCCCAGGACCCTGAGATCATGACCTGAGCCGAAGGCAGCGGCCCAACCCACTGAGCCACCCAGGCGCCCATTAAGTGGAATTCTTAGTCAGGGTCTCTGAATAGGCCACTCACCCCTTCCTCCCTCCCACTGCCAACTCACCCCGACTCTAAGCACGTAGGCATATTCTGCCAGCAGTGTGGGACTAATGATTCGCCACTTGTGCTTTGTCCGCTTGAAATGTGGGTCAGGGAAGAGGAAGAACATCTTTGTCAGCTGGGAGACAGAGAGGCATTGACAGGGTTGAGAGCCTGGCTTCAATGTCACATCTGCCTACCAGCCTTACCCACCAGAGCCCCTCCCCACCTGGCCCTTGCGGAAGAAGTTAGGAAGGTGTTTCATGGCATTGCTACGGAGACAGGCGATGTTCTGGAAGCCACCTCCAGGAGCTGCTCGAAGGGCCCGAATCCGGTCTTGTACATAGTCTGAGACTTTCACCCGGATCTCCAGACCCAGAATCAGTGTGTCCGGGAACAACGGTGACAGTTCCACTGGACGCAGAAATAGGAATGGAATCGTCAACCTCATACTTACAGGAAGTACAAAGGGGTCAAGAAAAGAAAGGAACTGCCAATCTGCAACTGCCAAAATCATGAATGGCAAGTGTGGTTGGAGAGATACGTACGTGGCTGGTTCTAATCTGGAGAAGAGGGTTAAGGTTAGGGTTAGGCTTAGATCCAAAGACTATTACCCAGACTGGAAGTGGGAGGGTCTGGGAATACATGTATATTTGCAAGTGCTTCTGAGTTTTCAGTGTTTTTACACATTGTCTCAGTTAATCCTCCTAACACCCTGTAAATTGAGAAGATAAAGATACTGAGGTCAGAAATGCCCAAGGTCACAGAGCTAAGAAGAGGCAGAACTTGAACTTGAGCCGAGCTCTTCTGCCCCCAAGTACCATGTTTTTCCTCTCTCTGTCATACTGTTACCTCTATGGGAAGATCTAAAAATAGAGAAGTGGCCTGGCATGCAGGGCTGGGACAATACAGACAATACAGGAGGAACTTGAAAACACAAGAGTAGAGCAGAAACAATGAGTTCTGGTGAAGGAAGGGGGAGGAGAGGGAGAGTGGTGGAATCCCTCAGAAAGACAGTTCAGGATCACTGGCTACAGTGACTAATCTCTGACGCTTGTGCTGACCAGCTCACTGACCCGGCACCTTGCAGGTGAAATGGCTCAAGGAGGGACTGAGGCCAGGGGTGGGGCCAGACAGGACAACCCAAGTTCTAAGAGGCATTTGAGTCAACACCCTCCCTTCTCCAGGACAAAGGCCACAGACCCAGAGTACCGGGAAAGCAGAGGTTCTCCACACTGATGTCACAGCACTGGTGTCTGGTCCGAAGGGGAAAGGCCAACTGTGGCCCCCACCAAACCTGCTGAGGTAGTAGAACCTAGACATTGCCTCTCCATGCCCTAGAGAAAAGGCCAGAGTGTTACCTAACAGGCCACCATAGCCACAGCCTATGTCTGCAAACTCCACTTGGGCCTGAGCTCTCTTTTCTTTCTTATCCTTTGGGTCATCGTGGCTCTTATTTTGAGTCAGTGGAGTGAAGAACTCTGGGTATAGCTCGGACCAGTCCATCTCTTCAGGCTTCACAGGGCTATTGGAGAGAAGACACGAGGGACATGAGAAGGTTGGTCAAGCCATTGCGGAAGTGGTACTACATGTGTGTGGGCAGATGGATAAGGGTGGGAGGTAAATGGGAAGAGCTATTCTCAAAAATTCTGTAACAGTGGGCTCTGTGGTCTGTAGCAGACACAATGGAAACCACCCTTAAACCCCAGTGTGAATCATAGGCCCATCATGGGGCTCATGATTGCTGACCTGCCCATCTCCACTGCTAGGAGCTGATGTGACTCTGGTCAGGCAGCTCTCCTTCCTCGGTCACAAGTTCCCTTCCCCCAGAGATTGGCTGCCTAAGGCACTGGGACCTTACTTACTCTGTTTATGTGCTCTGTGGGAAGAGGATGGATTAAGGTGTGGGTGGGATGTGTGTTTATGTTTGTCTTTTTATTAAATCCGATAAACGAAACCGAAAGGTGGAAACGACGTTCTGCCTGCAACACTCCAGTCTAAGTTACTCTCCCTTTCCAGACTTACACCACAACTGAGACTTGGGGCTGAACGCCACGCCCCCTCCCAGCCCTCCAACTCCGCCCTCTCCTAAATCTCCCCGACCCACCTCTAAAGCTGACGTCACCCAGCCGAGACTCCGGCTCCCTCTGTGACCCTGCCGACCATCCCGGAACAGCCCTTCGGAATTGCTGCGGGATGCTGCAAACATTCCGTCCTCCTTTGCCTCCCCCTGCTCCCGCCCCCCTGCCCTGCTCACTCACTAACGCAGCGTGTGGTCAGCCATGGGGTTGGAGTGAGCACGTTGCCGATAGTAGCGCTTCTGGGGCTGCGGGGCCTCTGCTCCCGCCGCGTCCCCACTCTCAGCTCCCGCCATGATCCCCAGTCGGGCGTTTCTCCACTGAACACACGTGGAGACCAAGGCTCGAGGCGCACGATAATGACGCAATCAGGCACGTTGCGAGTCAACCCCGCCTCTTAAAGACCCAACAGTATACTTCGCGGACCTGCGCGGCGAGGGTGGGCGGCGCCGGAGCGGGGGGCGTTCGCGGCGCGGGTCTTCACCTGGGCTGGCAAAGCCAGTCTTGGCACCCTACTCCTTTCGTTAGTCCGCTTCTGCGTGGTCTGGGTTACTATCCTAGTTGCAGGCACCTGTGCATCCCGCAGGTGAGAGGAGTCCCAGGACTGCCCCTTCCTACAGTAAAATCCTCACTCCTCTCCCCTCTCCCCCAATCTCAGACCTGTCTGCCGGGTCTGACCCGCGAGGTCCGACGGGAGTCCGGTCTGGTGTGCGCTGGGGACCGGAGCGGGAGGGGCAGCTTCTCATCCCATCTCCAGGAAGTCAAACTGGAGGGAGGAGGGCAAACTCGGGGAGGCGGGGCTCGGTGCCACGGAGAAGCCCAGGCGACCCGCGGCCCCTCACCCCCAGCAGGTCCTAGATCCGGGATACCAGCGCTGGCCGCGGGGTCCGCGTGCGCTCTCAGCCGGATGGCCGACCCCTGCCCAGATCGTGAATCAGAGTCCGAATACGTGTTCCCGCGGGAAGTCGGGCTTTTCGCGGACTCGTACTCGGAGAAGAGCCGGTTCTATTTCTGTGGACACGTGCTGAGCATCACACAGAACTTCGGGTCCCGCCTCGGGGTGGCGGCGCGCGTGTGGGACGCGGTGAGGAGTGGGCGGCTCTGGGCGATGGCCGCCGGGAGGTCCGGACCCGGGACTCCCTCTGCCATATGGAACCATCCACGCGACAGTCTTTTTCTTTCTCTCTCCCCCTTTCCCCCTGTAGGCTCTGAGCCTGTGCAACTATTTTGAGAGTCAAAATGTGGATTTCCGAGGCAAGAAAGTGATCGAACTAGGCGCAGGGACGGGCATCGTGGGAATCTTGGCCGCGCTGCAGGGTGCGTGAGCTTTGTGATAGGAGTGACTGGGGGTGGGGACTGGGTGGTGGAGAAATTTGTGACTCCCTGGATTCTTGGGAGGGGAGTGATTTGTGACCCGACCAGTCTCTTTTTAACAAACTCTGTGTGTGTGTGTGTGTGTGTGTGTGCCAGAGAAAACACCCAGGGTGGTTGATTTGGGGGCAGGAAATAAAAACCGGGCAGGCCTTAGAAGGAGCTGGAGTTTTTTTCTACATTTTTGCTCTTTGTGATTTCATGAATAATACCGTCACTTAAAACCGCCTTTGCTTTGACATGGTATTTTGTCAAAATGCATCTTTGGGGGCATTCTGTAGGGGGAGCAATCTGCTTGTATTAAACCCGAGGAGGGCCTTACAATTCTAGTATGAATAGATATTAGATTTTTTAGGGTTTTGGACTGCTTGGGAGAAATAAGCGTGAATTCTTGAGGGTTAGGGTTTTTTTGTGGGGGAAGTGGGAGTAGGAATTCGGCACCGCAGACTTCGGGAAGGAAAAGGTAAGGAAAATTTTGCTTCACTTTTTTTTTCAAGGATCCAAAACTACAAAGGAAACAGCTCCTCAGTTTATAATCTAATGGGCAGGCAAAACCTCACACCCAATACACTCACTTAAAACACTTATGATGTCATCTTCTTAGTAATGCAAATGTCTTTGTTCTTGGGAACACAACTAGGTCACATTCAGGGAAGTCTTCCCAGAGACAGGCATTCATTCTTGTGTTCATTCAGTCAATATCTGGAGCCTTCTATTGTGCCAGGTACTGGGATATAACAGTGAGTGAGACAGCTCTCCTGTTCCCGAGGAGGTTATGATCTAGTGGGGAAGGTGGGGGCAGATGTTATGGTACTGGAATTATGGTGATGTATGCACGGAGCCAATGGACATGCTCTGGCTATGTGTCCCTTGATCCCTGGGAATTCAAAGAGAAGCACTGTGAAGTGAGCAGGTGAACAGTGAGAACACAGCAGGCTCACAAAACCAAGGGAGTGTTAAAAGCAATTTTCCATGAAGGAAGAGCAGAGGAGAAGTATAAAGTTATGCTAAAATGGGAGAAAAGCATGTAATATGGATGGGAACACCTGCTTCCACTTGCTCCAAGACTGGGTTCTCCTCCTTTGCCCCCGTCCAGCTGCCAAGTAAGAAATCTAGGTGTCATCTTGTCCCTTGCTCTCTCCTGCTCATATCTCGGCAATCAGTCAAACCTGTGGGTCATGGGTCCTTAATGGTTCCCCAGTTGTCTGCTCCTCTTCCTATCATCTCCAGTTCAGGCCACTGTTGTTTCTTCCTTGGGTTTTCCCAAGTGTCTTCAAGCTTTCCCATGGGAAGGTAAGCATGCCGCAAGAACATCTTGTGTTCTTCCTGCACCCAGGCTGTTTCTCCTTCAGGCGTCCCCATCTCAGTGAATCAAAGCATCATCTACCCAATGGGTACATGTCCCTTTTTCTCACCCCCACAGCCATTACTCAAGTCCTACTGATTTTATCTTCTAAAAATCTCTCAAATCTCACGTTTTCCCATCGACACTGATGGCTCCCCAGTCCATGCCAGCATGGGCACTTGCCTGCCCTGCTGCATTTAGCCCAGCTCGTCTTCCTGCTTTGACTCCTTGTCCCCACCCAGATCTCTGCCCACTCTACCCAGCAGAGTGATCTTTTCAAGATGCACCTGTAATCGCCTCTTACTCCCATCTTTCAATGAGTTCTTGTTCTTTCAAGATCAAACCAATACCTTTGGCATGGCTTCCAAGGTCCTGCCTCTCTCTCTGGCCACTTTCTGTGCTTCTCCTTCCCTTCTTGTGCTCCTCATGCTGTCAGTTACCCTTCTCCCAGTGCCTCAAGTCTGTCTTGATGTTCTCATCCGTAGAGCCTTCATACAGACTGTACTCTACGCCTGGAATCCTTGAATCACCTGGTTTATTCATATGCATCCTTCAGTGCTCAGCTCAAACATCACTTCCAAGGGAAAGCCTCTTTGGTATCCCCATCTCCAGGCTAGCTTAGGCCTCCTAGTATATACACAACCGTGCTGACTGGTTTCGTTTTAATTTGTCATTACTAAACTTAAGTCCTTAAGCACTGCCCAGCTACTCTGTTACTAGCAGTGCACATGTTCTTCCGTTGTGCACGTATTCTTCTGTTCTCCCAAACATCTGTTTTACCTTCTTTCCCTTCAGACCTCTACTTGCCTCCTCCCCATCTTCACCCTCAGCTGATGGCTTTGTTGTCCATCTCTTCTGATTGCTTCTATTTTGTTGTAGAAAATTTTCCACGTTCCTGTCACAATGTCTCCTCACCTGTGTCTGTTTTAAGTGCTGCCTTCTTTCCTGTTACCATTGATAAGCACACTGTGCTCCTAAGTCAAGCTCTCCACTTGTCAACAGGACCCCGAACTTTGTCTACTCAAAAACATTGTTCCAGCAAACCTCCCCATCCCCAGTACCCCCTGCATTACCAGTTTTTCCTTTTCTCTGGAACATTCTATACACACACGCGCGTGCGCCCCCCCCCACACCCACCTATTACATCTATAAATATGCCATATTTTCTCTTAGAAAAAAACTGTTGGTCCTACATATTCTTTTAGTTACCACCCCATTTTTCTGTTCTGCTTTATAACAAAACTCCTCAAAAGAGTTAATCTTCATCTGTAGTACCTATCTTTTCCCTCAGTCCATTCCACGTTTCTGCCCTTATTCGCAGCAGTCAGAGGTGGTGAGTTTCATTTCCAACTCCATGTTGGTAAGTACTGGAGTCGGTTATGAGCCCACTTGACTTGACTTTGCAGCATTTGACTCTCCCTCCTCCTTAAAATGCTTCCCTTCATTGCCAGGGTACCACACTTCTGCTTTCTGCCCACCTCACTTGCACTGGAGCTGTCCTTTGACCCCTTCCCTTTTCTTTTTTCTTTTATTTTTTAATTTTTAAGGATTTTATTTATTATTTGACAGAGAGAGACACAGTGAGAGAGGGAACACAGCAGGGGGAGTGGGAGAGGAAGAAGTAAGCTTCCTGTCAAGCAGGGACCTCGATGCAGGGCTCCATCCCAGGACCCTGGGATCACAGCCCGAGCTGAAGGCAGACACTTAACCGACTGAGCCACCCCGGTGCCCTGACCCCTTCCCTTTTCTGTCTATACTCCCCACTCCCAAGCAATCCCATCACCTCATGACTTTAAATCCTGTTTCTGTGCTCATGACCCTGTAACTCCCATTTCCATCTCCAGATTTGTTTGTGGAACATCCTACCTACCCGATATCTTCATGTGGTTGTCTGGTGGGCACCTCACCCATAGACAGGAACTCACGATCTTCCTCTCCAGTCCTGCTCCTCCTATAGCCTTCTTCCTTTTGGTAAATAGCAGTTCAATCTTCTAATCAGTCAGCTCAAACATCCCCTCTCTCTAGTATTTCATGTCCAGCCTCTCAACACATCTTGCTGACTGCACCTTCAGAATCATTCAGGATCTGACCATTTCTCAGATGTGGCTACCGCCCTGGTTCAAACGAGCATCACCTCTCAGCTGGGTTAGCTGCCTCCTCACTGGTCTCTTCACTTCTGAACTTGTCCCCCTGCCATCCTTTCTCATCACAGCAGTCAGACTGATCCTTTATTCATTTGTTTATTTTAAAGACATTTATTTATCTACTTATGTATTTAAGAGAGCATGGGGAAGGGCAGAGGGAGAGGGAGAGAGAGCATCTCTAGCAGACTCTGCTCCAGCCACTGGCCTTCCTGCTCTTTCTCAGACTTGCTGACACACTCCTGCCCCAAGGTCTCCGCAAGTATTAGTTCCTTATTTGGTACATTTAGCCTGAGAGGTCCACGTGGTTTGCTCCATCATTTCCTTCAGGTCTTTGCCTAAACATAATCTGTTGAACGAGCCATTTCCTAACCACTCAATTTAAAATTACATGCCCCGCCCCATCCCTGAAGCAATTCTTATCCCCCTTCTCTCCTTAATGCTTCACCATAGCATCTGGTGTACAGTGTGTTTTCTTTGATTTGTTTTGTTTGTTGTCCATTTTTTGCCACCAGACCATAATCCCTATGAGGGGAGGGATTCTTGTCTGATTGGTTCACTGCTGTATTCTCAGCACCTGGCACAGAGGCACAAAATAAATATGAATGAATGAATGAATTTTTCCTGTGTTTGTAACAGTCGTCATGATCAGGGTCTGTTTTGCAGTACCTCATGTGTCTCTACCTCTCTAACAACACTCAAGGAAGGCTGAGGTTTTATCTTGCTCACCACGGTGCTGCCAGAACTTAGTAGGGGCTCAGTACATGTATTTCTTGCATGAATGAAGCTTTCTGAGGTGCTAATCTGATTATCCTCACCCTCTGCTTCTACCTATAAAACCTACCCTCAGAATCAAACCTGAGTCTCTTAGCCTGTCATCATTATTCTCCGGTCTTGATACTTCTCTCGTTCCTTCCACATCCCCTAAGGTTCAGCCTTCCTTGAACTTGTGATGCTCTCGCCCCGAGGCCTTTGTACTCTCTGTTCTCTGCCTGGAAAGCTCCACCTAACTAACTCCTGCTTGTCCTTTGGGGCTTGCTGAGGCCATGTCTTCTGGGAAGCTTTCCAGACCCATGAAGTTTGGTGTGGGTCAGTAGGGGCTGGATGCATATATAGCCCTTCTCCAGGCTTCTGGGCATGCCCAGTGGTTGTGTGTTGGACAGAGAGGTTGAAGATCAGCTCAAAGACAACATTGATGTTGTAGAACTTAAAGCAATGAGGACAGCAGCAGGTGAGATGGAGGTTAGGGTAACTAAAAGCCCAAGTGTGCACTCTGGGCTGGCAAGACATAGTTCTCTAGGCCCTGCTGTCTCTGGACCTTCTGGGTAGAAGCCGAGACCCCTCGGTTGGTCTGTCTGACTTGCATTTCTCCTCCTTCCTCTCTCTCAGGGGGGAATGTTACCATCACTGATCTGCCCCTGGCCCTAGAGCAGATCCAGGCCAACGTCCAGGCCAATGTGCCGGCTGGAGGCCAGACCCAGGTCCGCGCCTTGTCCTGGGGGATTGACCAGCATGTTTTCCCTGGAGACTATGACCTGGTGCTGGGGGCTGATATCGTGTACCTGGAGCCCACCTTCCCACTGCTGCTGGGCACCCTCCAACACCTATGCGGGCCCCAAGGCACCATCTATCTGGCCTCCAAGATGAGAGAGGAGCACGGGACAGAGAGCTTCTTTCAGCACCTCCTGCCCCAGCACTTCCAACTGGAGCTGGCCCAGCGGGATGAGGATGAGAATGTCAACATCTATAGAGCCAGGCACAGGGAACCAAGACCTGCTTGACAACACCCTTCTGCTCCTCTGAACCCCTTGACCTAAGAAAAGAACTGCCGAATCTCCAAAGCCATAAACACGAGGAAGAGAAGTATGGGTTTCCGTTGCCTCTCTCTTTCCTCCTTCCCTCTTTGTTCCCCAGATACTCTTGGGCTGGTGCAGGGAGGTGCCTGCTTGCTAGGAATCTTAGAGCCCTGATAGCGCTGGGTTAGAGAACAAAGGAAGTTCCCAGTTCCTGTTCTCAGAGGATGAAACGAAGATTTTTTAGGGATAGGGGAGACAAATGGGAGGTGAGAACAGTGGTTGCAGAGAGACTGTCCCTGAACCCTTCCAGTCCTGTTGTGTTTTGTTGTTTTTGTTTTTGTTTTTTTTAAATACAGAATGGACTTTTCTCCCTGCAAGATTTGAATGGAATTTTTTTTAAAGGGAAAGAAGATCATCTCTCCATCCAAAGAATTCAGGCTTTTGCTGGGGGGCAGGAAGGAATGAACCTCAGACCACCCACTTCTTGCTTCTGGAGACAGAGTCTGGTGGGACCATGGCCGTAACTGGGTCAAATCCTGCCTGCCCTGAAGCTGGGGACATAGGCAGCAAGCTGTCCTTTGGACTATGGCTTCTTCATCCTTTTTGGAGCTGGAACCAGGATCACTAAGTACTAGGTTCTTCTCATCTTTGAATTTTCTTCAGGTTTCCAAGGCCTGTTGGTCCTTCCTTGCTAACGTGTTTTGTCTTCCCTTCTTTTCTCTTCCCACTGAGCTACCTCTGCTTGGGGCTCCCTTTTACTCCTTGGGCCACATATCACCTCCTCTGGATTCCTGGCCTCCATTCCCTCCCATCCAAGCCACTTATCAAACTCTGTTGATCTTCCCACATCAGCTCTGATTAGCTTCGGATGCCTACAGCAAGAGTATGCTCCTTGGCTTGGTACTCAGTCCATCCTGTGTGATCCCAAAATACTCTTAATTTTAATTTTCAACTGGTTTCCTATGTGTATTGCAACCTCTGGACAAATTCCAAATGTCTACTCTTTGTTCCCTATTTCCACACCTAAATTCCTTGTTTTCTTCATTCTTTTTGGTGATTCTCTGCCTGGAAGGGCTATGTCTACTTGTCAAAATCTTTATTATTCTTGGCCTCTTTCCTGAAAAAAACTTTTACAGAGCCTCTAGTTTGGGTGTGATTTCTTTCTCCCTGGAGACCCTTTCACTGTTTGTTCATCTTATGGGACTTACATTATCTTGCGTGGTCACTTGCCTGTTCCCTATTATTTTCTCACCATTAGATTATCTTGGAGCGTAGGGCTGTGGTTTACTCTTCTCTAATTCCCTGAAGTCTAGCACAGCTCCCAGCATACCGTAGATGTCCAATAAAGACTTTGCTTATTCAACAAATATTTACAGGGCTTGTTGAAAGGACTCCACTCTTACCTCCCCAGGTGCCCTTGGCCAAATTTCTGAACCCACCCACCTACCTCACAAGTTTGTTGTGAGTCCTAAATGGATGACTATGAAAGATGAACAAGGGCGCCTGGGTGGCTCAGTGAGTTAAAGCCTCTGCGGTTGACTCGGGCCATGATCCCAGCGTCCTGGGATCGAGCCCCGCATCGGGCTCTCCGTTCAGCAGGGAGCCTGCTTCCCTTCCTCTCTCTCTGCCTGCCTCTCTGCCTACTTGTGATCTCTGTCTGTCAAATAAATAAAATCTAAAAAAAAAAAAGAAAGATGAACGGAAATAAAGAAACATAAAATGTTGCCACATGTCTTGAATTGTTATTTTGCGACAACTTTGTCCCATGGTTTCTGTTATTTTATCTATGGTGGGAGTCGGGAGGTGAGGGGCCATAAATCCCCTGTGAAATAGTCTCCAAAAACAAGGTAGAAGCGGCGAGTGTGCCCACCCCGGCCAGCAGGTGGCGCAGCCCTCGCTCGGCTCGTTGCGGTGAAGAGATTTGGCCCTGCCGCCGCGCCGTAGGCTAGTGGCCTCACCCGTGCGCCGGACGGCGGCAGTGTACTCGGGCCAGAGAGATGTCGCTGCTGCGGTCGTTGAGCCTCAACCTGGTCGCGCGGGTCGGGAGCTGCCCGGTGAGGGGTCTGGGTCCTCCCACCGTCCCGCCTTCCTTGCAGATCTCCCGAGCGCTCGGAACGCAGTGTTTCCTTCCGTTCCCCGTTCGACTCCATCCTCCCCCCACCCCCTACGCCCCCGACCTCATTTTCTCTGTGGGGTCCAGTCCCCAGTTGGCTGCCTTCCCCCGCCCCCGGAGGAGGTATATCCTAAGGTGGCCTCCTAAGGTGGCATTCCCACCGACGTGCTCTCCGCCCGCCGGAGTTCCTGGCTGCTTCCTGCTTCTCATCCCTTTCTTCTTACCTCTGCAGGCGGGACCCCTTCGGCTTCAGTCGCTTCAGCCGTGGCACACATTTCACACTGGGCCCTGGCTCTCTTCTGCGGCCTCCAGCAAGGAGCTTCTCATGAAGCTGCGGCGAAAAACAGGCTACTCCTTTGTAAACTGCAAGAAAGCTCTGGAGACTTGTGGCGGGGATCTCAAACAGGTGTGGGGGAGGAGGGCGAGGGGAGCGGGGCGGGGCGGGGTACTAGGGCCCGAACTCAGTCTCTCAGGGAGGTGCTGCTGGGGAGCAGTGAATCAGACCTGCTGCCCAGCGACGCATAACTGCAGAACTCTGGATAGGATTCTGACTTAAATGACAACCTCACCCTTTGACCGTGTTTTGACTCCGGAAGCCGTTAACTCAGGATCCCATGGTTGGCAAACTCGATTCCAAGCACACTGCTATGCCGTTTTCCTGCTGCTTGGAGCCCAAAGGGCTCGTGTGGGCTTTGGGAATGAGACCCATCAGGACTCCAGCTGTGGTGCCCTCACACTAACCCTGTGATCTAGGACACCGTACTCTTTCAGAGTTGAAGTGTTCTTGTCTGTATAATAGAAATACTACTGTCTGCTTCATGGGGTTGTTGTGGAGATGAAATGTATCCAAAGCACCAGGCACAATGCCTGGTATTTGGCATTCAGTGGTAGGCTGCCAGCAAACGATAGATTGCTTTAGTTTCCATTATAGGACTGAAGAGAAGCAGAAAGAATTAGGGAACCTGAACATATTTTAGAACTCTGTTCAGTTCTAAATTCTATGACTTTGTCATCTGCTGTATTTTTAATTTATAGGCAGAGAGCTGGCTCCACAAACAGGCCCAGAAGGAAGGCTGGAGCAGAGCTGCCAAACTCCATGGCAGGAAGACCAAAGAAGGTCTGATTGGGCTGCTTCAGGAAGGAAACACAACTGTGTTAGTAGAGGTGAGTTGTCAGAATTCCGGATAACCAGGAACAGCTGCCCCTTGGGTGGAAAGAAGAGGTGTTTGAGAACCGCAAAAGGTTGTTGAAATTAAACTGGTGAGACCACAGTTATGAATTCACTTAAGTATAGAAATGCACAGGTATGTTGATGAATAAAGGCCTAGAAGTCAAAAAGATTACAGATATCCCCCACTTTTCGAAAGTTTGAGTTACACACTTTACATTTACAAAAGGCCTACATTCGTACCTGTTTTGTTTTTGGTTAACCAAAAGTAATTCAAGGAGTACTTTCACTTTTACGAAGAAAAAGGCAAAAAGTGAAAATAGCATTCCCTGTTGGTTTGCCCTGATTTGCTTTAGAGGCAGGGGCACCCTAGCAGCAAGAGTTGTGCCCCCCAACTATTCCCTGCCCAAACTACACTCAACATCAAGCTGCCGTACCTTTGAACTTTGTGAGCATCTGTGTTTTAGGTCGATTTATTTTGTGCCCCACGTCCATCTAAATGAATGGTAATTGATTTTTCGCTTTATGCCATTTGGGCCGACAAAAGGTTTCATAGGCATACTCTACTTTGAGATGGTGGAGCAAACAAACCTATGCTTCTACATGTGAGTCTCGTATGGCCTTATAACTTGCCACTGATTGTTTCCTGGAACAGATTTTAAAGCTAGGAATTATATTAGTTGATGGATAGCATGTAGCTGTTTTAGAGGAGGTTTAGGGGCCTCAGCTGGTGAAGAATCAGGTGTGGGTTAGTTTAGAGTGAGAAAAGGAGATAAGCATGCTGATAGCAAAAGTGGCTTGCTGTTGGAGGAGCCTGGGGAATTAGGTGTTCATGGCCTGCAGCCACAGGCAAATGGTGAACTTGTAGTGAGTCCTTTGGGGGACATTATGGAACCATCTTTTGAAAGCGCGGGTCATTGCCAACTCATTGGCAGAGCAAGAATCACTTCATTCAGTTTCTGGCCTCAAGCTAGGAGAGGAACTGCAGCCTTAAAATTCTAGGGTCTTTTATTTCTGTTTTATTGAATCTGCAGCTTGTTCTGCAGTACCTTGGTTTACTCTCCAATTTTATGGCACTTTTGCAAACTGTCCGTAAACAGCCTATAAACAATATCAATTTGTTTGTTCTCACCAGGTAAACTGTGAGACAGATTTTGTTTCCAGAAATTTGAAATTTCAACAGTTGGTCCAGCAAGTCGCCCTGGGAACCCTGTTGCATTGTCAGAACCTAAAGGATCAACTTTCCACATACAGTAAAGTGAGTTTTGGGATTATCTGTCAATATGCTGGATTTACACACACACCCCTTTCTTTTTTTTATTTTTATTTTTAAAGATTTTGTTTACTTGACAGCACGAGCACACAAGGAGGGGAAGCAGCAGTTAGAGGAAGAGGGAGAAGCAGGTGCCCCTTGGAGCAGGGAGCCTGATAAGAAGCCTGATCCCAGGACTCTGGGATCATCACCTGAGCTGAAGGCAGAGGCTTAACCGACTGAGCCACCCAGGCACCCCCCGACACACTGCTTTCTTAGGGTCTTTGCTGTTCCCTGTTTTTCAGACATCTTCATGGCTCACTCCCTTACTTCATGTCCTTGCTTAAATGTTATCTCTTTGGAGAGAAACATCCTTCCTGTTGTTCTAGCCCCTTATTTTGCTTCATTGAAGAAGTTTTCTTATAATACTATTATTATACTTTTACTTATTTATATATTGATTGTCTTCCCCAATCGAATGTGAGTTTCATAAGGCAGAGAATTTAAGTTTGTCTTTTCACTACTGTGTCTTTGGTGAAAGAGGAGTGGGCCCAGCATTTGGTTGGGGCTCATTAAATATTGAATGAATGAATGAATGAATGCCAGTGGGGTAGAGTCCTTCAAATCAGGTGAAGCATTTTTTCTTTTAAAGATTTTTTTGTTAAATCATTTGTTACAGAGAGATACAGAGAGAGCATGAGCAGGGAGAGGGAGAAGCATATTCCTTGCTGATCAAGGAGCCCAACGTGGGGCTTGATCCCAGGACCCTGGGATCATGACCTGAGCCAAATGCAGATGCTTAACCATCTGAGCCACCCAGGTGCCCCACTTTTCTTTTCTTTCTTTCTTTCCTTTTTTTTTTTTAAAGACCTACCTATTCTTGAGAGAGTGAGAGTGGGAGCCTGAATGGGGTGGGAGGGACGAGGGAGCAGAAGAAAATCCCAAGCAGACTCCCTGCCAAGGGTGGAGCCCTATGGAGGGCTCCAGGCTCCCCTGGGGTAGGGGGTGGGAGTAGGGCTGGGTGCAGGGCTCAATCCCAGAGTAAGACCTGAGCTGAAATCAAGAGCCAGAAACTTAACTGACTGAGCCACCCAGGCACCCTAATCAGGTGAACGTTTCTTTGTATTCAGAAATCTAGAATAGCCCGAGGAAAGGATTTCTTCTTTCTTTTTTTCTCTCTCTCTTTTTCTTTCTTTTTTTTTTTTAAAGATTTTATTTATTTGACAGATAGAGATCACAAGTAGGCAGAGAGGCAGGCAGAGAGAGAGAGAGGAGGAAGCAGGCTCCCAGCTAAGCAGAGAGCCCGATGCGGGGCTCGATCCCAGGACCCTGGGATCATGACCTGAGCTGAAGGCAGAGGCTTTAACCTGCTGAGCCACCCAGGCACCCCCTCTTTCTTTTTTAAGGAAAGGATTTGTAAATACAGATATTAGAGAAGGCACAGTTTAGGAAAACAAGCATATTCTTGTCCATAGGAGAAGCAGGATGGAATTATATTAGTCTGCCTTTGGTTCATCCTTAAGGTCAAGACAAAAACGAACCAACTACTCATTTTTTTATGTGTGTTTATACTAGTACCTTTTTTCTCCTGTGTATCCTTCTCTTGAGAGCTTGTGGTAAATGTTCAAAGATGAGCTACTTAAACTAGAAGTTCTAATCTTTTTTCTTTCTTTCTTTCTTTTTTTTTTTAAGTAAACTCTGCTCCCAAGGGGGGCTTGAACTCATGACTCCAAGATTAAGAGTTGCATGCTCTACCAACTGAGCCTGCCAGGCACACCCAATTTTTTTTTGTTGTTGTTGTTTTGTTTTTAACTTTAAATTTTAATTTAATTTTTTAAATTATGTTCAATTAGTCAACATATAGACACCTAGAAGTTCTAATCTTGACTGCCTGTAAGTCTGTAACCCTGAGCCATTCACTTATTTTGTCCCTGTTTCATTATCTGTAACAAGAAATATTGGTTTATTTTAGCTTCATTTATTTTTTTCCGTTTTGGCCTTTAATTTTTTTTAACTTTTATTTTGAAAAAAATTCAAACTTACGGAAAAGTTGCTAGTGTTCTGGAATAAGCTACATTGTACTTTCTTTTTTTTTTTTTTAAAGATTTTATTTATTTATTTGACAGAGATCACAAGTAGGCAGAGAGGCAGGTAGAGAGAGAGGAAGGGAAGCAGGCTTCCCGCTGAGCAGAGAGCCTGAAGCGGGGCTTGATCCCAGGGCCCTGGGATCATGACCTGAGCCAAAGGCAGAGGCTTTAACCCACTGAGCCACCCAGGTGCCCCTACATTGTACTTTTATCTAGAGTCACCATTTGTTAACATTTTGGCACATTTGTTGTATTACTTTTTATATACTTACTGTTATCATCACTCTTTCATTTTATTTTATTTATTTATTTATTTATTTTTTTAAAGATTTTATTTATTTATTTGACAGAGATCACAAGTAGATAGGCAGGCAGAGAGAGAGAGAGGGAAGCAGGCTCCCCGCTGAGCAGAGAGCCCGATGCGGGACTCGATCCCAGGACCCCGAGATCATGACCTGAGCCGAAGGCAGCGGCTTAACCCACTGAGCCACCCAGGCGCCCTCATTTTATTTTAATTTTAAGTAACCTCTACACCCCAACGTGAGGCTGGAACTCACAACCCCAAGATCAAGAGTTTAAGAGTTGCATTTTCAAGGGGCGCCTGGATGGCTCAGTTGTTAAGCGTCTGCCTTCAGCTCAGGTCATGATCCATGGGTCCTGGGATTGAGCCCCATGTCGGGTTTCCTTGCTCAGCGGGAAGCCTCATGCTTGTGTTCCATCTCTCACTGTGTCTCTCTCTATCAAGTAAATAATAAATAAATAAATAAATAAAAAGAGTTGCATGCTCAACCAACTGAGATAGCCAGGTGTCCCATCACTATTTAAAGAAATTTTTTGCAAGTATGTTGCAGACATCAGGACCGTTATTCCCTTGAATAGGTTATTTCCTAAAAATGACATTCTCCTGTGTAACCACAGTACAATAATCACAATAAGGAATTTTAACACTGATACAATATTTTTATTTATATAATCTATATAGGACATATATTCATATTTTGCCAGCTAGCACTTTTTTTCTGATCCAGGATCCAGTTTGGTATCATGTGTTATGATTAGTTGTCATGTTTGTTTAGTGTCCTTTCTTTGTTTCACAGCCTTTCTTTGTCTTTCATTACAATGACCTTTTTTTTTTAAGATTTTATTTTTAAATAATCTCACACCCACACCCAAGGTGGGACTTGAACGTATAGCCCCAAGATCAAGAGTTACATGCTCTCCTAACTGAGCCAGTCAGGTGCCCCACACTGACTTTTTTTTTTTCCATAAGCTCCTTTTTTTTTAAAGCTTTTATTTATTTATTTGACAGACAGAGATCACAAGTAGGCAGAGAAGCAGGAGAGAGGAAGGGAAGCAGGCTCCCTGCTGAGCAGAGAGCTTGATGCGGGGCTCGATCCCAGGACCCTGGGATCATGACCTGAGCTGAAGGCAGAGGCTTCACCCACTGAGCCACCCAGGCACCCCCCACACTGACATTTTTGAAGAGTAGAGGACAGTATTGTAGAAAGTCCTTTAATTTGGGTTTGTCTGATGTTTCGTCATAGTTAGAGTTTGGGTTTTTAGCATGAATATTAAATAAATTATCCTGTATATTATCCCAGGATGGTGCATCAGGAGGTATGTGATGACCATTGGTCTCATTACTAATGATGTTAATTTTAATTTTTTTATTATTTTTAAATATTGTATTTATTTGAGAGGGAGAGTGAGAGAGAACACACAAGGAGGGAAAGGGACAGAGGAAGAGGGAGAAGCAGGCTCCCCACTGAGCAGGGAGCCCAATGCGGGGCTTGATTCCAGGACCCCGTGATCACGCCCTGAGCCGTAGGCAGACACTTGACCCTCTGAGCCACCCAGGCAACACCGATGGTACTAAGTTTTTAAGATTTTATTTATTTATTTTAGAGGGAGAGTGAGAGTGAGCTTGTGCCAGAGTGAGCAGGGGAGGGGCAGAGGGAGAAGGAGAGAGGGAATCTTAAGCAGACTCTGCACTGAGCGAGTAGCCCGACCTGAGACTTGATCCCTGTGATCATGACCTGAGCTGAAATCAAGAGTTGGATACTAGGGGCGTCTGGGTGACTCAGGCGATAAATGTCTGCCTTTGGCTTGGGTCATGATCCCAGGGTCCTGGAATCGAGGCCTGCATGGGTCTCCCTGCTCAGTGGAAAGCCTGCTTCTCCCTCTCCCAATCCCCCTGCTTGTGTTCCCTCTCTCTCTGTCAAATCAATCAATCAATCAATCAGTCAATCTTAAAAAAAAAAGAAGAGTTGGATGCTCAATCAACTGAGTCACCACCTTGTCCCTGATGATGTTACTTTTGGTCTCTTTTTGGTCAGGGTAGTACCTTCCAGGTTTCTCTACTGTGAAGTTACTCTATTTCTCTTTGTAATTAACCAGCAATCTGTATGGGAGATTCTTTGAGACTGTATAAGTGTCCAGTTCATCAAAAAACTTTTACTTGAAAGTATTAGCATCCATCCGTGACTCTTGTCAGGTTCAGTTATGACTGTTAATATCAGTAATGACTGATAATTACGTAATGGTTAATTTTCTGTCTCTTAAAATTTCTTTTACATGTGTTCGTTTTATTAGTTGGCATTCTACTGCTGCTCTGCTCCTTCAGCAGACAGATGCAGGAAGCGTGTGTGTGTTCCAGTTCTAATCCTGCATCCCAGGTTTTTCCTTTCCTTCCCCTATTCTATTTTTGTATCTTCCTTCTTGCACTGTTAGTACACTGGCTCTTAGCAACTTCTGTGTTTACTTATTTTCTCATCCTTCCAATACACATTAAATCGTTTTAGTGACTATACCTGACTGCTGCAAATAACAAACCTATTAAGGAGTTCAAGATTCCTTGGATGTTGTTTTTGTCTTTATATTGGAGTTACATGGTCAAAGGACTGTATTCAAAGTTACTGGGATTAGTTTTTTCCCCCTTCTGTGAAGTTACATTATTCATTTGAAATACAGTTAGAGTCTTATGTTTGTGTGTAGGTAATTTTGGTTTTACCCCCAAATTCTTGTTAATCTAATTTTGTTTTTAAATATGTAAAACATTGGGGCATGTGGGTGGATCAGTGGGTTAAAGCCTCTGCCTTCGGCTCAGGTCATGATCCCAGGGTCCTGGGATCAAGCCCCGCATCAGGCTCTCTGCTCAGCAGGGAGCCTGCTTCCCTCTCTCTCTGCCTGACTCTTTGCCTACTTGTGATCTCTGTCTGTCTGATAAGTTAAAAAAAAAATGTAAAACATTAACAAGATTCTGAAAGTTAAAGCTGTAATACACATGCACACACGCATACACACAAAGAAGTCTCACTCCTCCTTCTCTCCTTTCTACCTTATTCTTGTCCACTCCTGTAGATAACTAGTTTCATTGGTTTTGGGTATCCTTTAAGTCTTTTTTGCAAAAATAGCATATTTTTGTAACTCTTTCTTACACAAATGATGGTATAATATATACATACTCTTGGGGCACCTGGTGGCTCAGTGGGTTAAAGCCTCTGCTTTCAGCTCAGGTCATGATCGCAGGGTCCTGGGATCGAGCCCCATGTTGGACTCTCTGCTCAGCAGGGAGCCCATTTCCCTTCCTCCTCTCTCTCTGCCTACTTGTGATTTCTGTCTGTCGAATAAGTAAATAAAATCTTTAAATACACACACACACACACACACACTCTTTTTTTTTTTTTAAGTATTTATTATTTGAGAGAGAGAGTGTGCACGCACAGGGAAAGTGGCAAAGGGAGAAAGAATCTCCAGCAGACTCCTCACTGAGTGTGGAACCCGATGCAGTTGCCCCTAGATATGTACTCTTTTAATTTGCTTTTTTTCACTTAATAATATAACCTGGACATACTTTGTAGCAGCTCATGCAGATCTTTTCTTTTTCCCAGCTGCATAGTTTTTCCATTATGTGGCTGTGCCATGGTTTATCCAACCAGTCTTTTAGCTTTAACATTTTATGATTGTTTGAAAATACTGTTCTGATTTCTTGGAAACCACAGTCAAAGAAGTTAGGCCAGAGGATGGGATTGAGATAGAATTGGGGGTGGTATAGTGATAGAATATAATAGAGATAAAAATAGAACTCTTATAAATTTGTAACATCTTTGGCTTAATGAAAACATTTATTTAGGGGGTGCCTAGGTGGCTCCGTGGGTTGAGTATCTGACTCTTGGTTTCAGCTCAGGTCATGATGTCAGGATCCTGGGATCAAGCCCTGCGTTGGGCTCTGCACTCAGCAGGAAGTCTGCTTGACAGTCTCTTCCTCTCCCTTTGCCCCTCCCTTGTGCAGGCTTGCTCGCTAATGCTCTTTCTCTCTCAAATAAATAAATCTTAAAAAAAAAAAGACCCAAAACATTCATTTATACTTAGTTGTCTTAAATCATTTTTTGAGAAACACACTATTTTTGCCTAGTCTCTGTGTAATTTAAGTGGGACAGAACAGATTTGTTCTTTTGTGTATGTGTGCACTTAGGGCTTCTTGAATTCCTCTGAGCTTTCTGAACTTCCGACTGGGCCTGAGAAAGAAGGCTGTCTCAAGGATCAGCTAGCCTTAGCAATTGGTGAGTATTTGTAAGGATTGTGGGAACTGGAAATCATGAACTGGACCTCCTGGTATCTTTGATATTCCTCCACACCTGATCAGGAATTGTGAGCTCATGTGCCCACAAGGGTCAGGAAATATGAATGTGAGAAGTGGGTTGTGTTGTGCATTAGACATTAGTGAGCAGTAGGCTTCCTGAGACTTTCACACTGGTGACGGGAACTGCCGCCAGGCTCTGGCCAGTTGTTGCCTTGGGGTCCCAGCGTGGTCAGAATTTTTTAATTCCTTCAAAAGAATTTAGCTTTCTGTGTGAAAATTTCAGTTTTTAGATGTTTGCAGCTAATTAAAATCATTTTCCTCACTCTGCAGGCTGACCGAAGCATGTCTTTAGGCAGGGATGGCTTTTGACTTCTTCCAATTGACTACCTCTCTATACGCTTTGGGAGACACACTACATCAGAAGTCATCTCACCTTCTTTATAAAGGGATCCAGGAATATTTGGGGGCATCATGTGTAGGAATTTGAGCTCTTTTTTGGAAAAATCTGATCCTGAATTTGTGAAGGTTTATTCCTTCCAGAACCACTGGGCACAGGAACCATAGCTGGGTCATTGTGCCAGAACTAGTGGGAATTTTGTTTTCTTCCTACGTGTCCTTGATGGAAAGAGGGAAGTAGGGCTGGGTTGGAGCTTGCTGGGAATTTACTGCTCATCCATCGTTTCCAGTCAAGGCATCAATTCTGTTTTTATCAAGTTATCTTGAAATATGTATGATGTTTTAGTGAGTCATGGCTGAGAAGCCAGGCAGACAGCTGCGAATGGGACTTATTAAGAAATTCTGGAAGAACTGGGTGTTTCAACCTTGTCAGTTTCTGAGAATTAACTACTGTTCAAATGCTTTGAATTGTTTTAAGATTTCTTTTGATTTCTCCCCTTATTAAGACTTTTAGATATAACTATGGCTAATGCAGGGATATTTACCTAGACCTTTTGGGGTCTCCTAACCTCTTTCCTACCTTTTGGCTTATTTGGACTTATGTTAGAGAGGATAGCATCCTGAGGAGACAGGGAAACCTGGAATTATATTTGATTCTTAAAAACAACGCTGGGGGCAACTGGGTGGCTCAATGGGTTAAGTTCCTTCCACTCAGGTCATGATTCCAGGGTGCTGGGATCAAGCCCTGCATTGGGCTCCCTGATGAGTGGGGAGCCTGCTTCTCCTTCTGCCCCTCCCCTGCTCTTTCTCCCTCTCCCTCTCAAATAAATAAAATCTTAAAACAAAACAAAACAAAAAAAACTGAAAATTTTTATTTTTGCTGAGAGGAAGTTGAAACTATCTGATGGTATGGGGTTTGGGTTTTCTGGGGCTTTTAGTTGTGGACTTTTTCCTGCTATCATGGATGACGAAGAGTTGTGTCAGTTATGGTGATTTTCGGGAGGGATGGTAATTTCAGGGGAAGAAAACACCTAATTGCTTTGGAGTGAGATGCAGGCTTTGCTTCCAGCTCTGGCATGTAGTAGCTGTGTGAGCTTGGGCGGTAGCTCGAGCTTTCTAGGCCTACATCAAACATAGTAATGATAGCCAGCATTTGTGTGTCGCTCTGTGCTAGATCATGTAATTAAGTGCGTTTACATATGTTACTTAATTTATGTCTCCCAAGAACCCTGCTTTCAGGTTGTTTTAAGTGATGTCATCTCCGTGTTGTGGAGGAGGAAACAAAGGCTTGATAAATTCATAAATGGGGTTATGTCACTTGCATAAGGTTACATAGCTGGTAAGGGGCGGAACTGAGACCCGAGTCCAGGGTCTGTGGGACACCATAGCCTATGTTTTTAAGTACCAGTGTGGCATGTTGTTGGTGTTCCCGTAAGGGTGTTCTTTATTTCTCCCATCCCTACCCTCTCCTCCCACATACCTTTTCCTCTTTAAATGGCAAATGGTATCTCTCCATATTCATAGTGTAAATGTGGGGAGAGAGGACTGTCTCCCAGACTCGGCCACTTCTGTGCATATTTCAGTCACTGCCACGGGTGTCATGTTCTAGAAGCATGTTACTTGTTTTTTCTTTTTTATAGGGAAACTGGGAGAAAACATGACTCTTAAACGAGCCGCATGGGTGAAGGTGCCAGCTGGGTTCTACGTTGGCTCTTATGTCCATGGAGCAATGCACAGCCCATCGCTCCACAACCTGGTGCTGGGGAAGTATGGAGCTTTGGTCATCTGCGAGACACCTGAGCACAGAGCAGGCCTGGAGGACCTGGGCCGCCGCCTGGGGCAGCATGTGGTGGGCATGGCCCCTCTCTCTGTTGGCTCTTTGGATGATGAGCCTGGGGGGGAGGCAGAAACCAAGATGCTGTCCCAGCCATACTTGCTGGATCCCTCCATCACGCTGGGACAGTATGTGCAGCCTCAAGGGGTGTCTGTCGTGGACTTCGTGCGGTTTGAATGTGGAGAAGGTGAAGAGGCAGCAGAAGCTGAATAGGTTCCAGAGACTTGACTGGAGGAAAGGTTTCTCCTCAGCTTTGGACATCATTACGAAAAGAAGTTATTTCCTAAGCCTCTTCAAACCCAGAAGTTGTTTTTCATTGGCGTTTATAAAGAAATGATAGACTCGATGAGTAAAGCTTTAAATAAAATTGCTATATAATAAAGAAGAGTAGAATCTTTTCCTTGTTTGTGTAGTGCTGGGTTTAGCTTTTTTTGTGCCTGACTTGTGCCAGGTTGTGGAAAACAGCAGGGGGCCCTCACTGAAGGGGCCGCCAGTATCTGGGAGGACAGACGTAAGCCGTTGGGCTGCTGCTTCCTTCAGCCGAGACCTATCATGGTAACTCTAAAATGTCAAAACCCATTGATCTTAGTGCTTCTGTGACCCTGCACACTTTGTGATGCCCTGCACAGCACTTCTCTCCTGGAATGTTCCCCAATATGTTACTTCTGCCACATGGATTCCTTGGGAGTTGTTGACTAACTTTTTGCTGTCTGGAAAATGTGGTTCATGTGTTGCTGTCTATGGCGTGCTTTGAAGGCTCTCTGCTGTGGTGTGCACACTGGTTCTGGCCTCGTTACTGAAATTAATAACACATGGCCCTATTTTTCTTTTGGATAATGGGGTAGAGATGGGTGGGGACTGAGGTTTCCTGGACAGCTGTAAGGCAGATTTGGGCATTCATTCTTGTGCCAGAAACAGGACTTACAGTGGTCCGGTTACCCAGAGAACTCACTCAGCAGTGCCTCTTGCCTACCCCAGTACGGAGACGTTTCTCCCAGCATCACAAAATAATTACCATAACAGGCAAACCCCAAATACTGAACTCCATTTGCTCATACAGATATTTTTATTTGAAAAGTTAAAAATCTCTGGTACCTACAGATCTGCGCATTTAGATTTTGCCCTTGGGGTAGATAATGGAAATACCTTCAGTGATTGGTGGGTTAAATAGATGGTGCAAACACCGATCTTACAATTTAAAACAACCTATGTCCTTGCCCCATTATTAAACACTTTAAACTTAGCTGTATTTTTTTTTTTTCTTTTCTTTTCTGACTTCTCCGGATTCTTGCAGTTGTGGTGCTTTCTGCTGAGACTTTAGCTGGAAGGCCACAAAAATCAAAGAGTGGGTAGTTAACATTTTAGGTCTATAACAACTACGGAAGCAGGGGTGAGAAAGATGGAGAACATGCTGTGATTTGCAGACCTTACTGTATCTAAATTAAGTAGTTGGCTATTAGGCAGAAATTGGTAGATAAATTCTTTCCTGTTACTGGCTCTTTCTGCTCTCTTCTGTGGTCTTGCAATAGGCCTATAGCTTCTTGCCTTAGAAAAGCCCCTTTTCTTTCTTCATTTGGAGTTGCTTCCAGCCAGGCAGAGCAGCAAATTGCCCTCTTGTGATGCCAAACACAGAAATAAAGTCCTGTTCAGAGAGGTAATTCTAAAAGAGAAAACAGTCTCTAGTTAGGAAGACATGGCACCCATCAATGACAACAGGGTGGGGGAAGGTGGAGCCAAGAGAGCATCTTTGAAGGGGGAAGGAGAAGGCATTTTTCAGAAAGGGTGTAAAGCACTTAAATTATTCACTGGAGGGTTCTTGGGTTGTGGAGTCCCATTTTGGCCTGAGTAGAAGCTGACCAGATTTGCTGCTCTCGTATCCCACCTGGTACCAGTTTTTTGCCAGAAGAACAAGAATTGGGTTATATATGATGAATCCTAGACATCAGGTTTTGGCTGAATGGAGAACTAAATTGAGAGTTGGTTTTCTTTGCTTCGTGCCCTTATCTACCATTTTTTATTCAGACATTTTTGAATGCATGATCATGTGGATCTTGTTCAGAGCATAAAATTCTAACATTTATTTATTGATGCTTACTGAATAGTTGCTGTCTGAATAAAATTATTAAGATATGGCTTCTGTTTTCAAGGAGTTGTAGTCCAGATCCTTAAGAGTTGCTTAACTAAGACACTGTACAAAACCCAGAGATCCTTCCCAAATCAATTCCTTTAAGTGGAAAATTAGTGCATTCATTCAATATCAAAGTGCTAATTCATTTAACCAAAACTTCAAGAGTGCATACTATATGCCAGGCACTGTTTTAGGTGCTGAAAAGCAGAGAATGTGGAAGTTAACAAGACAGAGAAGGTCCTTGATCTCAAGCAGTGTTAGGGTGGTCAGGGAGGGCTGTCTGGGGGGAGGCAGCTTCGGAGCCAGGACCTGACCTCTGTGATGATCTGTGAGAAGAAGGGTCTCAGGCGGTGTAAAGGCTCAAAGGCTGGGATGGAGTGTGTTTAAGACAGAAAGGGAGCCCCTGGCTAGAGGGTGGCGAGTAGAGGCCAGTGGTCTCTGAGATGACATCAGAGAGGCGGGTGCGGGCCAGATTGTGTAGAGCCACGGAGGCCACAGAAAGGATTCTAGATTCTTTTCTGTTTGTAGTGGGAAGCCTTTGGAGGTGTTTTGATAGAACAGTTTTGTCTGCTTTAAAAGCCTATTGGCTGTTATGCGGGGGGAGAACCGATGGTTGGGACAAGGGTGGAAGCTGGTTGGGGGACTATTGCAGTAGTCCGTGATGGCTGGACAGCAGAGACACGGGGAGGAATGGACAGAGTCTAGCAGATGGACTGATGTGGGAGGTGAGGGAAAAAGGAGTCCTGGGTTTTTGTCTTGAGCTACTGGGTAGCTCAGATGTCTGCTGAGGGGCCAGCAATGTGCCGGAGCTGTCCTAGGCCATGTGCCGAGATGGGTACTTCCTCGTGG
This sequence comes from Meles meles, assembly GCF_922984935.1. Lineage (NCBI taxonomy): Eukaryota > Metazoa > Chordata > Mammalia > Carnivora > Mustelidae > Meles > Meles meles. Next base: position 97,486,305 of record NC_060072.1, read on the forward strand.
AGAGCTCCACTCCCAGTAGACACAGCTCCTTTTCGCCACTCACCTCCTTTTTGGCAGGGTTCACATCCTCAGGCAGCTCCTGATTTTGATTTTTCAACAGGACTTCCAGAGGGTAATATTTTGGCTCAGAATTCAGGGAGAGGGTTGCATTCCTCATGTCCTAGGTAAGATAAGAACGTAGGCAGGATGAAAGACTGTTCAGGGTCTGTGCAGTTCAAGTTCTGTGTGCATAATATTTAATATTTTGGCTGATACCACTGCCCCCTTTGTGATCATCTTTTAGGGCAATGATTTCCTAAAGCTGGCTGCCTGTCAGAATCATCTGGGAATCTAAAATATTCAGATTTTGGGGTCAGATCTTGGGAAAGCTGATTCAGTGAGTCTAGGGTAAACCCTGTATAAGCAGTTGGGCTTAACGCTGTGCTTAAATCTCATTTCAGTACTGTGATCACAGAGCTTCTTTTGGCCCGGTGTTTAGGCTCTCCATTTCCAGCCTTTAAATGACTTCAAATAGAAGTCATACTGTTGTTAAACGCATTTTAAAGATACTACGTGGCCATTAGCTTTGGAATCCAGAGTTTGTAGAGCACAAAGGATGGAGCCGCAGATGGCTTGGAGCCTGCTACAATGCGTTCATCCTAAGGCTAAAGAGCTGTTGGCTTCCTGGCCAGAGGCTGCACTTCTTTTCACCATTGCAGTAGGGGCAATGGCCTGAGTTTTTGTGGACTTCACGGTCAGAAACTGGTAAGCACCTCGTTTGGCTTAGAAGCTTCTCCTTTTCTTTTTTTTTAATGTTAAAAATTTTTTTATTTATTTGACAGAGAGAGAGAGAGAGAGAGATCACAAGTAGGCAGAGAGGTAGGCAAGAGAGAGAGGGGGAAGCAAGCTCCCCATTGAGCAGAGAGCCCAGCACAGGGCTCGGTCCCAGGACCCTGAGATCATGACCTGAGCCAAAGGCAGAGGCTTACCCCACTGAGCCACCCTCTCACCCCTAGAAGCTTCTTATTTATGAAAAATACTACTAGTCAGTTTAGTCTGTCCTGAATGATGGAACTGAATAATAAAATTAGTTTTTGTAGTTTTTGTTTGTTTGTTTTTTAGCTTAAACAACAAACATTCATTTCTCATAGTTCTGGAGGCTTAGAAGCCCAAGATTAAGGTGTCTGATTCCTGGCTTGTGGGTGGCATTTTCCCAATGTGTCCTCAAATGGCAGAGAGCAAGACAGCAAGTGCTCATAGCGCTCCCTTTAAGGGCACTAATTCCGCCCTAAAGGCCCCACCTCCTCATACCACCACATTAGGGGCTCGGGGCAGCACATATGAATTTTGGAAGACAAAATCATTCAGTCCATAATCCTAGGTGATTCCTAGGTTATAATTATTTATATTTATGTTTAAATATATATGTATATGATATATATTAGATATATATTTTTAAGCAGCAACTCTATTCTAAATTCTGGAAGGCATTAAAACGAGGAACTTGGCTTTGAGGCCTGCTTTGCTATTGATTAAAACAACCTCAAATCCAAATAGCCCACTAGAGTGATACTAAGGAGGACACGATAGGGTTTTGCCTGTGCTGTGTCTGTAGCATTTACGGTTTCTCCCTGGCTCCAGTTGCCTGTGTGACTTGCTTCTGTCCAAGAGCAAATGCAACTCACAGCAGTGATTCTCGTGATAGCAGCGGCATCTCCCAGCTCTGCTTTTAACTGTTCATAGGATTTTCCTGCCTGAAACAAAAGAGACAAGACAGGATCAGGTGCTGCTTTCAGGGGGAGGGACATCTCAGGCCTTGTCTACCCTTGAGGAAAGCAAAGTAGCTGGGGAATCAGAAGACATTGCAGGGCTAAGCAGAAAAGAAAATACCCCTGTCTGGGTCCACGCCAGGTTGGAAGGTCCTTCAACCTGATCTGCATTCTTTGCTGGTGTTCCCTAATCCTCCATACAAGACGGAAGAACACAGAGCAGTTGACTAGGAGTCAGAAAACCTGGCTTCTTCCTAATTGTGACTTTGGACAAATCCCCTTTCCTCTAAGCTTCCACCTTTTTAACAGGGGAAGCAATGTTTGCTTCAACTGTCAGGGTGGTGTGCAGCTCAGAAAGGAGATGTGTGTGGATAAACTCTCTCAACCTTTGGTTACTTCCACACACGGCTTATTCCTGAGCTGTGAATTCTCTAACTGGACTTAGTGCCGTGGTAGGCGGAAAAGAGAAGAAAAGTATAAATCAAGGGAGTGGAGGAGGGTGGGGGAAATGCGGTCCTGGATTTATTCAGCCTTTGAGGTGGTACCCCGCGTTCCCACTGAGCTATTCGTGCTGAGCTCCCGGGCAGTAGGGAGGTCTCCCCCATTCTCTGTCCTTACACTCCAAATATGAGGGTCCCAGGCCAAGAACCAGCCTGTGAAGATGGGAGGCTCAAAACCCTGTTTGATGATCAGGATCGGTGTGTCGGCGTCCCGGCCGCTGGGGTGAGTATGCAGGTATTCCTGGGCCGTGGCAAGGGCTTTCTCCTTCTCTGTGGCATTGGCCTCAGCCCCAATCCACAGGAACACCTGTTGTGGTAGAGGGGGCGTCTTAATGGTCTTTTAGCAAGGACTAAGTACTAAGTGCCCTTCCTTTCCCTGCTCAGCGAACCACAGCCTCAGAGAACTTTCCCAGCCTCATTTGTTCAGCAGAGAGAAAGGTTTTTCCCAGAATCAGCTTGGTGTTCATGATGTTAATTAAACACGTATCTCCTAAATCTACATGTCCAGTCCTGATATCACTGAACTTCAGCTTCCTGAACTCAGCTTCTTGCAAGACACCATCTCCCCCCAGAACTCCCAAATGTAGCTCTTCTTTTCAAGACTTGTGTCTGTGTCTCCATTCTTGGTCAATACCAACCATCCATGTCACCGAGGGCAGTAACATGGGAGCCATCCTCGATGCCCCTGTACTCAGCGAATCACCAAGGCCAGCTCTTTCCCTCCCACACATTTGTCATATGTGTCACCATTCCCTCCATCCTGACCTCACTGTCCCTGTGCAGCCCGAGGTGGCCCTTATTCCTCTTATTCGACTATTATGGTGCTCTCCTTACTGGCCTCCCAGTACATATTCTTCTGTCGTTTCCCCCCGTCCCTCCTCTCCCACACTTTGTAGGGTGATCTGTTGAAAGAACAGGTACCGTGTCATTCACCTGCTTTCCATAGTTTTCCACGATAAAATTCAAACTTGACATGGTAGGTAAGGCTCATACCTACTTCTTAGCTTCATCTCAAACTCTTTTACTCTGTCTTATGGTCTGATGATATTGTCGGTAGTTCCCTAGTATACAGGGAACTGTACATTATTCCATGCCTTGCTTTTTACTTGTGCGATTTCCTTTGCCCAGGATGCTCTCTCTACCTGATTAATGCCCACTCGTCCTTTGAGATTCAGCCTGGAGGCCATCTCCTCCAGGAAGTCTTCTCTGAACCCCTAAACTATGTTGAGTGCCCCTAATTTGTGCTCCCATGGCACCATACCTCCATCATAGCAAAATGAGATTTTTCTGTCCAGCTCCTCCATCAGCCTGTCGACTGTGAGAGCAGGGGCCCTTCACCTTGGTGACCCTACCCCCACCACGGTCACTGGAGCACGAAGGAAGTGCTGAGTATGTCTGCTGAGCTGAGCTGAGGAAAATAGGGTGTTAGGGAGCAGTTGCCTTGGAGATCTCCTCTTTAGGGCCCTATATTTTCTAAGAGGCCCATTGCTGAGTGTGGAGCCTGTTGCTGTTTCTTCTAAGAAAAAAAAGTGCATGGTGATACGATGGACTGATTTCCCCAGGGTGGTCAGTTTTAAACAACACTCTGTTCGTCCCATCCCTGGTGAAAAGTGGGGTCTTCCTTCGGTTACCACTGACAGATGTTGGTCTGTCACTTGTTCCAAGCTCTCTGGCTGTGTCTTACCTGGTCCCAGGTATCCAGGAGCATCACATCACCTGGGTTCAGGTCATCCTGGGTGAAGTCTGTGATCTCCGTGACAACGAACCGCCCAGTCTTATTGGAACATTCAAAGAGACGAGGCTGCACGTCCAGGATTTCCTGCTGTAGTCTGCAATACAGTCTGTTTAGAGGAACTGAGCTACTGAGAAATCATGTGTTTCTTTAACATTTAAATTCTAGTTAGTTGACATACACTTCAGTATTGGTTTCAGGGGTAGCGTTCAGTGGTTCATCCAGAAATCAGGGTTTTCGAACTCTAAGGCATCCTAGAGTTTGCGCAGCTCACAAACCCGGGCGGCAGGGGGAGCCCGTAGGAGGTGACACCGCCTTCCCATACCTTTTGTCATCAGCATAGGCAGTTTTCCCTCCCAGCAGGTCCCAGAACTCAGCCGGCTCCTGGCCCTCGGCCACAGCGTCCTCTGTGCCCTCGCAGAGAAGGCTGGCCAGCTCCTTGGCCATCGCCCGCTCATCTCCACTAGACCCCTGAGAGTGGGATGAGGAGAGCACACGTGTTAGTCGCACACAGACACATTGATGTTGGGGAGGGGGGACCCTGAGTGTACTTGGATCAGCTACCAGGCCACAGTGGCCTAGGATAGGGAGCTAGGTTTGGTCTGGTGCTGGGAAAGGAGCGATGGGGAGAGGAAAACAGTGTGGTGGCAAAGAACAGGACTGAACTCTGAAACCCACAGTGGGTGTTGGTCAGAGGCCCCTTTGTTTCACCTTCGGTTGGAATCTCAGCACCTCCTTTTGATTTTTTTTTTAAGAGAAAAAATTTAAATTTATTCTTTAAATTACATTAAAAAAAATTCACTCTTGGTGGTGTACGGTTCCATGAGTCTTGACCAACACAGAGAATCATGTTACCACCATCAAAATGCAGCGAGAGAACATGGCCTCAGCCCTGCCAAAATTCCCTCAGGCTACTCCCCCTTTGTCTTCAGACCCTCTCCAAATCCTTAACCTCTGGCAACCACCAATCTGTTCTCCATCACTGCAGTCTGCGTTTTCTGGAATGCTACAATTGGAATCATACACTAGATAGCCTCTGAGTTTGGCTTCCTTCACTTAGCAGAGGACACTTGAGATTCACGCTTGTTGTGAGGATCAACAGCTCTTTTCTTTGTGGTGTTGAGTAGTAGCTTCCGGTAGGAATATACCACTGTTTTTTTCATTCTTCATTTGGATTGCTTCCAGTTTTGGGTCATGATGAGTAAAGGTGCCGTGTATATTTGTGTGAAGGTAGATTTTTCTTTCTCAAGGGTAAATAAATGCCCAGGCATGGGATTGCTGGATCATAGGTGTGCGTTTTAATATTTTTTTTTAAGATTTTATATTTTTATTTGACAGAGAGAGATCACAAGTAGGCAGAGAGGCAGGCAGAGAGAGAGGAGGAAGCAGGCTCCCTGACGAGCAGAGAGCCCGATGTGGGACTCGATCCCAGGACCCTGAGATCATGACCTGAGCCGAAGGCAGCGGCTTAAACCACTGAGCCACCCAGGCGCCCTAGGTGTGCGTTTTATAAGAAATTGTCAAATCGTTTTCCAAAGGCTGGATCTGCATTCCTGCCCGCAATGCCCGCGAGTTCTGGCCTCCTCACCTGCACTTGATATTGTCAATTTTTTTTTTTTTAAGACGTTCTGCTAGGCATATGACAGCATCTCTGTGGTTTTCACTAGCACTGCCCTGATGACTGTGGTGGAGCATTTTCCCTGTCCAGTTCTCTTTTGTAAGACAATTTTGGTAAAACAATTTGTAAAACAAATCTGGCGTTTAGTGTAGATGCACTCTGAATGGGAAAAAATCACATTTTTAGTGTTTGTGTTCAATGTTAATGCCTGTCCTATTGCAATCCAGCGAACTGGTGTGGAAGATTGACTTATCCAGCCTCCCTCTGTGTAAAGTTTACGGAGCATCTCCTGGGCGTGAGCAATGCTGTCAGTGAGTTTCTAATCCTGGGGAACACTGGCAGATCCTTTAGGAAAAGACTCATCTTGAGGACTGCTCCAGCCTACCCCTTAGTTCCTCCACCCTTGCTGACAGGGAGGTGGGCATAGGGCTGGTCTCCAGTGGGCTGATGTGTCCCCTAGGCCTGGCTGTCTTACCTTGCCATACCACAGGTAGTGCTCTGCCTGGGTCCGCAGCAGAAAGACATCATTGGAGTTTAGGGAGGAGGCAAAGGCTGGAACCTCTACTGCTTTGGTGTTAGATTTGTCATTTCCTTGAATCTGGAAGAGCCTTACTGGTGGATTGGGCTCAGCATTTCCTTTTCTGGAAGTCCCACCCTAGAGAGGAGAAAAGCCAAATCTGGTTCTAAGGGGCACCGTGTGTACAGAGCACTGGGATAGCCATTGTAGAGCTTATGGATGAATTTAACCCTGCCTTTGAACTTGGTGGGCTCCCATGCCAACAGGGAGAGGTCAGGTGAGCTGGAATTATGGTACCAATAATATTAGCTCTCATTCTGAGACTTTTATTATATACTAGACTCTGTGGCTGGTGCCTTACCCATATCATTTTGTGGAACCTCATAATAACTGTGAAATAGGTATTTGTTTTTAAAGATTTATTTATTTATTTGAGAGAGAGAGCGCGAGAGAGATAGTGCATGTGCTCCTGACCACAAGGAGGGGCAGAGGGAAAGAGAAAGAGAGAAACCCAAGCAGATTCCCTGCTGAGTGTGGAGCCTGATGTGGGGCTCAATCTCCCAGGACCAAGATCATGACCTGAGCTGAAATCGAGAGTCAGACCCCTTAACTGACTGAGCCACGCAGGCACCCCTGAAGTAGGTGTTTTTTATCCTATGGTGCAGATGGGAAAACTGAGGCTTTGCAACCTGGTGAGTAAATGACAAGACTAGGACTTACCCACAGGCTGTGTGATATCAAGCATACGACATTACACATTCCTGGTATTGCTTCTGCGAGGGGCTCCATGGAAGAAGTGGGACTTGAATTTGAAGGGGCACATCCAGGGGCAGGCTGGGCAGGGCTGTGGCACACGTGGGGTCCAATGGGGAGACCCCCTTCACTAGGGTGGGGAGTGTGGGTTAGGGCTCTGAGAGTAATACACCTACATGGGTAATACAGGTCAGATTGTGAAAGACTTGAACATTAGCTAGGCAGAGTTTGGACCTGAAGCCCTGGGCAGCTGGGATTCTCGGGAATGTCTAGGAGAGGTTAACCTTCTCGTCTGTGTCTATCCCCGGCCCTGGTCTCCGTCCCTCCTCTCCTATACGGAGACTGACTGACTGGTCTGAGTATTCCTGCTCCTGGCGTCACTTTATCTGAGGGGTCTCACCTCAAAGATAACCATTTTCCCTTTGAAGATGGCCATGAAGTGGCGGGGCTCCTTCCCCATGGCAACTCGGACCTGCACAGGTGCCCCGTCAAATTGCTGATCCACTTCCACTGCCTGGTATGCCGAGGCCGTCAGCTCGTCCTTTGAGGCGTGGCGGCCCTGCAGGGGTGAGAGGGGAGTAGTGGGTCCCGGCTACCCCTTGCCCCTGCCTGGTGCCCGGAGGAAGCATGGGGATCCCAAGTTCAGAGCCTGCATCAGGCCTACCTGCCAGATATACAGGATGTAGTGTGGCTTCCCATGAACCTCGTACGTGTAGAGAACCAGATAGCAGTCTCCCCCATAAAAAAAGCCATACCACTGATGCTCCACGGGGACCAGCTCCAGGTTTTCAATCCTCCAGACCTGGACACAGAAGAAGACGCAATTTCCCAGAGATGGGGTCCCTATTTGAAAAGATGGCCACCTGAAGGGAATGGGGCCATGCTTCACAGAGAATCCAGGCGGGTGAGGCCCTAACATCTACCCACAGCACAGCTTCCCCCTCTGGCTCTTCTTTCCCAGTTGTGAGGGCTTTTCCCGTTTGCAGTTTGCATGATTTGAATCCCGAGGAGAACTGGGTCATTCCGGCTCAGGTGCATTCCTGCCATGGCTCTGAGGTAATTTAACTGTTTCTGCCAGTGGAGTCATTGATCGCCTGCGGTGGGGGTGGGGGGGTAGAAGCCTCTCACTTCCCGGAGGGGTTGTGGGAAAGTGTGGCAGACTGCGGCCACCCCTGAGAGAGGACTCCTAAGTTCCCAGAGGTGAAACCGAAAGCAAAGCGGAGCCGAGTCACCGGCCTCTCCAGCAACACAGCTAGGAGGGCCACAGCTGCCCGCCCTGAGATGCGCATCCCTGACTTACCTCAACTTTCCCGTTGCCATCATCCACCATTCTTTCCTGGGCTGCGACCTCGGGCTTGGTGTGCAGCAAAGTCACATCAAATTTATCCTGGAAAACTTTCGCTGCAGAGGAGGGGTTGGGAGAAGCCAGGTGAGTGAAGAGCGTCTGTGCCTGCCTTTCTAGAGAGTCCCTGTCGTGGGAAGGCCACCGGGGGAGCGATCTCAGTCTTACCGATTTTACCGACACCAAATGTTTTCCCCAGGCCCATGGTCTGGTCCTTCCCTGACCACTTCTGGAACAGCTGCTTGAACATGGCCGACTCAGCACCGTCGTTGATGGTCTCCACGTTGGTGCTGCTGGGGTAGCCCTTCATCTGGATGAAGTGCTGAAGACACCCCCCACCCCCCGAAAGGCAGGTCGGTCAGGGAAGGCACTGGGTTCTTTGCTTGTCTGGTGACTCGCCCCTTGGAAGCCAGCTGGTGGGACTGCCCCCTTGTAGGAGCCGGAGTCAGATGCTAACTCACTCATGTCTAGGCACCAAGTTACCTGCCTCAGGGAAAGGACTAAGGGGAACATTTGCCTATCTCTGGCTTGGCCTGTCATGATTATGATTATTATTATTATTTTTGCAAGATCCTCTATACTGTGTTCCTGTTGCACGCATGCACTCCACTGATTCTGTGCCACATTCATTTGTTCATTTATTGCTGTGTAAGTGTATCCTGCTGGGTTCACCTGCGTAGGTCCGGACAGTGTCCTGGGCCCCTTGAGGACAGGGCTGTTGCCCATGAGGTGATATCCCCTTCGATAGCAGCAGCCATGTCTACTGAGCAGGTGCAGGCGCCAGGTACCGTTCTAAGCGCCTTACAAATGTTACTGACCCCCCAGAACAGCCCGGGAGTTGTCTCTCAAACCTGGATTTATCCCCAGGTTGTGGGTCTGACTGAAGTCCGTGTATGTAATGGTGAGGTTGTAAGCCCAAGCGCCTTGTCTGGCTCTCTGGACACATCTGACGTGGTCCTGACAGAATTCTGTGGACAATACCGCACAGCTGTAGCTCCTACCAGGGCTTTAGACATGGCTGTCTGTTTCTCGGTCTTCGTGGCTCCTCTTCCCTTCCACACATAGATCTTGGTTCCACTTTGGTCCAAGATGTAGCAGTCCTGAAGCGGGCAGGGATAGAGGTGGTTACAGCCAATCAGGACCATAAGGAAGATCTCTGAAGCCAGGTCTGGCTGCAGAAGCCGCACCCACCCATACTCTACTCACGTCATGGTTCAGTAAGTCCTGGACCAGTGGCCTTGTCGCTACCTCTGTGACTGCCAGCTGCCCAGCGGAGTCCGAGACACTGGAAAAGGGGAGAAATTAGCCTGTGCCTTCTTTTCTGCAAAGCATCTTGCAGTCAATTTGGTATTTTGTTGGCTTCGTTTCAGTAGTTTCTGGGTGAAGTTTGACCTCTTATGACAGGCGTGGCTTGAATGCAGACAGGAGTGTGATGGATTCTGTTCTTGGGAGGACACTTGGGTGCATCTCTTTCCCGAACATGATCTCCTCCACATCCCTGGGCATGGATAGACCCAAGTAAAGGAAGAGTGTCCTCAAGAGACCAGGAAGGGTTGCTGACAAGAACAGGAGATAGTTGCCTCCTTGAGTAGGGAACACTGAGCTCCTTCTGAAAGCTGCATTTGAAAAGGATTAAAGGAAAACCAGATGCCTGGGGACACCTGGGTAGCTCTGTTTGCTTTCGGCTCTCCTTGGGTCAGGATTTCAGGGTTCTGGGATCGCTCTCCTTGGGTCAGGATCTCAGGGTTCTGGGATCGAGCCACCTCCCTCTGTGTGTGTGCGTGTGCATGCACATGCTCTCTCTCAAATAAATACATAAAATCCTAAGATAAAGCCAGAGGCCTGTACCCAAAGTGAGGAGCCAAAGCACCTGCTACCCCAGCTTCCAGCCGGCAGCCAGGTTTAGTTACTCACTGGTACAACATGATGTTTGATTTCTGCTGTTGATCTATGATCTCATCGGCCACGGCAGGCTTGATAACAGAGCGCCGGCCGAGGGTGTCCTGAAGGACCTTCATCAGCTCTGGACTGGCTGCCTCCTTGTCTCCCTCGATCACACCTATCTCAGCACGGCCCCCTCGTTCTCTGTCCCGGATATCCTTTGCCAGAAGCATAGCCTGTCAAAAAAGCCCAAGGAAGCACTCAGTCCCGCTGGGCACCCCCTGGCACTTGCTGGCTTCGGGGGGGAGTGACCTGGGTCCCAGACACAGGAATTATTCTGTGGCTTAAGACCCCGGCGTGAGTCACAGACTTAGGCACTTGGCCTGTCTCTGAAACAGATTCTGCTTCAAGGCAGAGGTCTGTCTTCTCATGGGAGTCAGCAAGGAAAGAAGACGGACAAGGCAACTGAGAGAGTGCACGCCCCATGAGTGGGCCTGAGGGAGAGAAGGTGCCGAGCTTGGGAAGAACCGTACCTTGAGTCGCTCTCCGCTGTTGCTCTCTGGGCCATTCCACTGGATGATGACCTTCCCAAGGTCCAGCAAGAAGACATCGCCTTGGTTAAAACTGTCCCAGCTCATTTCCACCTGCGGACAAGGAGACATCGTTCAGGAGGAATTCTGAAGTACCTGGTGGGGAGGCTCCGGGCCTAGGACCGACAGTGGGCAGGGCTTACCTCTGTGGCCCTGATGTTTCTTTTCCCTTTCACATGTAAGAGCCGCTTCACATCGTAGGTGTTGGTCTCCACATGCTTCATCCCAGAGGACACACCCCCCTTCTTGTAGCTGAGGGGATATCCAGATAACCCCCAGTTACTTAGGTGCTAGGGACTGGGGAGACTGGGGCAGCAGTAAATAAGCAAGGGAAACAGAGCAGGTGGTAATTGCCACCCCAGAAGGAGACTCCGTGACAGCCTTTTTGACAGAGTGGTCTGGGCAGTCCTCTCCAGAGGAGTGACATTCAGGCTGACGTATTAGGAGGACTAGTGTTCCAGCACTACGGGGTGAGGACCCCGTAGCATGAGCTTCGTTGGTTCTAGCAACTCTCTGAATCTCAGCATGGGACAAGGAGAGGGGCACAGGGAAGCAGTCATGACACTATGGCCTTAAGACAAACCTGCTCAGGGAGTCCGCTCTCCTGGCCCCCAAGTTTCCCCTAACCCTGCCTCCATCCCAAGTGTCCTGCACCTGCAGGATGAGCAGAAATCCAGTGGGACATTGGTCTGTGGGCTCGCTGGTGACATGGGGCATGCTGTGCCCAGCAGGTCCTCAGTCAGTAAGACTGCCAACCGGCAAGAAGCGCCTTGGACCAGCCTCAGATCTCTCGAGCTCCTTGGAATTCCTTTTTGTTTTCAATCTCACGTGCAAAGTTTGGAGTTAAACCCCTCAGTTCGTGGAACATTATCACTGTCCTTTCCAAGACCCCTCTCCTGTTTTCATATTTATGCATTCCCTCTCCTTGGCATGTGCTCCGCCATTTCTCTCCCCACCACAGGCACCCCCTACAACCATAGAACAACTGCCTTTTTCTTTTCATTCGGGTAAATGTGTCCTGTTGTTTTGTGGGTGTGTATTTTTTTAAAACAGAAGTTGGCACTGTTATATATTTCAGGCCCGTTTCTTACTTTGGTCACTAAGTACCATGTTTTTAAGGGCTGTCCACTACTCAGCGGGGCATCTGCTCCACGGCCTCCCATTGCCCCCCGACCCATGCAGTACTTTTCCCTGTCCTGTCTCCCCATGAGGGGCCCTTACGGTGCTAATGGCTTCACACGACCAGTCCTGACACCGCTGTGAACATTCTGGCTCATGAGCCCTTGGGGAGCTGGGTGCACGAGAGGTCCCCTGAGTTATACACCCCGGAGGGGGACTGGCCTCAGTGACAGCAGACTGCCCTACGGAGTGTGTGCTCTCCTCACCCACCGCCCCCACCCCCCCCCCGCCCCGCCCTGAGGGGCACTCAAGCTCCTCTTTCCCCACAGCCTTGCAGCTGCTGGCCTCCGCCCTGCCCTCTAGCCTGCCCTGCTCTGATTTAGGTGGAAGCGATAGCTTTCTTTCATCTGTGTTTCTCTGATTCTTCGTATACAGATTAGCCTTTTTTGTTTCCTCTTTAGTAAACTGCAATTTATGTGCAGGCTCTGCCGGAACTACTCACATGATGCCCTGCTTGAAGTAGCCGTGGAAGGTGTCAGACTCATGGTACTGGACCTCTCGGTGCTGCACAGGGCTGCCTCCCAGGTAGTCATCCAGCTGCGTGGTGTAGATGGCGGCGCAGGCCTGCTCATCCTGGGAGGAGTCCTTCCCGATCCAGAAGTGGATGTCCTGGGACAGGAGGCTGCCCACCCTCCGAGTCTGGGGTGTCCAGAGAGATGAGGTCAGGGGCCAGCTCACCCAGCCTCTGCTCTGCTGCTGGCCCCCGGGAGTAGGAAGAACACAGCCATGGTGGCTCGTGACCCACACCAGGCAGGCTCTGGGTCTCTCTCCCTCTCCGCAGCACCCCTGTCCAGACCTGGTAGGTGGCTCAAACTCTGGCAGGGCCCAGATGCCCTCCCGCATTTGGCGAGAGTTGGTAGCTTACTGTTCTCTGACTACATGGAGACCTGTGGGGATCTCTTCCAAGTCGAACCACAGACAGGACTTGCTGGCCCTTCATGCCCTGCACTGCCGTGCTGACACGAAGCCGAGCTGTCCCTCTGCCTGGTTCTGTCGGCACCGTTCCTGGGTGATATTGTTCCCTCTACTAGAATGAGCACTTGGAGGTGTGGTCTTGGATTTACCTGGCCTGCCTCCATACCACGTTACCGTGGGGGCTGGGCCCCGGGAAGGAGAGGTGCTGCTTGCCGACTCCTCCCTGAGGTTTAGACCAAGGGCCCCATCCCCTAAGAATGGCCTTTGATAGTCAAACTGGAGGCTTGTTCTCTACGACACCGAGGGAGAGTCAAGTGCGATACCAGGAAATAGGTTAGCACCAGCAGCAGGCCTCAGTGGAACCCAGGAATGGCTCTCAGGGGAGAAGCTCATGGGAACCAGGGGTGGGGGGGCTCACCGAGAGGATGACGTAGCAGTCCCCCTCATAGAAGTTGCCGTGGGCACTCAGGGGTACTAGCGCCAGCTCCAGTTTCTGGAAGAACAAGGGCTGTGTACAATCCACTGCCCACCCCCAGCCTCCCTGTTCTCCATCATTTTGGCGCAGGTGGCTGGGGAGAGGTAGGGAAGATGTCCCTGCTGATCCTACAGGGCATGGTGGGCAGCCACAGGATTAGCGGGCCCACCCCTCTAGCTTCTGCTGAGCTCTGCCTGCGTGGCCCCTGGGCTGAATCTGGGTCCCTGTCTTCACCCCACCGCCCTCCCCACAACCTGCTTGCTCTCACTATACTGGGAGGAGCCTTGTGAGCTCCTCCAGCCGTTTGCAGGGAGAAGAGCTATGTCAAATCCCACTCTGAGCAGCTGCACCAGTGTCTCCAACACGGTTCTTCAACCCTGACCTCCCAGAGCTGGGCAAGGGTTACGGCTGTGAACGGAACGTGGGGGTCCTGGGGGGCTAGGAGAGGTGAGTGCCAGTGGTGTGTGGGGCTCCACGCCCAGCATTCCCCGTTGGAGTCTGGGGGTGAGGACTTGATGTGTCCCCTGCGCATATGGCTTGTCTCAGGAGAGCCATTCACATGGCCTCAGGGATTTTCATCACTCTCTCCAAGTAACAGACACCTGTAGTCATACTTGTGTATGTATATTCTACACCTGTGTTAAATGTAACACTGTTAAATATACCATAGGTAACTTTTAGTACCTATTTTGAAATAAACAGGGAGACTTAAGGGCTCTGGGTCTTAGGCAGCCACCCCTCCCTGGCCTCAGAGCAGGGAGGAGGGGTGCGGAGAGGGGGGTTTCTTACATCCGACAGGTGGAGTTGCCCGGGCTAGGGCTGTTCCCAGCTAGATTGCTGGAACACGAGGTCAGATGGAGGAACTCAAGCCCAGGCGGAAGTGATGAGTGGCATCCTGATCTACGCAGTAACCTCCGTGTCCCCCCCTCAACCTGCCCCACTAACACTTGGCAGGAGCCAGGGTACCCTGTGAAAGACAGGTTCCCTTTTTCTGACAGAAACAGCCAGGAGTCTTTGGTCTCCTGGGTGGGCCCAGGCCCCACCCATTTCTCCAGGGCATTTACTGGAAGTGCAGACTCACTGAGCAGATGGCAGGATAAAGGGCAAGCTTCATTTTGCTTGGAGCCCTGCTCTCCAGGGCTAAAAGCATTTCCTCCACCTGTCACCACCTGCTTCAAGCACACAGGAGGGGTCAAGGATAGGAAAAGCTGACTCTGATGTTGCCCCGTCGCTGTTTCCAAAGGCAGGAGACTGAGGGAGTACCAGGGCTGTCGTTTAGTAGACTGGGGTGACCAGAGACCGCCCCCACCCAGATCCTGTGTGAGCAGGAAAGTGTGCCTGCAGCCCAGCTCACCTCTATTCTCCAGGTGATGATCCCAGGCTCATTGCCCACAGCCCTGAAGGTGCTGCTCAGAGACATGGCGCGTGTCTTTCCAGGACTGCAACATCACAGAGTGAGGGGGGGAGATGATGCCTCTCACAGCAGGCATCTCTCCAGCTTTTCCCCTAAGTCATTTCCTAGTCTCTTGTCAGTCATCCTGCCATGTCCTTGTGGGACACCCTGCACTGTTTCACCGCAGTGGGGGAAATGACTTGTCCAAGTTCCCACAGTAAGCCTGACTGGACTGGGGGGCGCCCCTCCCAGAAAGAAGGTCGGCTTCCCCCTTGCCACTTCCCTCATCAAGAGCTCTGGTAAAAGCCATGGTTATCTACTGTGCAGGTTCACTTTATGTTGTCATTTAATTCTTATAAACTGAGTAGATTTTCAGCTTACATCATAGGCTAGTTGAGGTTCGGAGAGGTTAAATAATTTGCCTGATGTCACACACTAGAGTGAAATCTGTATCTGGCCCTAAAACCTGCGCTTTTAGTCACTTTGATGTTGTGTAATCCTTCCTAAACTTGTCTGCCTGCAGTAGCACGCGGGAAGAAAAGCTTGTATCAGGGTATCTCCAAGTGGTGCTGCCTTCTCTCATTCGTCCCGTCCGGCTCTGCCCAGGGTCCTCACTTACCAGGTCTGCTGTCAACTCTTTGACTTCCTCTTTGGGCTTTTACTTTCCAGACTTTCTCTTTTAAGGAAACTGTCCTAAAAGTCAAACAGCCCATCTTGCTTTTGTCCTCTGACAAATATATTCCATGTGCCTCGCAGAATAGGCAAAATAACATGGCTGAGCAGGGTGTGGGACCGAGTTTGGGGCACCCCTGGGTCCCCTCCCACACAGACCTGCAGGAGTTGGTGGTGGCCATGGCCGCCCACAAGGCAGGGTGGGGAGAGGGAGGAAGCGGAGAGAAGTGCGGGAGGATGGGGCACCATCTGTGTTCAAGGCGTGTCTAGGATTAGCAAGGACTTCTACACATTCATGCTCAGGGAGCGGCTTTGTATCATCAAAATGCCTGCCTGGTTCTTGCTCTCAAGGAGCTTGCATTCTGGTAATACCTATAACTGATGAAGGCTCTCAAGAGGCAAAGGAAAAAAGATGTGCTTAGTGGATTTACATAAAGTAAATAAGCAAACACAAAACCCCAAACACGACCCACCCAGAAAGGGCTGCACGGAGTTTTGCTATCTAGAAGCATGATGCGTTTTTAAGAGGAGCCAGTCTGGCCATTGATCCTTGAGCCCTGGTGGACAAAGTCAGGTCTGGATTGTTTGTGCCATCATCTAGCATGGGCTTTGGCAAAACACAAAAAACCAGACTCCCTTTGTGTTCTGTCATAACAAGGCTAAAGCAGGGCAGTGACTCGGAGCAGCCAATGTTTGAGGATTTAATTTGATAACTTGTGCTGCCCCACCCTCCCCTGTGTGGCTCCCAACTGCCAGGAAATATTTGTTCAGGTTTTCCTCAGACCCTAGATTTTATTCATTAAAGGCAAATGCTGTGACCCAACTAGGGGAAGGGGACAAGGAGCAATGAATTAATTTCTTGAAAATCGAGAAGTTGTAACCTGGGACTCTCCGAGGCCAAAAGCAGTCCCATTTCCCTGCAGGGACTTAAGTGATCAATCGGAAAGGAGCTCACTGGGCCAAAGCCCCCCCCCCCCCCCAGGACAAGCTCAAAGTCAGTACTTCCTGCCTCATTGGAACACTGGAAAATGTGACTGCATTTGTGACATCAAAGTCCCCCAAAGCTGTTTCTCTCTCCCTCTTCCCCAAGTCCTTATTTAATTCCCTGGCACTCCAGAAACCCATGGGGTGGTGTGGGGTGGAGTTCTGAAATCCCAGACTAAAAGCCAGTGGCCCTCAATTCTTATAGACAGCTCTGTGAATGGACCCCAAGCAGAGGAAGCTGGTTCTATCTTACTCCACACCATCTTTCTGAGCTAGGCGAATGGGGCAGTCTCCTTATGTCCCAGCTTTTGAAAAAGTGCCCTATCTCTTCAGTGGTTTCTAAAAAGGGCCTTAAATGCTCAGCAGAAAGTTTGCAAAACTAGTTACAAACTGCTGGTTTAATCCTTTGAAAGTATCATCCAAGAAGACAAAGGCACAGAAATTTCAATCTCCTCTCCCTTTCTTCCTCCTTCAGTAGGATTGCTCTACTGATGCACACCCATCCACTAAGCCGACCGTACCTTGTCTTCGCTCCAGCAGGGCCTTCCGAGTTGAGTTTTCCAGCGAGCAGCAGCAGCTACCAGAGAACCACCCCAAGGCAGGAGGCACCAGGTCCTGCTGCCTTAGCTTAGTAATGGCTGCGCAGACACTGGGTTATATTTGCTTGTGTTTGCATCTTAACCTCATTTTCCCAGTCCTGGCCAATCACAGCCAACCTAGCCCTGGGCTTGACTTATTCAAACCAGAGGGGAAGCTTTATCTGCTCCTATTCAAAACAGCAGAAACAAGAAGAGCGGACCTTTAAAGGCTTCTTTTCTCTTTTGACTCCAGCTCCACACCCTGATCTAATTGATTTTTTTTTTAAGTGCATAGCCCATCAATAATGCAGGAAAGAGGGTGGGAGGATATGAAATTTGCCATATTATAGATATGGATGCATTATGCTGATGACAGGAGGCAGGAGCCGGAGCTGCCCCTGAGTGCCTAGGATGTCTAGGCCAGCAAGTGCCTCCTTGAGAAGCTTCTGGGCATTTTTCAGAGGGAGGGAAGTCCAGGAGAAGGGCCAGGAGTGTGCTCTTTTAGGTCATCCTGTTTTGCTCCTGAGGGTTTCCTTGGGGTCCATACAGCAGTCCAGTCAAAGTCTGAGTGCCTACTATGTGCCAAGAACCCTGATGGGCTCTCAGTTCTGGGGATCCCGGTTTGGGAGCATGAAGACTCCCAGTCTCTCAGGGCTTCTGGTTCGTCCCCCAGAAGTCAATAGGACACCAAGTGTATGCTTATTAAGCACCTGGGTGGCAATGGAATTGGTTCCAAACGAGGTCCAGAAAGAGAGTCCAACTTCTGTAACCTTGAGCAGAGCAGCACTGTGGTGCTCTGTGCGTGGCTGGTCCCCAGCCGGAGGCAACAGCTCGCCCAGCCTGGGGGCGCGAACTCTGTCTGATGCCAGGGGTGGCAAGGGAAGAAGCATGTGCTGGTGACTGCCCAAATGAACGACAGCAGGGACAGGAAGCATCTCCCATTTCTGGATGGGTTTTTAAAACCCGCTTTTATTAATTAATTGTAAGTAATACAAATATTCCAAAAATATAAACAGACACTTAATGGCGTTCTACATTTCAAGTTTTGAATACAACAAATTTATCAAACCATGAATATGTAAGCAAGGTAGTCAGAGTCCCATAGCCCAGTCACAGTGGGAAGCAGATCCCCTGCCCTCCACATGGCATCTTGAGAGGGAAAGCAGCAGGACGTGGAATGTGTAGAACTTGGGATAACTATAAGCGAAGCTCATGGGGCCCAAAGAGGAGGGTCTGCTCCAGGGGCAGGACCTAGAGCAGGGCGTAGGACAGCAGGTCACCCCCCTGCCTTCCCTCCTCTGCTTGAATGCAAGTATTTGTTGGCATTAAAAAAAAAAAAAAAAAAAAAAAGACAAAACCCCATTTTACAAAAAGTGACTGAAGAATAGCAATGGTAACCAATAGAAGACCTGAAGGGGAAAAGGGCCTTACCTTCCACAGACACTTGGCCTGGCTGGCACATGGGACTTAGGACAGCCCTACATGGGGGGCTGCCCTCCTGAAGGAGGCCTCAAGAACAGGGCAGGGGCAGCAGATCTGAATGGGATCCGTCTCCCAGGGAACAACTGCCTTTATAGACTTCCTACGCTTTTAGCACAAAGATGCTTCTTGGCCAATGTTCACAAAGATGAGCTGAAACACTTAACAAAATGGTTAAAATCTTTGGGAGGCAGGAAGGAACTAAACAGAAGGTCCCGGGTTAACTGAAGGCAAATTTACTCAACCTCTCTAGAGTAAAGGACCCACGGGCCTACAGAGCGTCCCCTCTACAATGTGCAGAGTGGAAACTCTTCCCTTGACTGTTTCCAGACTGGTCCTGTGTCCAAAGCTCCCCCTATGAGAGGGACACGAACATCAGGCTTTTGATTTAGAAGCCCAATCAGAGAGACACACACACACAGTGTCCCTGAAGAGGCACCTTGAAGAACTGAAGCTGGCAGGTGGGCAGATTCTGGGTATGGCTCGAGTTGGGGCTGACCAGGCACAATGGCCTACTGCCTCTTGAGGACAGCCTCCAATGGAAGGGCTGACGGGAAGCCCCAGAACAGATTCTGGGCTAAACTGCTTCCCTCCCAATCTTGCCTTTCTCCCACACAGTCTGGCTGATTCCTCTGAGGAGCGTTTGGCAATCATCACTCGCCCCTAACACACTGTGAAACTGGAAACCAGACAGTAAATAATGACTTCAGGCTGGCTCTGGTCCACACGGATGGACCCTGTTTAGGTTTATTTGGCTAAGTTCCTTCTCTGCCAGTAGCAGGAGAAGGGGGAAAGAGGGAATAGGATATTCCTGCTGAGGACCTGCAGGTGGGCAGGGCAGGGTTCTGATGGGAACAAGGCCTAGAGAGCAGGGGTTTCATGCAGAAGCGGCAGGGACACCCCTCACCAAGATATCCTGGGCCGTAGTCATGAGTCACACTTGGAGCATTTGGATGAGCCTGATAGGAAAGGGGGGGAGGGGCACAGGCTCTTCCCTCATTGGGAAAAACATGGGAGACCCAAAGGAGGGAGAAAGGGTCCTAAAACTGGATCAGCTTAGAGCTGCTTATTGCTTATTTAGTCACAAAAGTTTGGCTGGGCCCCGGTGGCAGATTTGGCCCAGAGGCTAACCCTCAGGGTGGGGCCTGGGAGAGAGGCCCCTTCCACAGTATTAGGATAAAGGCCCAAAGAGGGCCTTAGAATCAGAAGATCCCATTTCCCCTCAGGAGGTCTCGTTCCTGGCTAGCACCGGACCCCTCTTCCTTTACCTGTAGGACCCCAAGAACACTGGGGAATGGTACTGGGGAGAATGACCACAGGTCACCAGGGACTCTGTTCCACTTCTGTGACATGGCCATACAACCTTGGGACAAGGAGGGGAGCTGATACCACAATGCTAGAGAATGATACCAGTCAGCCACTACTTCTCAGAGCGCCAAGCTGCTGCTCCACCACCTGGTTGGCTCCAAACTGGCCAATTCCTCAGGCTGAACCCAGTGTGTGGACATTGAAAAGGATAACAGGGAAGAGTCCTGAGTGGGGAGTGTCCTCAAATGCTTTGTGACCCCCTGCCTCCAGGGAAAGCAGAGATGGGGAGAGGAAACGCCTCCTCTCCCAGGAGGAGGAGGGAGGGAAGGAGGAAGGAAGAAGAGGAGACAACCCCAGCCAGCCCCAGGGGAGGCCATAATTAAGGCAGTGATGCTGGGGTGGGGCTCCCTTTTGGGATGCCCTTGTGCTCCCAATTACAGCAGCACTTCCCCTTCTCCATCCTTGGAAACTTCCATTTTGTGGCAATTTTTAAAAGCATTCGCTACTAAGAAACTCGGAAAGCGAGAGACACGCAAAGCCCAGGTGTGTAAAGGGCTCGCTCACACCTGTCACGGGAGGCAGGAGGCATGTGCATTAGGGTGGCAAAGGAAATGAAGAGAATGCTCCTCCCCTCAGCCAGGGAAAGCAGGAGTGCCTCTGAGGCCCTGGAGCAAAAAAGCAACAGCTTGGAGGGACAAGAGACAGAAGCAGAGAGTGAGAGGCATAGGCCAGGCCCTGGGGGAACGACAGGAAACAGCCCTGCCCGAGAAGCAGGGTGGGTGTGGGCTCCAAGAGCCCCTCCCGGACTTTGGAACAGAAGTCCTCACACCAGCACCAGCAGAGAATCCCTGAAGAGCAGACTTAGGGACATGGTCCCACGATCAGCTGATCTACAAGCCAAGGGGACACACACATTCATGGTTTGGGGGTTTTCCTCCTCCCTGCACCTCCAGGGCCTCCCACATTCATCTTGGGCCCAGGACTGCAGCTTTGTCAGAAACAAAACAGGCCCAACACTCCATGTTTAGAAAGAGAATTTTAAAAGAGAGTCAAAAGAACGGAAATGTTATTTGTCCTCTTCTAGGCCAGGGAGAAGACCTCCTTCCCCAAAGGTTCAAGACTATGGCTAGGTGATGAGGAAGGCCTGCCCGGCATCCAAGCCTTGGGGAGACACAGAAAGGGTCCATGCCAGGCACTTGGCTGGAGGCAAGTGCAGCTCTCAGACCACAGGACTTGATGGATGCTGGGGCTACTGGTTCTGGAAACAAGCTTTTCTTTCCAGAAATGTTGTCTGTCTGCAGTAGCTGGTTGGAGAAAAGTATCAGAAAGGCGTGTGCCCGGGATACCTGAAGGCAGCCTCTGATTGACCCTTTCTCCTTGGCATGAGCCTTCTAACACCAAGGAAAGGCCATGAGTTTGGCAACAGAGTCTTCAACAGTCTTCATCCCTACCGAGCGCGGGGGCTCTCAGGGTGACTAGAGAGGAGGCAGACTAACTTGGGGAGTCTTGATCTTTCAGTTTTGCCCTCAACCTGAACACATATCGTGGGGCCACAGTTCAGGGTGAGACACACAGACACACAGACACATACACACACTCACATTTGGGAACCCAACTCAGGGAGCAGGCAGCTCTGGGAGTCGTCGGTCTGCTACATGCCCACTTGGCACCTATCCTGTCCTAAAGCCCTTTCCAGTCACTTCTCCTCCAGGCCCCACTTGGTGAGATGCTTCAGCTTCTGCTCCGTCAGGCTGATCATAAAGGCACAGTGTAGGAAAGTCCCCTACTGGGATGGCCACTGTTTAGAAGCAGGGAAGGCTAAGGGGCCCGCAGCTGCCCAAGGCTGGTGTAGACATCCTCTGCTCCGCTCAACTCCTCAAAGATTGGGATCAGGTTCAGCAGCTCAGTGTCTGCCATGTCATCAAACCAAGACTGCACGGGCACCTGGGATGGGGAAAAGGCAGTGTTAGTCCCCTGACCGCCAGTTCTTCCCTCCCTGGCCCCAGCCTCAGGAGGCTGGCTGGGAGCAGCTGGGTGGTAGGCTCCTCTGGAAAAGCCCAGGTTTCCACTGCCCTGCCCCTCCCCCGCACCGGGGTAGAGGCTCCCCAGGCCCTGCAGTGTGGGTGTGTCGGGACCACTCACCGCATTCTCCGGGTGGAAGATATAAGAGGCGGGGGAGTTGTCTAGAATGAGGGTTTTCCTCAGGTCCCTTCCCAGGCGGCTGAGGTCCTTGACATAGCAACCCTGGTGGAACACACAAGACTCCCGGAACAGGCGGGCCCGGAACACGCCACACCGGTCCAGCAGATCCGTCACAGGGTCGGCATACTAGAGCAGAGAAGATGCTTTTGTCCAGACGCAGTCCTGGCTCCCCTTGGGGCTGCCCGTGGATCAGCAAGGAGCTGCTGGATGCCCCCCTCCCCATGCAGCCGCCACGGGGTGCTCTTGCTTCCTCCCCCTCCCCCACCCCCACCCCAGGTACCTTGGCTAGGCTGGCAGTGAAGAGCACACATTCAAAGAGTTCCCCCATTCGTCTCAGGAACTCATCCACGTAAGGCCTCTTGAGCACATACACCTGAGGAAAAGCAGAGAGGCCTGTAGGAGGCATCCCCGTTGGGGGGAAGCAGGTCATGGTCTCCACTTCCACAAAGAGTGGCCAACAGGATCACACCTCACTCTGTTGGGCCCCTACACCCTAGAAACCTTCTGCCCCACAGACTGGGACACTGCTACCCCCTCCTCACAAGGCTTCTGTGGGCTTGGCGGCCCACCCATGACCCTGCTAAGGCAGAAACGCACAAGCCTATGTCCCAGAAGCCATCTTGGTTTCAGGCGGCGAACCATCAGCTGCCTCCAGAAACAAGTAATCAAGAATAGGCCTCACAGACGGAAACAGCCTATCCTGGATTACTTGAATCCAGCCACAGCCTCTGTGGGAGCTTCCTGTCCTTGGCTCTGGCGGGACAGTGTCCAGATCACCATCAGGCGAGGTTGCAGACACTCGTGAAACCTCTCGCCGTTACACAGCTTCTCAGGAATGTGCCAGGGAGAAGTGACTCTTTCTCCTCAGGACTGTGGGTCAGATACCCTGCACATCCTGCTCTTGTGTCCCACTGTTTGCACCTGGTCCAGCCGGCCACCCCTCACTCTCGTGTCCACCTCTCACAGTCTTGCACATTTTGGCCGCAAAGGTTCGTCAGTTACATGTCCCTCACCACTCTGCATCTAACTGCCTCCCCGCCTCCAGGATCTCCCCTTCTCAGCCAGCCTTGATGTTACAAGAAGCATTCCTTCTAAGCTTGTTATCCATGTCACTCCCTGCTCAACCAGCAAGGGCCTGCCATGCCTCTCCCTCCTTGTTGGTGGCCTGAACTGGCCACCAACTCACCAGACCCCTGGTGGCTCTGCAGCAGGACCCCTCTGCTCTGAGGAGCCACAGCTTGGCTCCCTTGCAGGTGCCACTTCTTCAACCTCGCACAGGTCCCTCCCTCTTCCTGGCTGTTCATCCAACTCGGCATCCCCTCCCTGCTCTGCTGAAAACCCGCCTTCTGTAGGTAGCCACCCTCCCCCCCTAGTTTAATCTCAGCCCTTTCTCATGAGGCAGGGTTCTCCCTGTCAATCAGGAGTTGACTGTGCAGCTCCTCCTGTCTGAAAATATGCCTCCTTCTTCTCTCTGCAGGTTCTCCGCATCTCCATAACCTCAGATGGATGTAAAGCTCAGCTGGGCCGTCCAGGGCCAACCCTGGTTCCGAGCAGGGGCTGTGCTGGGCCTGATGTCACCTCAGATGGAAGGGCCGGTGGTGTTGGGGACGAAAGCTTCGAAGGAACACAGGATAGTGGTGACTCCCCAGGGAAGCCTCAGGTAAGTCTTCTATCCCACCAGGCCATATGGATAGTTTCGGGGCTAATAAGGCCTTGTTCCTGATGGTTCTGCCTCTCAGGCTGGCTGGCAGGCCTTCTGGGCAAGCGTTCAGAGTAACTGCTTTTTCACTACCAATACTGCATGAGCCCAGACTGAGCAGGTTATGCAGGGCCAGAGGCTGGGCTTACTTGGATTTAAGTGCTCTCTGACAGCATTTACTGGGGCGGAATCCAGGGTGGGGACCTCACAGAAGGGGAGGTGGAGACACTTCATGGAGTACGAGATGCCGGGGCAGGGGAGGAAGAAATCCACTTGCTAGACGGGAGTCAGTAGGCACGGGGAGGAGATAAAAGAGAGAGCCCTGGCTTCCTTGCCTGTAACGGGCAGACAACCAGCTCTTCAGGATTAGAGAAGACGCCATCACTTAACAGCACTGGCTACCTTGCCTGGGAGATAGTGTTCAGTAAATGACACCTATTACTCATATTGAGAAATATTTAATTTTAAACAGCTTGGCTGCAAAGCAAAAAAAGATGACAGCTAGAGGGTGATGAGAGGCTGAACCGTTTCGAAGATGAGAAAGCCCGGAGTGCGAGAGGTACCAAGAAAGGAGGGGCTGAAGTTGCAGGAGAGGGTCCCCATGATGGTGCGCATCAGAGCCTCTCGGCCGGCTGCGGCCTGGTAGGCAGCTCACCTGGTGAGTGGTCCCCTCAATCTCTACAGGCACTATGAAGTCAGCATTGTTGATTGGCTGGAAGGCAGAAAAGTTAATGAGGTCAGCACCATGTGAAGGAGACAACAAACCTCTGCCACAGCGGCTGCACTATCCCATGGAAAGCTGGGGAGGGACAGAGCGCAGACACTCCAGGAAGCTGCTCCCACCACCCCATTAAGGGGCACAATAGCCTCTCCTAGTTTTCCCTACTTACTGCCACCCCCAATTCTACCTGAGCTGAGACAGCTTCAGTGCCTGAGTTAACAGACAACCTGACAGAATGGAGCGCGGCCAGGTCCTGGCCTGATTCCAACCCTCTCACAGGCCTGTCCTGTCCAAAGCCCTGGTGGGATTCCGGGCTACGTGACTAGGGGCAGATGAAGACTATGGGCAGTGACCGGGGGGAGCAGGGATTCCTACTCCACATTCTTCAGTGTGGCCTCCGAGCATCTGTGATGCCAGTATGGCCAAAATGCCAGAGGCCCCCAGCCCGCCCTCAGCTTTAGGCTGCCCCCTAGCACTTGCAGTCAGGTACACAAGACAGCCGGAGTGGCGTGCAGGAAGAACTCCAGATGGGGAACTACCTTAAAGGAGCTATGCACAAGTGTTTCATCCAAGTCAATGACCACACAGATCCTTCCTTGATCTTCCTCTGTCACCTCTGGGAGCAGACAGGTCCCCGGGATCTGAAATCAGAGCCAGATTGCTGAGGTCTGCCACCAAGAAAGCCCAAGTGTTCTCCTCAGCAGAATTCTGAGAAGTACTGGGGTCATCGCAAGACACAGAAGACCCTCAACTTCAACCCAGACGAGGTGCCCTTTGAAGGCCAAGAGACAGAGAAAGAGAATTGGCTCCTCAGCTCCAGCCTCCCACTGGACTATGAAATGATCTGGACATTGAGATGTGGGCCAGGGCTGGTGTGGGATGGAGGTCAGCTATCCCCCCATAACCTAACACCTTGCACCAAGTGAGCCCTCAGCTAATCTCTGGGACAAATGACTTCCACAGGCAGCGGCACCAGCCAGGCACTGAGGAACGAGGGTATCACTCGATGTCATCACAGGTCTGGGGCCTCTGAACATGTACCCTATCCGATTCACCTACCTGATAAAACTGGTACTGGAGACAGTGGAGCAGATCCGACTGTGGGGGAAAAGGAGGCAGTCAGTGCCAACCAGCCAACGCCATCCCAGCTCAAGCCCACTGCTTCTGCCTCAGGCCCAGAGGGTCATTTTTGCAGCAAAACCCCAGCCCCCGGGGGAAGGTTCTGACATAAAATGGTGACTTTTTTTTAAAAGTAAGCTCTAAACCCAATGTGTGGGGCTTGAACTCATGACCCTGCGATTAAGGGTCTCATGCTCTGAGCCAGCCATGAGCCCCAAAAGTGACTTTTCCTAAGAGCTGGACAGGAAAGGGGGAAAGGCCAGAGCTGCCTTTCGACATCAGATTTGATGATGGGCAGAGAAAGCAGTATCTTTGTTCTCAGTTGCCACTGCCTCTCTGTTGGACAAACTGAGTAGCAGGAACTCCAGTTGCTGATGCCGGGACACGGAATCAGAGGCAGAACCCAAATCAGAACTCCTCGCTGTGGTGTGTTTTCTAGACACTCTGTTGTGGGTGGGTGGTTGGGGTACACTGTGTGGGGAGGGCAGCAGAACCCCTATAAAACATCAGGTATGCCAATGTGAACCTACACTATGAGTCCTAAAATATGAGGGGAAGTGGAATATAGAGAGGTCAGAAGGCTTCCCCGGCCTTCTACCGGTAATAAAAATTGTTAGGGTTGTAAAAAGTGATATGTGTTCTTAATAGAAACCCTGAAGAAAAATGAAAATCTTAACGTTGGCATTTTAGTGTACTTCTTTCAAGTCTGTTTTAGCAGTCCCCCCCCATAATATGTAATTTCACATTCTGCTTTTCAACTTAATGTTGCAACTCAATACTTTTGCGTGTTATCGTGAATTCTGTAAAAATCAGTTGCTAAGTAATACTGTCACATTGCACTATATTTACCGATTCCCCCATTGGCTAATGCTCTGATGCACATCTCTTTTGAGAGAGAAAAACAGCTAGACCTTGGTGTTCTTGAAAGAAGTGACCAACAGCATTGGGGGCAGATGGGGTTTTGGTCTGGGCTGTCCCCACCCTTGAAATGCCAGACACACCTTCTGCTCCTTGTGAGGCTCAAAGACACCCACACATTTCCCAATATCCCACCCCCCCCCCCCCCCCCCCGAACAGGTGAGAGGGCTGGAAAAGGATATCGAGAGTGTGGCAGAATTTCAATTCCTTGCCTCCCAGGGAGTCAAGTAACTTGGAAGACAAGCTTTGTATGGTACATGGCCACAGAGCTTGGAGCTCCAACTCTATGTATTAGCCAATAACTCTTCGGGGGCTACACACACCCTCTGGCTCTCAGTTTCCAGGTGCGTAAGTGGGAATACTGATGAACTTCTGTATCACATGAGACAATATACACCAAGCGCCTTGTAAGTTCCTGGCACCTGGAAGGGTCTGGAGTGCAGGGGCCCTCAGAAACTACAGGGAGAACCACACGGCTCGTATCACAACCAGAGCCAAGAGAAAGGAGATGGCCTGTCTGGGAGGGACAGAGAGGGGCCTCTGAGCCAGAGATCTCTGCGACTTCAGGGCAGATTACGTTGCCCACATGCCACAGTTGCAGGGGCCCCCACCAGCAGCCCCCTCCTTGCCGACACCACGCCACCCTCCTCTAGCTACCTTAGCAATGGTGTTGGCTTCCTCCTTGTACGCAGAGAGCTCAGTGGACGAGCTTGACTGGCCAACATGCTGGGCGCGAAAACAGCAGAAAAAGGCCTTGAAGATGTTCCGTCCACGAGGTTTCTTAGGAGAGGACTTGGAGACCAGGCCTAGAGCAGATGGAATGATGAGGCATTAGCTACAGGGCCACTGTGGCCACAAGCACACTATACCCACCTCCCTCCAAGCTGTAAACCCCAGCAGGGCCCACAGCATGGGCCTGGCTGGTCACCAAGTACTGTCCACAGTGGAGGGTGCGGCTTTAGTCCAGCATCTCTCTAGAGCAGAAACAGCAGGAATCACCACTCTCTGGTTTGGGAAATGATATGCAGAGAAGTTGTTCTTCCTTCCATGGCAGGGGACAGGCACTCGGGCAGAGGCACTCAAAGATGGGGCCAGGTATGGAATTCAGGGGTCCCATCACTCTGTAGCATGCTGAAGGTCCCCTCAATAGTAAAAGTTACCAAGGCCACCCCCCCCCCCCCCAGTCCCCGACCAGCCCTAGCTGTTCTCTTCTTTGCAGAAGAACTAGCTGCTCCAGACAAGGGAGACACTTAGACCCTTCAAGTTAGTGGGGCTGAGGGTCTGCTCTGGGTCAGTGTCCCCAGAGGCCAGGTCAGCAGCAGCAGCAGCAGCAGCAGCAGCAGCAGAACAGCCCAAGCTGCCGCCAACAGATGAGAAAAAGGACACCTGCAGCCCCAAGGAAGAAGCTACACCCTCTCTCCGCACCCCCAGGGCGCTGTCCTTCCTCCTCTCTCCCCTCACAGGCAGGAGGCCTAACCTGTACACCACAGGCACACCCACCCCTTGGGAAACACACCTGGTGTTGGGTTCTAGGCCGATGGCCCGGCTTCTAGACTGTAGGGGCTCATTCCAGCCTTAGTAATTCAGGCTTCAGAAATACTAAGCCATTTGAATAGGAGGCTTGATGAGGCGGCCCCAGAAAAGCCAAACTGATACAAACAGCTATGGCCATTATGGGATCAACCAGAAATGGACTTCAGGGTATCTTTAAGTGCCTTTTGCTTTTACAGGAACTGTTCCGGCAACTGTGGAGCAAGTGTAGGGAGAAACGAGGGGACTGTAGCCAGGAGGTGGCGCCACGCAACTGCGGCCCAAATGGTCCCCAGCCCCGGTCTCAGCCTGGGCAGGAGGGGCCTGAGGCTTCAACGCGCCCACTTCACCTTACAACGCAGGCTAACAGTGCAGGAAATAGAAAATAAATCTGGAAACACCTGTCACTGTGGGGGGTTAAAAAGGCAAACAGAATGTGGCACTAAGGATGACTTTCCTTGAGTTGTTCCCTTTAGGAAGGGAAGGGGGAGACAATGTGGTGGGACCCACCCAGAACCAAGGCAGGGCTCAGTCCTCAGAGCCCAGAGGCCCTTGCAAAGAGGTGGGGAGAGGGTCATTTAATAGCCAGGCGTGGGCTGCCTGTGCTCCTGAAGTGGAGGAGAGAAAACCAAACTGTATTGGCCATGACCAAGGGTGAGGAAATGCTGCCAAGTGGCAGGCAGCGCCGCCCAGGCCAGGCCCCTCAGCTCTGACTCAACAGCGGCAGAGGGCTTTCCTGCAGGTGCAGGCCGGCATCCCTGAGCTTCAGAGCTCTCTGCCTCCCTGGGTGACGCCAGACACCCCTGACACTGGGATGACCATCAGGATCCTTTCTGTAAGTGACCAGTCCTCCCCAGCAGTTAGCTGACAAACCCAGTATCATTCTTGAGCTCTTGGCCCTGGTGGAAGAACCAAGATTTCCAGGGACCGGGGCTTTTGTCATAAATGAAGAGGATGCACCGGAGCCCCCTCACCCCCTGGCAAGGCCCCTGTATCAAAGAGACACACCTCAGTGCAGAGTCGAGCACCTAAAGAGCAGGATGAGAGAGGCTCCTTGGACTTTTCCTGACTCTTAATAATCTAGGCAGCAACCAGAGGCAAAGGACGGCTTCTCCACCTGCCTTCATGGCCCACCTTCAATTCCGAGCCCAGGCGCGCAGGTAGACACTGACACAAAGCTCCAAGACCAAAGCTGAACCATCACTCTTCCTTTGGTTTATGGTTTCTTCATGCAGAACCACAATCAGAGGCTTAACCCAGGCCTGGAGCCTTTTTAAAAAGGCCACACAGCCCAGGCCTTTCCTGAAGAGAGGCCGTCAAGAACGCACTCGGCATCTTAGTGACAGACGCTGTGAAGGCTAAGTAATCCTGAGAGGCAGGGGGGTGAAAGGGGCAGCTGGCTGGGGCCACAGAGAGGCCTCGCTGGTGCCCACTGCGGGAGGCCCAACAGGCAGATGCACTTCAGCCTCAGACACAGAGCTTGGCGGGATGGGGGTAGGGGCTTCTTAGCTTGGTCTGGACTCAGCAGGGGATGAAGGTCTTCTCAAAAACACAATGCAACCAGGCAGCCCCTGGGCCTCAGAGACCGCAGATGCCTTGACCTTGGGGGCAGGTGCTCTGAGTAGAGCACAGAGCTATGGCGCCTGCGGAGGGTGTCCCCAGCCCACGGCAGCAAGGTCAATACCCCACATGTCCCTCTGCTGGGGCCCCGCTGCCCTCAATCCTTCTCCAGGCTGTCTATCCTCCTTACCCTTACGAACACTGTCTCTGAGAACCCATCACAGCCTCTTCAGCCTCCCCTCAACATGGCTGCCTCCTGACGGGGCCTGCAATGCCCTTGGCTGAGTACATTCCCCAGCCTCTGGCCCTGTGTACAGCAGGTGCTCAGTGACTGTCACTGGTGGAGGAATGACTCTGAGAACTCCAGGGCCCTGTCGCCTGTACAGAGAGCCAGGACCTGTGGAAGCCCTCACTGGTGTGCAACAGCCCACAAGAGGCAGAAACAAAAAAAAGCATCCTTTAAGGAATGACAAGAAGGTGGGCACTGAAGGAGCTGAGCCCCTGCAGGAAGCCACTTAAGTCTTTCTGGGCCGCAGTCATGTTTACTGGGAGTGTTTACTGGGATGCTGTGCCAGCTCTGGGTTAGAACACTTGACACCATTACCTCATTTAATCCTTAGTACAGACCCAACTGTAGGCACTAATTCCCCATTTTACAGAAGGAAACTGAAGCAGAAAGGTCACACCGCTAGAAATCACACAGGGAGAAGGAGCAGAGGCAGGATTTGAAGCCAGATTAAGACCCAGGGCCAGAGTTCTTACCCACTCCTCACCCTGACGGGCTCAGGGGTATCACGTGTATTTATCTCTACAACACCAGTGAGGTGGTAGGGCCCTCTCAGTCTCTTAGAAGGTTTGTTCTACTCCTCTCTAGGCTAGGATGCTAAAGGATTAGTCTGGGGCCCAGCCCCCTTCTTAGCTGCCCCCTTGGGCAGACCGTGAAAGGTGCAAGGGGTGAACAGTACAAGGCTCTGGGATTCCACTGCAGGGCTTGCTTCACCCCCATCCCAGCCCTGCACCTGCTCTGACTGACAGATACCTCTGGGAGATCAAGAGGACAATGGGGGAGGGAGAGGGGAAGGGGCAGGAGACAGGAGCTTTGGCCCCAAACCTGCTTTGTTCGGTGGGTTTAAGGATGAGGGGGAACACTCATCAGAGTGGGATCTGAAACCTGTGTCAGAGAGCCTTTCAAAGGGCCCCTTTCAGCCAGCACTCAGTATTGTGTCCCTGACAGCCAGGGGCAGGACACCCCTAACCCCTCCGGATGGGACAGCGAGGAGCTCTGGCCCCCCTCACAGACAGGAACACCAGGCACAAGAGGATTTACAGGCCCTTGGGGATTTCACTGCACATGGTTTCCCGTCCAGGGAGGGCAGGATTCCAATGGGTGCCATGCAGGCCCATAACCAGCTGCTCTCTCTCCTTCACCCTTCCTGCTCCCCACGCTCTGTGGAAGCCCTCCTCCTCCCCTGGCCAGCTGCTGAGGCACACCTGCTCTCTCTGCTCCAAACATCTGGTATGGTACTCAGTGTCAGAGAGCAGCAGCACAGACCTAACGACAGGAGCTCTAGCTTAAGAAGAAAGTGAGGAGGTGGCTGAGGACAAGGAAGCCGGGCCTCACCTCCAGTTCACTACTGCAAGCCTTCCCACCAAGCCAGGGGGTGAAGACGGGGTGAAGACGAGGTGGGACGCGGGACGTACCCCCTGCTGAGGGTCACCTGGGCTGGGGGCCAGACTCTGCCAGTGACTGACTGTGACACACAGCCTCTTTGAGCCTTGGTCTCTGCATCCACGACTTGGGACAACACCAAGACCTCTCCTAAATGGAGAGAAGCAAAACTTGATGTTTACATAGTAACATCCTGTGTGGACTCTAAGGCTCAGTGCTGTGCTCGTTTGAATTATCTAAGGGGCGATGACCACCCCTGAGCAACACCGGACCTCACTGCAGGAGCCCCGCAACAGGACATCGGGCGCCCTCCCGCCCCCGGGAGATGTGAGGAAGGTGTCAAAGGAACTCTGATCATAAGCAGGTTTCAAAAAGTCAAAACCACCCCTATACCTACTTCTAAACCCACTAGGAAAGTTGCTCTCCAGCTTGCAAATACCCTGGCTGATATTCTGCAAGAACAGGAAAGCAGGTGAGGCTGTTCCACCTGAGATGAACAGTGCCCTCTCCCCTTCTGTCGACCACCGCTGCCCCCAAGAAGCACCAGATGAGGACGGTATTTGCTTCCACTACTCAGAAGCTTGTGCATGTACAGGTCTGCCGCGCACGCGCAACCCCCTCCCTCCCAACGGAGACTGGCTTTGCCAGGACAACACTATTTTTAACCTTCTTCTGAAGGTCAGGTTCAGATGTCACTGTTGCCAACAACACAGCTTTGCGTCCCAGCAAAGGAACTCCTCACACATCCGCCTGGGAGCCGGCAGAAGGCAAGCTCTCAGGCAATTGGATTTTAACAAGCCCATTCACGTAGAAGGATGCTTTCTTGGTTTCCTCAGAAGTACTTCCTTCCCCACCATTTCCCATCCCCCCATAGCAAAGGATTTAGTCTGGCTATCATTGTAAAATGGTCTCTCTCAGGGGCCTCCCTCCCCTTAGCTATTGGAGGAAGGAGAGTATTTGGAACATTTCCGGCCCTTCTTGGCTAGCTGCCTGGGCCCTGCAGCCAAGACACGTCTGATTGGGGCTCCCCACAGAAAGAAGTCCTCCCAGGTCCACAGCAAGGGACATCTGGGACTTGGCTAAGGATAGCCCTGAAGCGCCAGGTGGACGGAAGGGCTCCTTGGACCAGCAGGTGAGTCGGCAGGAGTACAAGAGGCTGAGAGATGCCTAGACATCCTCCCCACAGAAGAGACTGGAAACAATGGGAAGAGTATACCAGTTCCCACAATGCCCAACTGCTGACACTATTCTCTTCAGGTGACAAGGCAGACAGAGCCTCAATCAGCTCAGCACCAGCTCCCCAAATTCCCCAAACGCAGCTGTTAATCCGACCACACAGACTTTTAAAAGTAGTTCTAGCCATGCTGTTTAGCTCACACCAGCACATTCTATACTGGAGCCCTCCCTGCAGCTGGCATCCAGGCTGTTTTACTCGTGGGGTGTCTCCTGACAGTCCTCCTCTGGGCCAGAGGGCTCCTTGCATCTCCCTTTCTTCTAAGACAGAAGGTCTTTTCTCAGTCCTGGGTCCTAAACGCAGCCAGAGGGCTCCTTGCATCTCCCTTTCTTCTAAGACAGAAGGTCTTTTCTCAGTCCTGGGTCCTAAACGCAGCCTGTAGCGGGGGGGGGGGGGTGGGGGGGGGGTGGGGGGTGGGTGTGTGTGTGTGTGTGTGTGTGTGTTACAGGTCACTAGCTACCTGCCTCCTACCCGTTCCCTGTCCCCTCAGCAATCTGGTCACTGATCTAAACACACGGCTTCAATTTCAGGGATGTTCCCTTGAGAAGGACTGGTTTGGGAGCAGGGGATTCCTGGCAACTTCTAAAACATGATCGAGATACTTTATCCATCAGCCTTTATACAAGTTATTGCCAAAACACCCTCCTAGGTCACTCTAACATACTTTAAAATCCTACTTCAGGACACCTGGAGGCACAGTCAGGTAAGTGACAGACTCTTGGTTTCAGCTCAGGTCGTGATCTCATGGTTCTGAGATCAAGGCCCCCCATCCGCCCCATGATCAGCATGGAGTCAGCTTGGAATTCTCTCCCTCTGCCCCTCCTGCTCATGCTCTCTCTCTCTCTAATAAATAAATAAATCTTAAAAAACAAACAAACAAACCCAAAATAATACTTCAAAAACATGCTGGGGTGGGGACAGGGCTCCCAGAAGGAGCAACAGGTCCTGGACTAGGGATGGAGGGGCCGTTTCCTCACACAAATGTTAGCAGCAGGCTCGGCCCCCCGCCCCACGCCAGAGAGATCTCAGTGGATGTCAGGAAGTGATCGATGGCCCACAGTGGCAGCTCAGACAGACCAGAGACACCATCTGGGAGAACCCGAAGGGCTGGATCCTATTCCTGCGTCTGCCCGAGGCCTTGCCCCACGCATGCCAGCAAGGGCAGAGCTGTCCTTGTTGGGCACTGGAAACCATACCCGCCCACCTCCCCAGGAGGAGGTGCTGAGCAGGCCCCTTCCAGAGGCTGGGAGGCTAAGGGAAACCTGCAGGCAGGACACAAATGCCTTCTTGGTGGCTGTTTTGGCCCTGCTTTGGCTGTCTGGCTGACTCCCGCAATGCCTGATTCGGTGGAAAGCATGAAGAATCCAGTACCTCTTTACCCTCCAGCTCTGTAAGCCTGCTTTTGGGGACATATGCATGAGTTAAGATGCAGACGAAGCAGTGGAGGCACAGGACAAAGGGACCCTCGACCACCTCTCCTCCAACCAGTGAACAATATAGTGGTCACAAAGTGCCATGGACTTGGATTTAAATCTGGCTCTGCCACATGTAAGGTGTGGCCTTGGGTCTCAGTCTCTTCATCGTAAAATGGGAAGACTAACATTACCTATTCCACAGAGCTGTGAGATTTATAGGGAACTCAGGTATGTCCTGGCTCTAGTCAACTGCTAGTTATTAAGGACAAGGTACTGTCATAACCTAATCTCAGTCTCAATCTCTCAAAATGTTCCACTTGAGGAGACCACAGAGATTTCTTCTCATCCCAGAGGTCACACAGAGGTAGTGGCAGGGCCAAGCGTGGGAATGGGCCTTTTCTGGGACTCCACAAACCAGTCACAGTGTGTCTTTGTCACACACACTTTCTCTCTCTCTCGCTCGCTCTCTTTCTCTGAGGTTGGCCAACCAGTTCCTTCTTCTTCTAGTGGCTGGCCTCTGCAGAAGGACTGAAGGCATCCGCCAGAGAGTCTGTCCTACCTCCATGGAAACTTGCCTGCTCCAGCCACACCCCTCAGCTGCCCTGGGGATCGGCCAACCAGTACTGGTGTGTCGGCTTGAGAAAGTACCGAGGCAGAAGTCAACCAGCGCTTCCCCCACTTCAGCGTCTCCAACAGTTCTGTGGTCTCACCTGAGGCACAACCTCTCTGAGGTTCAGTTTCCTCACAGGTCAATGGGGAAAGGTCTACTTGACAGGGTCCCTTACAAGGTGGCTCCAGGTTATTTTAGAAAGTGGGGATGCACAATGCAAATGAGAGGCCATGCAGGTCACGGTTAGGACTGGACTCTGGAGTCGGAGTCCTGGCTGACACTAACCAGCCATATAGCCTTGGACGAGGTGCTTCGGCTCTTAGCTGAGGTTTTGCTCATTTGTGAAGTATAGCTTAACTCCTATCTCACAGGTCAGTGTGAGGATTAAGTAAGATACTAGATATAAAATGCTAGGAACACTCCCTGGCCCATGGGAAATGCTCTATAGTCTGTGATCATTACTGGGGGAGAATCATTACTCTATCCATTCACACTCAGAAAACTTTAGGACTCCCCTTTAGGAGCCACAAGATCTTTTTTTTTTTTTTTTTTTTTTTTTTTTTTTTAGGAGCCACAAGATCTTTAACAAACAGCAAAACTGGATCTCTCCAGGGGACTCTTTCTGCTCAGGGCTAAGTAGGCAGTTGGGGCCACTGCTGTGTTTACCTGGCTCTTCTCCAGGGACACTTGTCAGAATCATAGGGAGCATTTGGAACACACACATGCCCGGCCCACCTGCTCATGCTCTGATTCGGCAGGATCCAGGTGGGGTCTATATTTTTAGTAAGTGTCACAGGAGATCCTGATGTGTGTCCCTGGCTGAGGGCCAATGCCTAAAGGTTGCCAGTGGTCCTTGACTAACCCTTCCAGGGCTGGAAAGTGCTTCAGCCAGTGTCCCCTGCGTCCCTTTCCCCACTATATCTCACTGGCTCAGTGTTTCTGCATGTCCTGGAGGACTTGTACCTGAGGGTCTGGTTTTCCTTTCTAGGAGTACTTACTCTATCACTGAATCCAAAGACCCAAGCCTGCTGTCTCTTCTTACAGGCCCCTATTCCTGTGAAGGAGGGGCCCCAGCCCCATTTTGCTACAGAAACAGAAGAGCTGGGAACTACCACACTGAGAAGGCATTTCCACAAGCCTGTGTTAGGTGATTTGGACCTTCTCATGAATCTGCTTGGCTCTCACTGGGAATGGGGCAACACTTGTTCCTTGAGAACAGTGTGGGTGGGAAAGAGCAAATTCTACAGGATGCAAAAGCTTTTCATATGTCAAGAGATTTAAAAAA
The DNA here is from genome assembly GCF_922984935.1 of Meles meles. NCBI lineage: Eukaryota > Metazoa > Chordata > Mammalia > Carnivora > Mustelidae > Meles > Meles meles. The sequence goes on from NC_060072.1 coordinate 97,521,931, forward strand.
AAAAAGGTATAGAATAAAATGAGAGTAAGAGCAAGTATGATTTTTAGGGGGCGGGGGGGGATCAAGAGCATCTGGAAAGGGAAAGGAAATGTCAGGAGGTCTACTCAGAGATCAGGTTCAAGGATAACCCCTAGAAGAGCTGACCCATAAAACAAGACATACACAGCTCCTGCCTAGAGGGAGTCTGGGTGCTCCCTGGAGTACCCACTCTGTAACAACAGACCTAGGGCAGGCGCACAAACCTGAAAGGGCTGGGCACTTTGCTGGACAAAGAAACCCTGTTCTAGTTGGCCTCTGGTCCAGAGTACCTTCCAGTTCTAAGTCAATTTCTCCACTTTGATTTCTAACTCTTTCATAAGAGTTACATGTTAACGAGTTCATCTATATCCAAGTTGGGAACCATGCCTCCATTTCAGAAGAGGGAGGGGATCATGTCAGGGCCACACCCAGTCCCGTGACCCCAAGACGGGTGAGTTAATTCTGTGCTTTGCAAGGAGGCTGGCCTGAGACAGGGCGAAAAACAATTTTCTTGCTGCTTTTGTGCTTTCTCAGTGTTGTACTCCAAAACCAAGGCAGCAAAGACACAGCCTAAGAACATCTATTTCTCTTCAAAACCCCAGCTTTTTATTTCTCTCCTTATTACCAGAATTCCCTAAAAGAAATGTGATCTCACTGGGTCCATTAACTCTCAAAGTGAACGCAGCCAGGGCCAGAACGCGGCACACAGTTGTCTCAAGCGTTCAGGATAACCATTTCTGAGAGGCTGAGCATTGCTCAGAAGGTTCAGACTCCAGAGACTCTTCCCAGGAGGTGCATGGCCCCCCGGCCTCCTCCCACCCCCAGATGCCCAGGCGCCAGGCAGAGCGGCAAATGCCTCAAGGCACAGGCTGCTCCTGTTAGTGCAGATAAAATCCCATCCCAAGTCACACCAGCACAAAGAAAGGGTCTATGCAGCAACGGTGTTTGCGAGGCTCGGAGGTTCATCCTTCCAGAAGGCCCAAGCCCCCACATCAGTGTCCCCTCTGACCCCAGCCACCTGTCTTTAACAATAAAGCCAACATGACCCCGTGCTGTTTTCACCGGTGTCCTTTGGGGAAAGGAGAAGGAACTAATGGAGCGTGGTCTAGCCCCGCAAAAAAGAAGGGCATTAACATATCTCAATCACCTCCTAAGTATGAGGCATTGCGGAAGTGTAAATACCAATATTTCTATTTTACAAAGAAGTCACTCCAAACACTAACGTGATTTGTCAAGTCTCACTGTGAATAGGAAAAGTAGGGATGTGCGTTCGGGTCTGAAGCAACTAACTTTGCTCCTGGAACAGTTCTCTGAAACAACAGGAACACTTTAACTGCTGCCTGGCCTGGCCCTCCAGCCCTTCCCACTTCACCCAATCAAACACCAAACTTCCCAAGATGGGAACAGAAGACACTAGCCTAAATTACCCAAAAGCTGGCCGGAAGAAGGCCCAGGAGGAAGAGGAAGGGATATACATCTGTACATACATATGTACACACTTACATGCCATCCTTCCTCCCTGCCCCCCAACCCCATCCACTGCTGTGATTTAATTCTCCACGGAAAGGCAGCAATGCACCCTGGCTAGAGGTGTGGCTTTGACAGTAGTCACCATTTTGACAAAGTCCACGACTGTAACGGATGTGGATGTCCCTACAGAGGATGCAACGGCCTCTCCACTGCCAGATTCTATAAGGCCTTGACGGCTGAGAAGGGAAGAGACAGTACACCTGCCCCTGTGCCAGCTCTGAGGGGCTTTTCCCGGGCCTTCCAAAGTCCTGCCCCACTGGAAACCCACAGGAAGCAGCAGAAGCTCCAGCTCCCAGCTTGGGAGGACAGAAACCCACCAACTTTGTTGCTCAGTTAGCAGCACTCTCCTGGGGGCTTCCAGAGGGAGCAAACCCAACCTCTAAGTCACCACAATAGGTGACTTCCAAGATGGAGGACGCATCTCCAAAACAGGCTTGCGGGAGCCTCAGAGCCACAAAGAGGCTAAGGCTGAGCTGGGGCAGGGAGAGGAGAGGAGCGAGGAGGGCAGGAAGAGTCGGTGACACATGTGCACCCTGGGCCCACATAGAGCCAACCAAGGAGGAAAGCTCCAGTAACACCTGTTCCTACAACTACAAGGAAAGGTGTTTGAGCTTTTCCATGAGAAAATAAGGCAGAATTTCTCCCTTATGGGGAGAAAGCAGAGAGCTGGAAAAACCTCGCTGGCGTCCTCACTCTTACGGAGGGTCATCTACTGGTACCTGCGCAGTTTCTCATGTGAGAAGACGATTCACTGCACCACCATCTCTCTGAGAGGGTCACTAGGTCTCCTGGAAAATGAAAAAGGTCCCGACTATCCCACAGGACCCATGGGTCCCAACAAGCCCCGAAAGAGGTTGCCTCCACCCTCTCATCTCACTTTGGGAGGTTACAGACTTGATCCCATTTTCTTGGCTTTCCCCCATCTAACTCCAAAGCCCGGGGCATAACCTCCCAGTAGTGGGGCTACACCCTCGTACGGAGTTGTAATAAATGGCTATTCTCTGGCCAAACTGCTATCAACTTTTCTTTTCGACTTCTGATGTTACACACAACCCTGTCCCCACTGCACCAGGAAGCCATTTCACCCATCTGTCTGGGAAGATGATCCAATTTTGGTCCTTTTATCATCAATGCTTTCAGTAACTTTGTTCTATTTCCTTTACTGTAATTACTTTTGAATCATCAACACACCCAGTCAGCCTTAAAGCTCCAAGAACTGAATGCTAAAAAGGAAAACAACAAAAAAACACACACAAAAAACCCAAAACACAAAACTAAAAAAAAAAACCCCAACAACCCCGTAATGGCAAACAACTTCACTAAAAAGCCACCCAAACTGGGAACATTTTTTTTCTTCTAGAAATTGGCTTATTAATAACCTGTATCACACCCCTTCCCCTTTTCCAGAGGGAGGCAGGGCAGAGAGATGGGATGCTGGGGAGGTGGGGGGGGGCAGGAATTCCTAAAGGATATCATTAAAACATCTACTCCCCACCCCCACTTAAAAGAGAGAGAAAAAAAAGGGATGCAGCATTTGTAAATAATGAGAGACTCAGAAAGTTGGCTTGCTGGTTGCTGGGTGCCCAAGCAGCCCAGGAAAATAGTATGTCTTCTCCGGAATGCAGTCAAATTACATGGAGAGAGCGAGCCATGGTTCCTGGCTTGAGAATTCAGATTCCTCCAGGGATAAGGCTGAAGGACAAACCACACACAAAAAAGAAAACAAAAAGCGTAACTCCAAGAAAATCCAATCAACTTCAGCAACTGAACACTGTCAAGAAGCCAGCTGCTCTGCTTCCTGCTGTCATCTCTTCTGTTCCCTGCCACTGGCCCTGGTGGCTGAAACTTGCAACTCTGATACGTAGGCCGCCCCTTCAGCAGTCCTGCTCCCTCTCAATCCTGGTGTGATTCCCTTGCCAGGAAGGCACCCTCCAGAGCGTATGCAAGAGCAGGACCAGAGAAGGGAAGCACAGGATGGTTCTTCCCACTTGTCATGGAATCCTTCCACACCCAAATCTCTTCATCACTTCTGGCTACCTCCTGGAGTCCTTTTCTGGGATGAGACTTCGAACAGGCAGGAGTGAAGTTCTCAACACAGAAAGCCTCCCCTCTTCAGGCCTCAGCACAGCTGGGCAGCCAGCAGAGAGGGGAAGTCACCCCTGGGGTCATAAAGCCTTCTCAGTGATGCAGCCAGGAGCACAGGGCACAAGGAGCAGGGGCTTTGGGGGGCTTGGGATCCTATCTGGCAAAGCTCTCTCCCTCCTCAGGGCAGGCTTATTTAAGGAAGGACCCTCAATGTAGGAAGCATACATTGCCTCTCCACCCCATTCCACTCCAGGAATTAGGGAAAGGCTCACACCACCAGCTCAGCTTGCCCCTAGGCAAGTTGGGGGAGCTAGCAGGGAATGTGAACCCCAGGAATAAGTTACCTGCTGAGTAATGTTTCCAAACAGGGGAATGTGGGCAACACTGAGGATCGGCAGCTGGCCCCCCACCGGGGTCTAGGCCTCAATATGTTCAAGTGCAGTAGTGGCCCTGCATGTCCTATTATGGGTGGTCGAGGGAAGGGCAGCAATGCTCGGGATTTGGTATGCAGAGCGTGCTCTCTCCAGGCGCAGGGCCAGGTAGCCCCAGCCCGGGGAAGTTCTCCAGGGGAAAAAAAACCCCAGAAAACCAAAACCAAAACAAACAAACAAACAAACAAAAACACAAAAAACCCGACCTAGTCCTTACTCCCTGAGGAAATTCTGTCCGCTATTTTAAACACATTCCTCAAGCCTCGAGGAGGAACGTGAGGGAGGGGGAAAAAAGAGTTTCGGGGCTTCGAGTGACCAAACTAAGAGAGATTCCACCCTCGGGCCGCGCGACCTTTCCCCGCCCTCGGCAGAGGCCTCGGCCTCACCCCGCACCCGTTCCCAAGACCACCCCAGGGAGGGCCCGCGACCCCCTTGCGTTTCCACCTGACCCTCAGGAAGGCGGGGGCCGCGAACTGCTGCCCACGGAGAACTCGCACTTTTTCGCTGCGCGATTCAGAAACACGCCGGGTCTGATGCCATTCAGCGAATTATGTAACCAGGGACACCGCTCCCGGGCTAAACAAACGCGGCTCTGTGTGTGCAGCCTCGGCCCCGGGGAAGCGCACCGGGGCAGGGAGGGGCTGCGGCCGGGCCTCGGGGTCGGGCTCGGAGGCTCAGAGAACGCGGCAGGAGGCAGCCGGGCCGGAGCGCCGAGCCATCGAGGTCCCCGGCCCATAGCAGGGCCTCGCGCGGGCCAGTTGGGTCCCTCAGGCTCGGCCCCTCCCCCACCACGGCCGCCCCCGCCTCCAGGCGATGAACTTGGTCCCAAGTCGCGCAGGACCTCCGTCACCGCCCGCGGCCAGATTGACCTCGGGCTTGAGGGGGGCGCTGGGAAGTGCTGGACTCCAGTTCCGGCTCCATTCCAGCTCGGGACCCCTCCGTCCTCCTCCCCACCCCTCTCCCCACCGCCCTGGGGCGGCTGCGCGCCGTCGTGTGGGAAAGTGACGACCCCACCTCCCAACTCAGGAGGGAGACCGACGCGGGTGACCCGCGCTTCGAGCGCTACTCCTGTCTCTCCGTACGGGGGGAGGGGGTGCAGGACAGGGTGACAGCTGCGCGATGACGCCCCTCCCCCTCGCGCGCCAGGAGCCCGGGCCCCGCGCAGCCCCCATGGGGGTCTGAGTGCGGACAGAGACGCGGGGGCGGATGGAACAGGGAGTCCGGTCGGAATCGCCGGCTCTGATGCCCGGGAGGTGAGGGACCCGGACTCGGGTTCTGGGCTGTGCTAACCCCCCACCCGGCCGGGGGCGACGCAAAGTTTTGGGAAGTTGCTGCCCCTACCTTGCTTGGTGAGCACCAGGGCGTCTTCCCTCCGCGCCTGGGTGATGATGGAGCCGTGTTCCATCTAACAATCCCGCGGGCCCGGGCTGGCTGGGCGGGAGGACGGGCGGGCGCGCAGGCTGGGCTGGGCTGGGGGGCCTGGGCGGGGGCCCGCTCCGGCTCCGGCTCCCAAGACTCGGACTCCCACCGCTGTTCACATCCCTGCTCTCGTTTCCTCCCTGGGCCGGGAAGGGAGGCGGCCTATACGGAGGGCAGGCGGCCCGGGCAGCGGCTCCCCCGGGTGCCCCCGGCCCCGATCCCCCGGCAGCAGCTCCGGGCTCCTCAGTTTGGGTCCAACATGGAGAATCCGGAGCGAAAACAAGAGGAGGAAATGGGACACGGGGCGGTTTCCAGGCTCCCCCCTCCCCTCCGTACTCCGGATAAACAACCCGCGGCTGCAGCGCCCACCCCCGCGCGCCTCCCGGCTCCGGACCCGGCCTCTCCACGGCCCGCCAGCGCCTCCCTCTCCAGGGCACCGTCCTATGCCCCAGGACCCTTCACCCGTGAGCGGCCGAGGCTGCGGAACATCCCGAGCTTTCCTATTTTGTTACGGAAAAAGCGAATCCCCGAGGGGGGTGGGGTGGCGGGCGGGCAGGCTGGCGGGGGAGACTTGAAACCGCTCCTGTTCCCCTATTGGCCCTCTCGGAGAAAAGGGGCGTGGCCCCTCCTTACTATGCGGTGCGAGGACCCAACAACATTCCAGTCGCTACGGCCACGCCCCCGGGCCACTCCCCCCTCGCCTGGCTGAGGCCTCCCAGTCTACTCGGCCACACCCCCTTCCCAACTACTTAAAAGGACACTCCAAAGCTCACGTTTCCGTACTCGGTGCTGGTGTGTTCACGTCTGTGCGTCTGTTCTCGGGTAAGGTGAAATGGTTCCGCCCTTCGGATAAGCAGGGCAAGCCGCGAGTCCTAACCCGGGTCCGGCCAGGATGGGAGGGTTCGGGGCAGTTTTCTTCCTGCTTGGCCCTGGAATCGTGGGCCTACAGTTTCACGTAAAAGTACAACCACAGAACCTCGAAAGGGATATGGGTGGGGGGTGGACTTAGGACCCCAGAATATCAGAACTGGAACTGACCTCGGTATGGTCTGACCTACTGTTCAAATGAGACATGAGTCGCAGGGCTTTCCTCAAAGCCACTCACTCATTCCCATTCAGGGTTTACCTCCTCCCCCTCTTCCCCTATAGTCCCAGCCTCAGATTAGATGGACAGAGGTCTCCAGGGGAAGAGCTTTTGCTTGGTGGACTCAATGCTCCCTCCCCTCCGTCTTTGCTCTTAGGCCTCAGGCACCCTCCCTTGGCTATGGCTCCTGGACTCAAGGCTTTGGGTGAGGGATACACACACACACACACATTTGCTTCCAAAAAGTGAGAACTCCAGAAAGTCAAGTTTCAGCTCAATATCAGGCCCTTTCCAGTGAGCTACATCTGTCCATAGGTGACACGGGCTGCCTTCAGAAGAAGGGAACTGTTCAAGGCCGGCAGGAGTGATGTAGAATGAGAATGCACCAGGTGATTTCTGAGCTCCTTCTAGCCCTAAAAGTCAATGATTTAATGGAACTCACCTACCAAGGTAGGGCCTTCCAGGGGGTCAGGACTTCTCTGGTCCCTGGCAAGTGGGAGCAGCTGATGGCCTTCCCTCTGCAGTTTCCATGGCCCAACTTACACCAGGCCTCACTGAGGGGTGGAGGACAAGTGGGTCACAACTTAAATCTTCAGGTATCATCAAATACCTGCCCCCCCACCCCATCCCTCCCTCACGAGGATAGGTGAGGTTGTGATGTGTATCAGGCTGTGTACCTTAATAGTGCTCACGCGTGCCTGGTTCTTCTGTTCTTACACACACATACAGAGAACCTTTTTATATAACACCATATTAATGGAAATGCTGTTTTTCCAAAATGAAAGCTGTTACAGAAGATCTGAATGATGCTTATGTAACTTTAAAAACTGAGTTTGGGTAGATCTTAATTCATTAACGGAAGGGGAAAGGGAGGAGTTCTTTTTTAAAGATTATTTGAAAGAGAGAGAGAGCACGAGCACACCAGCGGGGTGAGGAGCAGAGGGAGAGGGACAAGCAGACTTTGTGCTGAGTTTGGAGCCTGATGCAGGGGCTTGATCTCCCGACCTGAGATCACGACCTGAGCCAAGATCAAGAGTGGAACACTCAGTGGGATACTTCACAGATGGAGCCACCTACACGCCCCAGGAAGGCATGTTTACATACTTATCTCCCCTCATTATTTTATTTTTTTTAAAAAGATTTTACTTATTTATTTGACAGAGATCAAAAGTAGGCAGAGAGGCAGGCAGAGAGAGGGGAAAGGAAGCAGAGCTCTCTGCTGAGCAGAGAGCCCGATGCGGGGCTAGATCCAAGGACCCTGGGATCATGACCTGAGCCAAAGGCAAAGGCTTTAACCCACTGAGCCACCCAGGTGCCCCTCCCCTAATTATTAAAAGAATCACTAAACCAATAGGATTCTTAAAGGTAAATCTTCAATTGGGTGTGGTGGGGGGCCTTTTTGGGCCCTGTCCCGTGCCCCTTTGCAAGGTAAGTTGGGTTGGGATGGCAGGAGGAAGAGTGCAGGCAGGAGCTGAGAACTGAGGATTGAGAGACACCTGCTCCCCCAGCTCTGTAGTGGTGGGCAGGATACTCCATCTCTAAGTTTCTGTTTCTGTTTCCTTATCCATGGAGACAATCCCTCCCCTATTTATAGTTTACAAAGTACTTTCACATGCACTCTGTCTCATTTAATCTCTCATTTCTTTGAGACTGACAGCAGTTTCATGCCCATTTTGTCAATGAGGAAAGAGGGTCTGGAAAGGTTAATTGAGTTACCTAAGGTCTCTCACAAGCTTATTAAGAGGAAGAGGCAGGACTAGAATTTGTCTTTAGATTTTTAAGACTAGAACTCCTGAACCTTTCCTGTAGTTCCTTTCCTATGTATAGAATGGAAGAAATACTAGAACCTAGTCACCGTCTTTTCTTGTTAAGAAGTCTAATTGCATCACCTCCTCTGGGAAGCCCTCCCAATATCCAGTCTCTCATCAGGGCTTTATAGCCTCCTACACACTCTCTTAAAGCACTTAACATTTTGCCCTGCAACTGGCAGTTTGCTTATCGGCTTCCCAACCAGAAGATGGATTGAGATTATTGAGTCTAATGAATTATGTATTATTTATTAGGGTGTCTCTTGGACCTAGCATGTTGCCTGCCAAAGGGCAGGCAGCCTTCTGTGTTTGCTGGTATCAGTCTTGACTGTACATCTTAACCAGTGCTCTTTTGTCCAGGAGTTTGGAGATTCACTGCAAGAAACACATTTTCCGTTGTAGAATAACTAAAACAACTTTTACAGGACAGTATTTACCCTTGCTATCATGCACTCTGATATTTTCTTTTCTAAGTGTACAAGCTTTTCCTTCTTTCTTTCTTTCTCTCTTTCTAGACTTATTTATTCAAGGGAAAGAAAGAAAGAGGGAGGGCATGAAAGTGTGTGGGTGAGGCTGGGGATTGGGGGCAGAGGAGAGACCCTTCAAGCAGACTCCCCACTGAGCACAGAGCCCATCTCCCAGGCTCCAACTCACAAACCCATGAAATCATGACCTGAGCCGAAAAACCAAGAGTTAGACTTAACTGACTGAGCCACCCAGGTGCCCCCTGATATTTTCTCTTGTATTTCATGTTTTCAAGGTGTTGGCCATGACCGCCTACATTGATTTCATGACCCACATGTAGTGACTTATAGTTGGAAGGACACTGCTTTGATCTCCTGTCTGTGGGAGAGGCCTTCTCTGTCTAGGGTCTAGCTGGCCGTAAGAGATGCAGAGAAGATGGCACTCGAGTACTCTTTCTGAGGTGAAAGCAAGGCTTACATATAAAGAATAAACAGAACCCTTCCGAGACTGGAGGGAGGAACAGGGTGCAAATAGAACCCGGGGTGGGGGGCAACAGACGAGGAGGGAAGGTCCCTGAGAAGCCTGGTGGGAATCTTTGTGCCTCCAGAAATTAAAAGGTAATGCCAGCTTTACTGGGGCCTGAAACCCCCAAACACAGATAGGCCACAGGCCTCTTCCTGCTCTACCTTGCTCTCCCAGATTATAGGTCTCCACCAGAGAAAGCTCTCGGCTATAGGGGTGGTGGAGGTGGGAGGAACGTGGACATTCCCATTTCTGCCTAAAACAGCCTCTTCAGTAACCTCTTGCCTCCAAGCCCCGGGCCAGTTGCTGGCTGTGTGACTTCGGGTGGGCTGTTTAATGAGGTTTAAGCGACCGCTGAAGCCAGGGCTCTCTGGGCCTGACAGCTCTGCCAAGGGAAAGCTTACCTATTTGCTTCATCCCCTGCCTCACCCTTACCTCACCTGGAGGGTTGGTGAGAGACAGTATGGAAACAGAAGCACCCTCCCTCCCCCACCAAGTGCCAGAACATTGCGGTGGTGAGGGTAGGGGGTCAAAGGAGCAGCTGTCCCTATCTGTTGCAGCTGCTCCGGCTGGACCTGGTGTACCTGAGCTAAGCTTTGGGAAAGGGTAGTAGCTGGAGGGGCTTCCCCTCAGGGAGACGCATACGCATGCTGTTCCCGAATCCTGCCCCTTTCACCACAGAAAATAAACACAGGGTTGGGCCAAGGGAGACCTTTCTTGACCTTCTGATGTCACTGAAATGTTCCATTTAAAAAAATGTTTATTTTTATTACAAACGGAACACATTCATTTTCTTGGTTTCTCTGATCGTCCCTGCAGAGTCTCAGTTCCGTTTTGTGTTATAACTGGGAAGGTGGGGTCTCAGTGCTGTGGTTCCAGAGCCCTGTGCCCTCTTGTCACAAGGCTTGTTCAGTCCTGTCCTAGCTGCCTGGGGCAAGGTGCTGAGGGGGTGGCAGGGTAGGTTGGGTCCGATTGAGGAAGGGGGAATGAGTTACAGTGAGTGAACCATGCATGGGTGGGGGTGCCAGATACTGGGAGCTGGGGAGGAGCCAACGGGAGTGAGTGTAGCTTCTCTGTAGATCTGCCTGGGACACCTCACTGGGGCCTCAGATTTGGGAAGATGCATTCTGTGAGGTGTAAGCATGCTGATCACCCCAACCCGACCACTTAGTTTCATAACCTTTTGACTACCTTCCTCATAGTATAATGGGGGGGGGGGAACACTAGTACCCACATTATAGGTTATTGTGAGAATTAACTGAGATCATATATGCAGAGTTAGTGCCTGAAACACTGGGAGTGTTTAGTAAACATTCCTCTCACCATCATCAGCCTTTTCTCCAGACCTGTTCCTTCTGTGTGTGCCCAGTTCCCCAAGCTAGAAACCTGGGGCCGCCCAAGACTCCTCCTCCACATGCCCACCCCCAATCAGTCCTGGGGACCATGGACTCTTCCCCTCCCAAGTATTATTAGTCAGGCCTTGTCCTTCTTTACCTTCCCTGCGGCTACCTCAGGGGAAGCTGGCAACAGACTCCTAACCAACTTCTTTTGTTCTCTAGGTCCCCAGTTCAAATCCTCGCTCTCCTAGAGGATGCAGATCTCATCCTGTCTCTGTGGAACTTTCAGGATGAAGCTCAGATGTCTAGCTGGGCACAGATGGTCTCCAAGATCGGCTCCTGTTGGCTTACCTACCCTGTCTCCCACACCTTCCACACAGCCACCCATGCTTCTGTCCAGAGGAACCAAACACCTGTGGTTCTTTGACACCCTTGCCTCCATACTTTTGCACACACAGTTCTTTCTGCCTGGATGCCTTGCTGCTTCTCTGTGGCTGACTCCTCATCCTATCAAATACATCTCAATTGCCATTTCTTCCTCAAATCCTCCCAGGTCCCTCTGAGATGCTTCTCTGTGTTCCTATTTTCATTCTGGTTGTTCTGGATGCACCCCCCCCCCCATATAAGTTCCTTGAGGGCGGTTACTATCTTTTTTCCTCCGGACTGCTAATGCTCCTCGCTGAGCCTGGCACATAGTAGGCTTTGTCGGAAGCTAGTCCCATTAGGCATCTTCCTCCTTGCTCTACTCCTGCGGCACTGAGCCAGGAAGACTGGAGGCAGGATGCCAGCATCCTAGGCACTTTCTCTACCTCCCAAGAAGTGGGAGTCCTGGACCCAGAGTGGAACCTGGGAGCCTAACTGACAGCATGAACACGGCAGCCTGGAACCGGGGCTCTGCCCAGGGCTTTGGAAACTAGGCTGAAGCCAACAGAGGCTTGGTGAAACCAACTGATACGCCTCACCCTGGCATTCCTAAAGGACTCGTTGGGTGCACGAACCTGCAGCAGGGCAGACCCCAGACCTCCCCATCCCATAGTCAGTATGTAAGATAAAGACAAATGGTGCTATTTGGGCAGGTGCCCGGACTCCCACCACCCTCAGTCCCGGTTCCTCCGGTGCACACCTCCCCTCCTTTTCCCCACCAATTAGTCGTAGATGGCCATGTGATCTGCACCCCCAGCAGTCACTAATCCCTGGGCTCCAACTCTTTTCCTAAATAAGCGACAGGAGCGGATCGAGTCTGGGCCCCGTTTACAGGTTCTAAGCCAAACCTCCTCCTTTCCTTGCTTCCGCCCCCTCCTACCCTCGGGCCCCTCCTGTGCCCCACCCCCAGCCCTCCAGTCATTCCGGCGGGGTGCTGCCCCTCCCTCCACCACCGCTCTGCGGGCCCTTCTAGGGGCACAGCTTGGGTCGCCACTTTCCAAACCCCTGGCGGGTCTTTTGAGGTCACGTGGCCCATGGGGGGGGCGGCAGGATGCCCCTGACACAGGCTGGCGACCTAGAAGCTTTCCAGGGTTGCACATTTTGGTCCCTTCTCGCCAGACCCAGCGTAGGCCAGATTCGCTTTGGCTTCTGGAGCCCTGAGAGTGATGCACGGGCGGGTTTTTACCCTCCAGCGCCTACTGTGTGTCTGGCTCGTGCTGAATACTCAGGCTTCTTACCTCCAGCTCCCTCTGCATCCCAGGCCGGGCCGCATACCTTTCCCTGCTGGAAGACACACTAGCAGGGAGTCACTGAGGCATGGCAGCTCAGAGGGCTAGAATCTCCACTCTTGGCCTGCAAAGTGGACAAGGAGGTGGCAAGACTGGGTAGAACCAATCTCTTAGTTTAGGACTCTGTCTAGGCCAAGTCAAGAACTAACCATGTTCCCTCCGGTTAGCCTGGCTTCCAGACCTCTTAGAGCTGTACTTTGCGGCTGGAGATAGGGAAACTAAAGGGATTGCTTTCTCTCTGGGCTGGGCAGATGGTCCTGAAACTGCTTCCTCCATTCTGGTGCCAACTCATATACTTAGAAAGCCCTGTACTGGAGAGCTGACCCTGGCCACACCAAGGAGCCTTGGCTTCTTTTTGGGTTGAGGTGCGATTGAGTGGATTGGAAGCTGGGTACCAGCCACACCCACCCTGCTTGAGAGGTGTGACCCAGTAGGAAGGAAGTAGATGGTAGAATGGAGGTGGCAGAAGGGAGCCACATTTTGGATAGAGGGAGAGGTCTGCATTTTTTGGTGAATCATTAATTCACTCATTCAGACATTTATTGAGCCCTTACTAAATGCCAGTGGCGTATTCAATCATTTGTGTAATCATTGACTTGCATAATCATCAACCTGTCCTGAGGCTCCCGTGAGTAAGACGGGATTGCTGCCCTCGTAGAGCTCGCAGTCTTATGGGAGGGGCTTTCACAGTGCTGAGAGCACCCATGGGGCACGGGGGCTGTGGGAAAGAGGAACACTTAGCCCAAATTAGGTGGGGGAAGAGGCTGGCTAAAGACAAAGTGTTAGAGGCCTGAAGTACAAACCATCCTTAATCTGTTGGGCCCAGTGACAGTAGAGAAGGAAAGAATGAATAGCCTTACAGGTACAAGGCACAGTGTGTGCAAAGTCCCAGAGGCACATTCTGGAAACTGCCAGTGAAGTCGGGTTGGTGCAGAGCCATTCAGTTGCTGGCTGACAAAATAGGAGGAGATGGAGAGATTGCATTAGGGAGAGGAAGAGGGCTGAGCTGATAAATAATGCCGCCCGGGAAGGTGCCCCTTGGCGTCCCACCTAGGGTCCTGCAGGAGAGCTGTAGCAGAGGATGGGACAGCTCCTTTTATAGTTGCTCTATAAAATCAATATTTATTTTTATCAAGATACTACAGGCACACAGCTTAAAAAAATCAAATAGTTCTGAAGGGCTGTAACAAAAACAGAAGTCCCCTGGCCTTTTTCCCAATCTTTATTCTACTCCCCAGGGGCAACCACTTTCAACTGTTTTAGCTATTTCTTCTGGTATTTCCTTCCTTATTTCCAAATAATCTATGCACTGCCATTCTGGATTCATCCAGTTCATTTGTTGACTTCTTGTTTTGGTGGATGGGGATTTTGATTCTTGCTCCCCTCTTCCCCGGTTCCACCCCCTTGATGTTTAGACCATAATTTATGGTTAAATCCTTGTTCAGTGATTTCATTATTGACTTCGAAAATATTGTTTACTTTTGAGGCAAGTATTCTGCTTACATTTCCTCTCTAATGTAACTTTTTGTTGGATGCTCTGTTTACATTTCCTTTCTTGTACAACTTTCTTGTTTTTCCTGGAGTTAATTGCCTCATTTTTTCTTTGCTTGGATTTCTTTGAATCTCTGGCTCTGTCTTCCCACACCCTTCAACAGTTCTGTAAAACGCCTTCTCAGTACAATTTTGCATATGGCCAAACGTGTCATATAATCTTACCGGTTCTGTTTTGTTTTTCCTAGGAGACATTTGTCCTGCGGAGCTGCCTCTTTCTGCTTTTCTCTGGGTGCATTGCTCTCTGGTTGAGGTCTGTGGCATATCTCTCACCCTGGGACTTCTCATTGCCAGTAGTTAAGAATTCCCTTTGCCCTGGGATGCCTGGGTGGCTCAGATGGTTAAGCATCTGCCTTTGGCTTTGATCATGATCCCAGGGTCTCAGAATCAAGTCTCACATTGGGCTCCTTGCTCAGCTGGGAGCCTGCTTCTCCCTCTGCCCCTACCCTTGCTGTGCTCTCTCTTTCTCTCTCTGACAAATAAATAAAATTAAAAAAAAAAAAAAAAGAATTCCCTTTGCCCTGTTCCTCTTTCAAGGACTCAGGGTCTTTCTTTCTCTCTGTACTTCCTTGTTTGGATGAAACACATCCTCCAAGAGCTTTTTGAGAGAGTGCCTGGGAGGTATAACATTTTGCCTACCTGAAATGGTTTCATTCTCACCCTTGCTTTTGCTTCATAGTTTTGGGCTGGGTACAGAATTTTAGGTTGAAATCATTTTCCATCAGAATTTTGAAGACATCGCTCCTTTGTCTTGCAGCTTTGAAAATTTTGCAGTTGAGAAGTTTCATGCTATTTTGATTCCTGAGACTTTGAATTCATCTCCCTCCCCCACCCCCACCTTTAGGGTTTTCTGTATTATCCCTGATATATAAAACCATGATAATGTATCAGCATGGGTCATTTTTCATGGCACTTGCTAGGACTCTTTAATCTGACTGGTTTTCAAAGTGTAGTCCCCAGGTAGCTACATCAGTATCACCTGTGGGAACATGATAGGTATCTATGCACATCGTGAGCCCACCCTCCATCTAATGAATAGAAACTCTCCTTAGGTCCCAGCAACCTGTATTGTTGTTGTTTTTTAAAAGATTTTATTTATTTGATGGGGAAAGAGAGTGAGCACAAGCAGACAGAACAGCAGGCAGAGGGAAGGGGAGAAGCAGTCTCCCCGCTGAGCAGGGAGCCGGATGTGGGGCTCAACCCCAGGACCCTGGGATCATGACCTGAGCTGAAGACAGATGCTTAACCAACTGAACCACCCAGGCAGCCTGGGTTTTGTTGTTTGCTTTATTGAGAGGTAATTGACATATAACATGGTATTAGTTGCAGGTGTACAACATAATGGTTTGATATTTGTACACACTATGATCACTGCACTAAGTCTTGTTAATATCTGCCACCATACAGAGGGACACATTTTTTTTTTAGGATGAGAACTTTTAAGATCTACTTTCTTAGCAACTTTCAAATATGCAATGCAGTATCATTAACTGTAGTCACCTTGCTGTACATGGCATCCCTGGGAAGTCTGTACCTCCTGACTCCCTTTACCCACTTGGCTCACTGCTACCTCTGGCAGACATTAGTCTGTTCTCTGTGTCTATGAGATTGGTTTTTTGTTTGTTTGTTTGTTTTTCAGATTCTGCATATAAGCGAGATCTGACAGTATTTGTCTTTCTCTGTCTGACTTATTTCACTTAGCAGAACACCCTCAAGATGCATCTACATTGTTGCGGATGGCAAGGTTTCCTTCTTTTTTATCGCTGAGTAATATTTTATATATATATAATATAAAAAATATAAATATATAAATGTATAAACATTATATATAATATATATAAATATTTATATAGTTATTCTTTATTTATATTATATATATAAACTATATATATATATGATCTGTGTTTTAATAAGCCCTCTAGGTGTTTTTGTGCCTGCTAAGGTTTAAGAACCTCTGTTTTAACAATTCATGTCTTTACTTCTGGGCATTTCTTTGTTATTTCTTTGAAGCATCTATAACTCTTATTTAGATACTGGACCTCTTGGAGTGATCCTTTAATTTTCTTATATTTCTCTCTTATTGGCCATATCTTTTTTCTATTTCTGGGAGATTTTGTTAATCTTACATTCCAATACATTTATTATGTTCTCATGAGCCTTTTCCTTCCTTCCTTTCTCCCTCCCTCTCTTCTTCTCCTCCCCCTCCCTCTCCTCCTCCTCCTCCTTCTATTTTCAAGAGTGCTTTCATATTCCTTGTTTTCTTTCTTTTCCTTTCAAATGGTTTCATGTTCTCGGTTCTCTGGATGCCTATGCGGTGTCATCTCTTTGAAGATATTAATTTGAAGTGTTCTCTGTATGTTGTTTGTTTCCTCCAATTTCACATTTTCTGTTGTTTTGCTATGTATCACACTGTAGACTTTCCACAGATGTCTGGTCTTCCTTGGCTATCCATTGATCGTTGAAAAGGAGGCACTGGGCGCAGCTGGAGAGTCAGTGTGGTCTCACGGTAGGCAGTCAGGTGGCTGGCTAGACTCTTTCGTTGGGGAGCTCCAGTTGTCAGTAGCAGTGGCACAGTCTGGTTTTTCCAGAACAGGATCATTTAGTATAATCTCCAGCTTGAAGGGTATAAGGCCGCCTGCCCAGAGTCCTAGAACTGGGTGTAGCGTGGAAAGCGGGGAGCCCTGTGTGGCAAGCAGGCTGAGTAACACAATTCAGAATACTGACTTTCACTCAGTTTTGGTTCCCACTCATTCTTCTCCACCGCCTCCCCCAAGAAAGTTCAGTATCTCCAGAATCCATTTTCCTGTTTCCTGCAGGAATGGGGAAGGGGACACAGTAAGTCACATTGAAGGGGACAACACAAGTCACTTGTGTTGGGTACAGCTGACTTTCCTGACTATCGAATTGCTCTTTAAATAGATCTTCGAAGAGGCCCCCAGGTTTTTAGACCCCTGTCTTCTAGTTTACTTGTAACTTCCAATTCCCAAGCTTCTCTGGGGTTCTGGGTTTTTTTTTTTTTTTAAAGATTATTTATTTACTGGGGGAGGGGGGAGTATGATGGGGGGAGGGGTAGAGAGGGAGGGAGAAGCAGACTTCCTGCTGACCAGAGAGTCCAACAGGACACTACACAGGACACTACATGTGGCTCGATCCCAGATCATGACCTGGGCCAAAGGCAGACGCCTGAAGGACTGAGCCACATAGGCACTCTAGCAGCTTGCTTCTTATGGGTTTGTGCCTCTGGACATTTTGGGCCTGCCTTTTTTTTTTTTTTTTTTAGACAAGTATTACTTACATTTAATTAAAATAATAATGACCTTTATCCTTCTGTCCCATATTTTCACTGTTTTCCAATATTACTAATCTGAACTGCTTACAAACTTTTTTTTTTAACATAATGGTAAAACTGAGCATTAAAACATAAAATTGGACTTTGACTTGCAGTTTTGCTCTTTTTAAAAAAAATTTTATTTTTTAATTAACGTATAATGTATTTTTAGCCCCAAGGCTACAGGTCTATGAATCGCCAGGTTTACACACTTCACAGCACTCACCATAGCACATTCCTTCCCCAATGTCCATAACCCAACCACCCTCTCCCTATGCCCCTCCCCCGCCCCGCAACCCTCAGTTTGTTTTATGAGATTAGGAGTCTCTTATGATTTGTCTCCCTCCCGATCCCCTCTTGTTTCATTTATTCCTTCTCTACCCCCTAAGCCCCCCATGTTGCCTCTCAACTTCCTCATATCAGGGAGATCATATGATAGTTGTCTTTCTCTGATTGACTTATTTCGCTAAGCATAATACCCTCTAGTTCCATCCACATGGTCGCAAATGTGGGCCTGCCTTTCTTAGTTGTTGGCCACTTTTGCATCCACTTTCTGTTTCCATATGATGCAGTTCAGGATTTTAAATGTCTCCAAGTTTGGTTAAATATGGAGTTTGTTTTTCTATTTCTTATTCTCCATGTGATTTTGGGGGGTTGATTTTTAAGGAGAAAAAGGAGATGGAAAGAGCTTTACTCCACCACTTTGTGACCAGAAGTCTGAGCTTTCTCCTCCTCCTCCCCCTCCTCTTCCTCCTCCTCCTCCTCCTCTTCCTTCTCCTCCTCCTTTAAGATTTTATTTATTTATTTATTTGACAGAGACACAGCAAGAGCAGGAACACAAGCAGGGGGAGTGGGAGAGGGAGAAGCAGGCTTCCCGCTGAGCAGTGCACTTGCTCACATCTTCCAAAGGAAAGGCAGTGGGTGGGAGAGGCCAGTCATTTAGAGGCATGGCCCCCTGGACACCAAGAAAGGAGAGAATTCTAAAAAGGGAGGACAGTCACTTTAGTATACTTTAGTACATGCTGAACATCCATGGAGTGCCTTGGCCAGGTCACAGAGCATGGGGGTGCCCGTGTAGTCTGGGCCTCTGTCTCTGAGCTTTCGCTTTCAGAACCCACCAGGCATTTTCCAGGGTCTTAGGGCCATTTCATCTCTTCTTCTGTGTGGCCATTCTATATCACAGGCGTGTGCTGAGATCCTCCTGGCCACGAACGCTGCTCCTGTCACTCGTCGCTGCATGGCCCCAGATCTGCATCAGTCAGAATCCAGTGGTCACAGGCCGCAGAAACTAATGCTGGCTAATGGAAGCAGGAAGACAGTTGAGTGGAAGATTAGCAGGCAGGTCATGGATTCAACAGCACTCCCTATCTTTTTTTCTGTGCTGGTAAGGCTTGATTTTATTCCTGAATGTACAAAGCTCTGTCCCCAGGGAAGGAGATCCTCATCAGCCACAGGAAAGGAAGGTTAAACGTAGGCACCCAGTCAGGGTGCTTCTGTCTCCTCCCAGCTCCTGGCTTAGGCCCAGGCATGTGGGGTGGCTCTGGCCAATGAGACACAGGGGAAGCCTGCTAGGCTGGGGTCCTGACAGAGCCACAAGCTGTCTGGAAGTTTGAGGGGAGCCTTGACTTTACTGAAGATGGAATTAACCCTCTCTGCCTCCGAAAAATGGTATAGTTGCTCATTATTTAAGTCACTTTTAGTTGGTCTTCTGTGGCTTTCAACCAAAAGGTTCTAACTATCACATAAATACCAGGTATCTTCCCTGGGTATTTGGTGGGGTGACTGAGGGAAAAGAAACTGATTGTTCAAAGAGTAGCATTAATAAGATTTCAAAATAAAGGAGGCTGATGCATCTTTTGGACACACAAGAATTACCTAACAGCTGAGAATGGCTGGAAGATGCTAGAGAGTAGGGGAACCACTCAGGGAGGAGGTCACCACTCATCCAGTAGACACTTGCTGTATACCAGGTGCTGTGAAAGGGGCGAGGATGAACATAATGAGGAGCAGAAGACAAGAACCCCTGCTGTTGTGAAACTTTCAGCCCACCTGTGGTGGGGAGACCACTAACGGGCAAATAACAAAATAAACAGGATAAGATAATGTAAGGTAATTCCAGGAGGGTGGTTAATTTTGATAGATGGTAGTCAAGGAAGTCCCCTCAGAAGAAGAGACCCAAAGGGAGAATGAGCCAGATGCATGAATAACGACACAGAGATTTCCTGAATGTTTCAGGGCAGCCCGTTGCTCTCTCTTTCTTGCTGAGAGTTCAGTGCCCATTCCAGAAAGGGAAGGGGTGGCAGTTGGGCTGGCCTTGGAGGCTCATGCCGGCTGGGAGTGACAGAGTAGCTGGAGACCTCCCCTGTGGCAGGACAGGCTGGGAACTTCAGTGTCACTGACTTTCTAGGGGCTGGAAAAGTTTGAATGGAGTATCTGGAGGGAGAGCCTGTGGGTTGAAGGAAAGACACTTTGGGTCAGCAGATGACCCTCTGGTCTCTGAGGGCCTAGTTACTTGCTGTCTCCCCTTGCCCATCCAGCCTGGAGTTCCAACCTGTTCCCTGTTTTAACATGTCCTTTTTAAAAAAAAAAAAAAAAAATTTTTTTTTTTTGTAATTTATTTGACAGACAGAGATCACAAGTAGGCAGAGAAGCAGACAGAGAAAGGAGGAAGCAGGCTCCCTGCTGAGCAGAGAGCCCGATGTGGGGCTCAATCCCAGGACTCTGAGATCATGACCTGAGTCGAAGGCAGAGGCTTTAACCCACTGAGCCACCCAGGAGCCCCAGAAAAAAAATTTTTTTTTTAAAGATTTCATTCATTCCTTTGACAGAGAAAGATCACAAGTAGGCAAAGAGGCAGGCAGAGAGAAAGGGGGAAGTGGGCACCCCACTGAGCAGAGAGCCCGATACCAGTGCTCGATCCCAGGACCCTGAGATCATGGCCTAAAGATCTGCCAAAGGCAGAGCCTTAACCCACTGAGCCACCCAGGTACCCCTGTTTTAACATGTCTTAATTTGGGTTGCTGTAACAGAATGCTGTAGACTAGGTGAGAAATGTATTTCTCACAGTTCTGCAGGCTGGGAAGTCCAAGATCAAGGTGCCAGCGGTTTCAGTCTGGTGAGGGTTGCTTCCCGGTTCAAAGAGGGCTGTCTTCAGGTTGCATCCTCACATGGCAGAAGGAATGAGAGAGCTCTATGGGGTCCCTTTTATAATAAGATTACTGACCCCATTCATGAGGGCTTATGACCTAATCATCTCCCAAAGGCCCAGCCTCCTAATACCGTCACACTGGGGTTTAGGATTGCAACATATGAATCTCGTGGAGACACATTCAGGCCATAAAAAACAGCTCAACCTGATCAATAAGCACCTCCAGAGTGTTTGTTTGGCTTCTGCCAGGAGCGTGCATGGGATGGATACCACAACAGAAAGACCTGGCCTCATGGAGCCTGCCAGTCAAGGATTAGAGAATACTGTCTCTGAAGCAATTAGAGAAGAATTTATCAGAAGAAAATCAAGGATACCCCATAGGGTTAGAGACCATGGGTGGCTATCACAAGCCCCTCCCAGGGCAGCCCTCCCAGCCCAGCACCAATAGCCCTCCTCTCCTGGCCCACTGCTCCCTTCTTCCCCTAGGGCAAAGGGACTGAGAACCCCCCAAGTCCCTTGACGGGTAATTCATCCAGTTGGAGTCTGACACATGATTTCTGCTTATTCTCTGCGGCCTTCCTCTAGTCTTCTGGGGATGTGAAGGAGGAGGGAGGGACCAGTCGGCTGGATTATAGGCTCCTTTGCCCATGACATTGCTCCAGTGAGCTTTTCAGGGGCCTACCCAGCACAAGGTCCTAGTTTTGGGGGTCCTGTTGTGGAACGAGTAAGAAAAATGCTGATTGCTTACAGTGTTGGCCTGTTGAAGAGGCAGACCACTAGCATTTTCCTTGTATTATCTCATTAAATGCACACAACAATCCTGGTAGGTGGGGACTTTATTCCACGCAACAGTTGAAGAGAATAAGGCACAGAGAAGTAAGGTCACGTGAGCTAGTCAACCGGCTAGTAACTGGTGCAAACCCAAGCCGTCTGACTGCAGCATCCCCAGTTGATGCCGTTGCCCGGGCTGCCAAACTGGCTCATTCTGGGAATTCCCCTTCTTGCCACAACATTAAGAACCGAGCCGGAGGCCATTCTGCTCGAGGACCAGTTCCTCTCCTCCCTGTGTGAAGAGAGGGAGTCGGGATTCGAAAGAAGAGGAAATCCAGAAAAGACACTGCCATATCAGCTTTTTTCCCTTAATGCTCCCCAGGCAGGGAGCTCTGACTTTTGATTTGCCAGGTGTCTCTCTGGTCTTCTAATTAACATCAGAGTCCGCCTCCACCAGAGGCCTGCCTATAGCTGCGGTCCATAACCCTGTGGCTCAGGGACCTGTCCTCTGGGAGAGCCAGGGAGGACAAAGCAAGGACCAACTCCGGGTGGAGTTTCCTGTGATATGTTCCCTTTGCCTCTTCTATAAAAAGCTCCAGTATGATCTACCCCATCCATGGTGGAGTCCAGGGTAGCAGAGTGTGCAGGAGGAGGAAAAAATCAAGCTGAAACAGCTCCTCTTTGCCTCCCTGGATTCTCTTCCAAAATGCTGTCAGCACTGCCAGTTGGAAAATAATTTTCTCCCTCCCTTTGTCTTCTTTCTTATTTAAAAAAAAAAAAAAAAAAGCCATCTGGTGTCAAATTCACTCCTGGCACATCATAAAGGGTAGCACTAAAAATGTCCCTGAAAAACTAAAAGCAAAACCACAGCAGTACACATGGGATTTAATCTCAGCATCCTAGAATTTCAGAGTGGCCAGGGGCCTAGGGGATCCCACCTTTCCTGGTACATAGGAGGAAACTGAGGCTGGGGTGGGGGATGGGGGGTTGGCTCACTCTCTCCAAAATGTTTCTTGAACGCCTACTATGTTCACGAGGCACCCTTCGGCGTGGGACACCGATCGTGATGAGAAAATCCAGAACTCCCTGCCGCCTTGGAGTCTTCAGAGGACGGTGACTGCTCTTGCCTGGTCCTGGGGCCTGCCTCTGCCCCGCGTTCCAAAGCGGCCCCGGGGGCGGGCGCCCGGCTTGGGCCATCGCAGCCCCGCGCCGCGCCGGCGGCCGCCCGCGTGGTTGTCACCTCCCGGCTGCGGGAGGGCCCGGACGTCGGGTGGCGCCGCTTCCCCTGCCCGGTCCGCTGTTTACATTTGGGCGAAGTTCGCCGCGCGCCCTCTCGGCGCGGTCCCCGGCGGCTTTCGCCGTAATCTCCCGTCGCTTCCTCTCGCCGCCGCTTGGGCTCCGCATTCCTCAAGGTTGAGCAACAACTTTCCCTCCGAGGGCGGCTGGGCTGGGGGCCAAAGGGGCACAGCCCGGGCCTCGGTGCCTCCCGCGACACCCCAGGCGCGGGCCGCCAGTCCCTGCGGCCCCCCCCCCCCCCCAGGAGCCGAGGCTGCTGCGGGTTGGGAGGAGGGGGGCTCAGGCCCGGGGTGCAGCTCCGAGTTCCCGCCGGCTGTGGCGGGATTGCCTGAGCTCCGGGTGGGTGCGCGGGGCCTGACCCTGGCCTTGATCGTGGAGCTGCTGGTCCCCGCTGACCACCGGGTCTGGCGCACTGCACGCGGAGAACACGTCAAGTTTGCTTCAGTTTCTGCTCCAATTCTGAGGATTCTTTGACGATGGAGAGGGGAGGGTTTGGAGTAACTACAGAAGAGCGGTCCTAACCGAGTTCTTGGCCTGAATGTGAATATTTACAATAATCTTATTAGTACAGGCACTTGAAATACACTCTCAATGCCTACTGAGTTTCAACGTATTTCAGGGACAAAGTTGGTTTCTTACCATTTCCCTTATTTTAGGAACTCGAAAGCCCAGACTCCTAGTTTCATGACTGGTTAGAAGCCGAGAAGGAGTTAGCCCAATGGGGAACCCTCTCGGGAGCCACCTCAGGTCTGCTGAGCTCTCAGGTCCAGCAAAGCCCTTCCTGCCCCGTAATGTGACCAGGAACTGGCCCTGCTTTTGCCACTCAGGAGCTGAGTGCTGGAGCTGGGAGTGGGAGGAGATACTATTAAGCTCTCAAACCCTTAAATACAAGCTCCAGTGGGGATTTGTCTGTTTTGTTTACTGCAGTACCCGGGTCTCTGAAAACAATGCTTGGTACATAGTAGATGCTCAGTAAGTATTTGTTGAGTGGATGAATGACTATAGTCCAGGTCATCAGATTCTTAAGAATGAAATATGTATCCTTCCTTCTCACTCCTTTACCTTCCATTGAAACTCATGCTTTCTTTCTCTTCCTGCCTCTTAAACTTGAGCTTACATTTTAAAGTCTGTGTGTGTGTGTGAGTTTTATTTTAGTTCATTTGCAATAATTTTGGGTTTACAGAAAAGTTGCAAAGATAGTATAAAGAGTTCCCATATACTCTTCACCCAGCTTCCCCCAAAGATAGTATCTTACATTTGGTACATTTGTCAAAAATGAATTAACATTGGTGCGATACTATTAACCAGACTACATACTTTTCTTGGATTTCATGTTTTTCCACTCATATCCTTTTTCTGTTCCAAGGCCCAGTCTGGGATATCTCTTTGCATTTTGGGCTGGAAGCTTTTTAATGTGTAATCCAGATCTCATCATCTAGGGTCTCTCTCCTCTCATTGTGTAGGGCAATGATGCAGGAGGCAGAGTCCCTGAAACAGGACTGAGCTTCCTGTCCTGGGGGCCTAGGAAACACCTTGAGCCCTGGATTTCCTGAGAGTGATATTAAGGGATTCCTCCTGAGTTGGCTTGCTGGCTCTGGGAGCATCTGGTACAAATCTAGACCTGGAGGCCTGCCCTGGGTCCTGCCTCCATACCTCCACCATGGTTATACCAGAAAGGAGATGGACGTGCTGCTCCAGATGATCTGACCCAGGTCTGTATTTCCTTTTGGACCTGAATCTTCTCTGTGCCCCTCATTGCTGGTCTTCATGAGGGATAGACCCCATTCACTTCTGCCCAGCCTCACTCTCCTTTTACCCCATCCTGGAGTCCTCTCCTAGCCTGAAACCCTCAGGGAAGCAGCTGAGGATTCTGTTTGGGGCTATGTTACTTGCTCACAGTACACCGATGAGCTAGCCTTGGGGTTGGAGATGAGTGAAGTGAGGGACAATCCGTTTATTCAGTTGACAAGGATTTATTGAGCCTGGTTGAGTCACGAAGTTGAACAGTTCTGATCCTTGCTCTCTAAGGTCTTATGTTCTGGAGGAAGAGACAGGCAGTGTGAACTAATAATCAGG
This sequence comes from Meles meles, assembly GCF_922984935.1. Taxonomy (NCBI): domain Eukaryota; kingdom Metazoa; phylum Chordata; class Mammalia; order Carnivora; family Mustelidae; genus Meles; species Meles meles. Next base: position 97,546,512 of record NC_060072.1, read on the forward strand.
GGACATGTCTTTATAGCGACAATGTGCATACACACTTAGGGACAGAGCCTGGTCGCTTGGATCGTGGAGGCACATTGGGACAACTCCTGAGGTTGGGCTTGAGTTGGGTCTTGAAAGATGGATAGAAATTGGTAGGTGTTCAGGAAGGGGTCAGGGAGAGGAGAGAAGGGCGCTCCCAGCAGACACGAAAGCAGGTGTGAGAGTGCAGGTGCCTCTAAGCTTGTCGGATCTGCAGAGTAGCCCGGTGTGCCTGGAGCATGGGGGTGTGGAGGAGGTGGCAGGAGAGAGACAAGCTGGATAAATAGAACAATCAGGTCTTAGGTTCCACGGTTAGGAGTTTAAACTTGGTTTGGTGGCTGGTGAGGGTTAGGAGCTCATTTACTTCTTATAATGGTCACTTGGGTGCCTCTTTGGAGCCTGGACTCTGGGTGAGAGGTAACGGGGTCTGAAACAGGGCAGTGGAGTTGGGGCGGAGGGGACAGACACCAGAGAGACTTAGAGGCAGGACTCCGCCAGTGATTGGATAGTGGAGTGGGGTAAGGGGTAAGAGGAGTTAGGGTGACTTTGGAAGGAGTTCTGGTTTGCAGGATGAAGAGGAGAGGGACGGGGTGGGGTGGTGGGGAGGTGCACGCACACATGAGCATCTCGAGTGGGGGTGAGGGTGAGGGTGGGCCCGGCCAGGTCCTGGCCTCCTCCCCCAGAGGAGGCCCATCTTGGGCCACAGGTCAGTTGCAGAATGGGCCAACTGAAGGTTGTTGTACTAGGGGGATCTGACCTGGGAGACCTTGGTTGGGAAGTGGGGAGTGGAGGGGGGGGAACTGGAAGAGATGGGTGGGGAAAGAGAAGGGGTGCAGTTTGGTTCAGGGAACTGAGGAGTAGGTCACCGAATCACTCCAGATGGAGAAGCCAGAGGAGGTCTCAGCACCCTCCTGTAACGTGGGGACTGACTAGGTGGGGACCGGGCGGTCCATGGGGCCCTGAGTAAACACTCAGAGCTGAAGAGGTGAGCAGGTGCGGTGGCTCCCCTGCCTTTGGGCATTTCAGGACCTGCTGGGATTCTGGAAGTGGCTGAAGTTCGCCTGAAGAGCGCTCCCTCTGATTGTGGGAGGGGCAGAGGCACCAGAAAACACCTGTGGGCACAGTTCAAATAGCTGGGAAGGGACTTTGACAAACTTTTAGGAACTATCCTGGCAGAAACCCTGATTTGTAGCTGGACACTGTCAAGAATTGTGAATATCTGTGATTTTGTCCTATTTATAAGCTAACAAATTGGCCCACGTCCTAGCTGCTGGCAGGAGCTGAGGCTCCTGGGCCAGAGATGAGGGACGTTTTGTTGTTCTCAGCAGAAGCAGAACAGCAGCAGCCTCAGTTCCCCGAGGGCTTCACAGAGGGGCCCAGGTGAGGACCGCACACACGTGGGCTGCATTTCAGGCGAGGGACGCAAACATGGGGAAACCGAATCTTTTATAATGGGCAGAATGCCTGCCCTTTGCTCTGGAGGGAGGCACCGTATGCCTTCTGTGGATGTCCACGATCCCAGAAAGGATGGGCTGGAACTAAGGACAGTCAGTGTTTCACTTGTAAGACGTGAAGAAATGGACGAGAACCGTGGAGAGTTTTCTGCCAACAAACACACGGCCGGGGACACCGAACAATACATTTCCCAGCCTCTCCGGCAGCTAGGTGTAACCATCTAAGTTGTGGTCTACGAAGTGCAAGCTTTTGTGTGGCAGCTTCTGGGAAATTGCCAAAGATGGCTCGCATGTACCCAGGGTTCCTTCTTCTCATTTTCTTTTTTCCTGATGGCTGGAATGTGGTCATGCTGTTGGAGTGTGAGCAGCCGTGTTGGGCCAGGAGTGGCACGTGAAGACTGAGGATGAAAGAGCCACAGGCCGCAGGAGGCCCCGGTCTCTGCTGGTATCGGAACTTACAAGCTAGGTCTGTGCCAATTATCTTCAGACTTCTTCACGTGAGGGAAACGTAAACAGCCGTCTTGTTTCAGCCTTTTTTTTTTTTCTTAACTTTATGCAGCCAAATTTGATTCTAACCGATGCAAAGGGCTAGCACAGAGGAGGACCAACAGAGGGTTAAACCTGTCAGTTTAGAGAAGGGTCAGGGGGCACTTTTCCCTCTTCCCCTCACCTCAGCCTCAGCCGTGACAGGGGGAGGGGATGGGAAGCCACCGCTGGCTTGTTCACCACCCACTGGTGATGTCCCATTCACAAGGGGGCCCAGGCTGGCCACGCGACCCAGCAGCGTTCATTTGAAGGCAGCAAGCAACAAGCTGGCTCCATTCACAAACCCTGTCCTCCTTTGAAAACCAATCACCGTGCAAAGCGTGACTGGGTGGTGGCCAGCGCAGGCCCATCTGTCACGCCCTTTCAGAGAGCCGGGCGAAGGTAGCCGGCCTGGGCTAGCCGCCCCTTTCCCTTTGTACCCTAGGGACACGAACTGTAAGGAGATCACAGCGCCTACTGAATTATTCAGAGCTGCCCTGGGTGTCAGTTTTATTGTAAACATGCAGATTGCTCTGGGCTCCAAACTTCCAACCCTCCAGCTCCAGCTCCTTCCAGGATCTTTCCCTGGCTGCTTTGTGTCTGTGATTCGAGACTCCCGGCCTAATTTGCTTTTGACTGGTTCCTACCTGCCGCCAGGCATGAAGGCCTCCGTGCCCTTTACCCACCACTTCTTCGAGCCCCATTCTTTGCTCGGAGACTATCCTCCCTGCCACCCCAGCAGTCCTGCCTCTTCCTTGTCTCTTCCTGGCTTCGTTGCCCCAGCTGGTGACATCAGACTCTCCCGAAGGCCTGCCCATTGGGGACGTGTTAATAGCCGATCCCCCATGTCTATGGGGCTCCCACAAGTCCCTAGGCCTTGTGAGGCTTCGCGGTCTCCCCTCCCATCCCTGTGCTCTTGGCCCAGCTCAGCCTCTCCCCTTCCCCATGGCTCCCAGCTTCCCGGTTCTCTCTGGAGTTGGTCTGGAGAATACCCCCCAGCTGGTAATGAGGCAGAGATGGTAATGCACATTTAAGAGTAATGAAATGCAGTGATATTTCAGGCCTGACAGACCTATTTCTGGCAGCCTTAGAATTAAAGTGTGAGGCTTTGTACTGTAGCTGCTACTAGGAGCCTTCAGAGTTTTTCTAAAGATGTGAATAAAGCTTCCAGGGTTTCGGCTCAGCTCACTGGGGCTATTTATCCTGCTGCTGCTTTCATTGTACCTTTTTATTTGAAATTTTAGAGCTTTTAGATGAAGGAAACACAGCAGCAAGTGCAAAGCATACAAAATATCCTGGTGGGGGGGAATGTCCTGGTTTTTCTCTGCAATTGTCCCTGCGGCTCTGAGGAGGAAGAGCTGCTACAGGGCTTCCAAGCACGGGGAGACTTGCCTCTGTCTCCCCTCAGAGTGCGGTCCTCCTGGATTCTTGCCCTGTTGCAGCAGGGAGTGCGGCCTCTTGAGAAAGCTAGGGGAGGGAGTCCCTGCCACCAAGATTGATGGGGCTGGGTGTGGGCTGGCCCTCCCTCGCTGCCTCACTGCTGTGAGTTGAGTGGATGCTGTGCTTGGTTGGGGAATGTGGTAGGAAGAAACAGATCCACTCTGGGCCAACAGTGACAGCTCATTTTCCCAACTCCAGCCAGAAAATCCATCCTGCCCCTTCCCATCTCTGCATCCAACCCCATCCCCCCCATGGCCACCAGGAAGATGACAGCCACCCACAAGGAGAGGCCATGTAGGGCAGTGGTGCAAGGCATGGGCTCTGGTGTCAGGCAGACCTGAGGTGCATCCTGGCTCTGTGCACCAGCTGCAGGGTCCGGGGCAAGCCACTCACGCTTTCTGGACTTTGGTGTTCCCATCAGTAAAATGGGGACAGTGATGCATCATTTACTGTCCTTGCGATGTGTGCCACGTGGGAAGTAGCAATGTCTATTATTAATATATTGAAGTTGTCTTGGGAGTCAGGAGAGCTGGGTTTCCTTCCTGGCATGGCCACTCATGGGCCATGTCCCTTCTCCCTGCCACAGCTGTGGAAAGAGAAGGGGCCTTGGGGTCAGACAGAACTAGGTTCCACCCCACCTCCCTCTTCTTTTGGCTTTGTGAGCTTGGGCAGGTTGCTTTTCCTCCATCCCAGTTTCCTCGTCTGACAAAACAGTGATCATGTACTCTTGCCTCAAAGAGTTGTGGTGAGGGTTCGATGAGATCCCTTAACACGGAATCCACATGGTGCCTGGCAAATGGTAGGTGTTGTGTCAGCAATGGCCTCCTTCCCCCTTCCCTTCTCCTCCCTCTGCTTCTGTTCAGAGGGAAGGTTCAGATCCAGCCACCAGTTCGCCGGAAATGCAGGAGGAAGATAAGCATGTCAAATGTCAGCAGGCAGGGGGAGATGGCAAAATCCAGAATTGGGGAAATTCCAGAGGAGAGATGACCCAGAATCTTCAATGAGTAAATGACATGAGAGAGAAAGAGGGAGAACCAAATGGGATGTGTGGATCCTGATTCGAACAAAACATCTGGGAAAAACTAAGAGACTAGTACGGAAATGGGGCTAATGGCTGGATATTTGGTAATGTGAAGTAATTGTCATTATTTTTTTAGTTGTAATAATGGTATTGTGATTGCAGTTAAAAAGTCTTTATCTTTTAGGATACATACAGAAGAAATGACAGATTAAGCAAAACAGCGATTGGGATTTGCTTTAAAGTCATGCAGTGGAGTGGAGCGAGGAGGGGGTGGGTAATGGCCATGTGGATAGAACAATTAAAGCTGGGTGACGGTAGATGGGGGTTTGTTAAACTACTTTCTCTCGTCTTGTATATGTTTGAATATTTTCATTAAAAAAAAAAAAAGGCAGTGATCCTTTCTAGATGGGAAGTGTCTTCTCCCATCTGTTTCTTCTCGGCATCCTCCCAGCCCCGCCCTCGGCTCCTGCCGCCTTATCCATGCCTGGACTGTCTGTGACAACAGCCTCCGATCGCCTCCCAGACTTGGGTCTCTCTCCCTTCCAATCTCCTTCCCATTCTGCCACCAAGGTACCTTCCTAAAACATGAATCAGATCAAGTTACCTCCTTGCTTAAAAACCTTTTGGAAGCTCCTTATTGCCAGTCATCTATTATAGTTTAAAATCCTTATGACATTAAGAGCCCTTCACTGAGTAAACTCAGCGTTCCTCCCCAGTTCCTATTCTGGTATAGTCGTCACCCTCTCATGAAGCCTGGCTGTGCTCACACTGGTCAGGCATTCTCTGGCCTCCAGAACTTCTCTTACACGGCTCTCTATTCGGTGGGCCCTCTCTTGACCCTAGCTTCATTTATTGAAGACTAAAATATTTTTCGAGGCTCAGTTCAAACGTCATTAGTCTTCATGCTTTCTGGAAGTCTTTACACTCTTCACCAGATATCTCTGCCTCTCTGCCTCTCTGCCTTCTGGCATATCTTCTGGTAGAATCTCACTTCCTGGCTTTCTGAGGTTGGATGGGGCCATGTGACCAGTTTCAGCCAATGAGTTATAAGTGGAAGTCATACATTTCATTCCTGGGCCAAGAATTCAGTTGCTAATTCAAAACCCTCTGGAGCTCTCCTTCCCTCTGGCTCAGCAATATCCAGATATCAGCGCTCCCTTGGGCTGGGTTCTGGCTTGAGCATGATGCCACGGACTAGAAACTCCTGTCCGCCGCGAGGGCTACGTAGTGAGGAATAAATCAGTCTGAGGGGTTATTTGTTTCTTCAGCGTAACCTAGTCTATCCTGACTAATATTGCTTCCCTCTCTGATTTGGAATCAACTGTGCTATTATTCTCTGTAGGTTTGCCTTATCGTCCTATATATGTAACGTGTCTGGATAATACAGCCCTTGGGGTAAGGAATTCTATTTTATGGGCTTTGGATTCCAGTCCCCAGCACTTGGCATGGTGCCGTGCAGAGCAGAGGCATGAACTGAGTACCTGGCAGTCTGTGGTTGGGATAGGTATAGACGGGATGTGTAGGGGTTAAGATGTCCCATTCTTGTGAGGGTCCCCCACATTCATTAGTCATGAAATTGTGATGGTTTGGAGATAGAACTGGAATCTGGCTTGGATATTCTCAATGGATGGTATGCCCAGCCCCAGGTGATGGATCAATACTGGTCTAAGGCAGTCATAATAATTCCCTTCCCTTGTGGTTATGATTAGTTTACACGTGGGCACACAGTCTAGTTCCAGATGATGAGCTGTAAGGGGAAGTCCCATTCCATCCTTGAAAAACAGAGAGAGATGAGAAATGCACCTAGTCCCTCCTAATTTGGATCTCCCTGAAAGCAGAGACTGAGGGAGGACTTGAATGCTAATAGTTTATGTGGGAGGGGACCCCAAGGAGCAGGCAAGACAACGCAGAGAGGATGAAACAGGAGAGAAAGACAAGCCAACAAAGGGTGCATTTCTGAACTTGTTCCACTGGGGCTCAATCCTGCTGGATGCCCACTGAGGGACATCAGAATTGTCCCTCCAAATGGCAGGAGGCCAGGGCATTTATCTAATGACTTTCATTGGTTGCCAGTGACCCCTAATTATATTGGAACTGGATGTTCACCGGTGACTTCTCAATGGCCAGAAATTGGGCACATTTCATCTAAATCCTTCTTTGCTGTGTTGTCCCCTACTTCCTGCTCCTGAACTCTCTTCTGGTCTCCTTCCAATACTTCTCTGCAGCCTCTCTGACCATGTCTTTTTGATTTCCTTCCCAGGCTTCTTTTCCTTTTTCCACTCTGTGGATGGTCTCCTGGATTCTATTCTGGTCTTCCCCACTTCTGCCCACTCTTGCTGGGCAAATCAATTCATGAAATGGTTTCAACTGTTCTTATTGTGATGCCAGCTCCCAAATCCACCCCCACCCCCAGCTTTCTCTCCTGAGTTATGCAGGCTTACATCTATTTTTCTATCCAGCAAATATTTATTGTGCAGTTTGAATATGCCAGGAGTTGGAATAAAGCAGTAAATAGGAACTCACCTTCTAGGAGTGCTAGACAACGTGGAGCTAGTGAGCAAAATTCAAATAGGTAAGTAAACCGGATAATTTTAGACAGTGATCAGCATTACACAGACAATGAAACAGGTCAGTGTGACAGAGTTTGTGTGTGCATGTGTTTGCACTATTTTACAGTGACTGCTTACAGGAGTAGCATTTGAGCAGAGACCTAGTACAGGCATACTTCGGAGATATTGTTGGTTCAGGTCCAGACTACCTTAATAAAAAGAATATTGCAAAAAGGAGGAATACCACAATAAAGTGAGTCAAATGAATTATTTTGTTTCTCAATGCATATTAAAGTTGTGTTTACACCATACTGTAGTCTATTAAGTGTGCGATAAGATTATGTCTTTTAAAAACCCAATGTATTTACCTTAATTAAAAATATTTTATTGCTGGGTGCCTGGGTGGCCCAAGTCATTAACTGTCTGCCTTCAGCTCAGGTCATGATCCCAGGTCATGATCCCTGGGATTGAGCCCGGCATCGGGTTCCCTATTCAGCTGGAAGCCTGCCTCTCCCTCTCCCACTCCCCCTGGTTGTGTTCCCTCTCTTACTGTGTCTCTATCAAATAAATAAACAAAATCTTTAAAAAATTACTTCATTGCTACAAAATGCTAGCCATCATCTGAGCTTTGAGCAAGTCATAATCTTTTTGCTGGTGGAGGGTCTTGCTTGAATGTTTATGGCTGCTGACAGATCAGGTTGGTGAGTGCTGAAGGTTAGGATGGCTATGGTAATTTCTTAAAATGAGACAATAATAAGGTTTGTTGCATCATTTGCCTCTTCCTTTTATGAATGATTTCTCTGTAGCATGTAATGCTGCTTGATAGCGTTTTACCCAAAGTAGAACTTCTTTCAAAGTTCGAGTCTGTCCTCTCAAGCCTGCTGCTGCTTGACCAACCAAGTTTATGTGATATTCTAAGTCTCTTCAACTATCTTATTCCACAATCTTCACAGCATCTTCACCAGGAGTAGATTCCATCTCAAGATACCACTTTCCTTATTCATCCATAAGAAGCAATTCCTCACCCAGGGAAGTTTTATCATGAAATTGCAACAACTCGCTCCCATCCTCAGGCTCCACTTCTAATTCTAGTTCTCTTGCTATTTCCATCACATCCGCAGTGACTTCCTCCACTGGTCTTGAACCTCTCAAAGTCGTCCTTGAGAGCTGGAACCAACTTCTCCTAAACTCCTGCTCATGTTGATATTTTGACCTCTTCTCATGCATCATGACTGTTCTTAATGGCATCTAGAATGATTAATCCTTTCCAGAAGGTTTTCAATTTATGGCCCAGATCCATGAGAGAAGTCACTATCTATGGGAACTATAGCCTTTCAAAATGTGTTTCTTAGGGGCGCCTGGGTGGCTCAGTCATTAAGCATCTGCCTTTGGCTCAGGTGATAATCCCAGGTTTCTGGGACAGAGCCACGCATTGGGCTACCTGCCCAGCAGGAAACCTGCCTCTCTCTCTCCCACTTCCCCTGCTTGTGTTCCCCCTCTCAATGTGTCTGTCAAATAAATAAATAAATAAAATACAAACACCCCAAATGTATTTCTCAATTAATAAGACTTGAAAGCCCAAATGACTCCTTGATCCGTGGGCCGCAGAGTGTACGTTGTGTTAGCAGGTGTGAAAACATTAACCTCATTGGGCATCTCCATCAGAGCTCTTGGGTGACCAGGTGCATTGTCAATGAGCAGTAATATTTTGAAAGGAATCTTCTTTTCTGAGAAGTAAGCCTCAACAGTGGGCTTAAAATAGTCACTAGACCATGTTATAAATAGGCGTGCTGTCATTTAGGCCTTGCTGTTCCATTTACAGAGCACAGGCAGGGTGGATTCAGCATCACTCTTAAGGGCCCTGGAATTTTCAGAATGGTCAGGGAGCACTGGCTTCAACTTCAAGTCATCAACTGCATTGGCCCCAACCAGAGAGTCATTCTGTCCTTTGACGCCAGGCATTGACTTTTCCTCTTGAGCTATGAAAGTCTAGATAGCATCTTCTTATAAAGGCTGTTTCGTCTATGCTGAAAATCTGTTCTTTAGGATAGCCCCATCATTAATGATCTTAGCCAGATCTTCTAGATAACTTGCGGCAACTTCCCCATCAGCACTTGCTGCTTCACCTTGTGCTTTGATGTTAGGGAGATGGCTTCTTTCCTTGGGTCTCATAAACCAACTTCTGCTAGCTTCCAACTCTTCTCCCGCAGCTTCCTCACCTCTCTCAGCTTTCATGGAATTGAAGAGATTTAGGCCCTTGCTCTGGATTATGCTTTGGATTAAGGGAATGTTGTGGCCGGTTTGATCTTCTATCTAAACAACCAAGCTTTCTCCATATCAGCCATAAGGCTCTTACACGTTCCTACCATTTGTATATTCACGGGAGGAGCACTTCTCATTTCCCGCAGGGACTTTTCCTTTGCCTTCACAACTCAGCTAACTCTTTAGAGCAAGAGGCTAGCTTGTAGCCCATCATGGCGTTTGACCAGGTCTCCTCACTAAGCTCAGTCATCTCTAGATTTTGATGTAAAGTGAGAGACATGTGACTCTTTCTTGCACTTGAACACCGCGAGGCCATTGCAGGGTTATTCATTGGTCTGATTTCAATATTGTTGTGTCTCAGGGAATATGGAGGCTGGAGGAGAGGGTGAGAGACCAGAGAACGTCCAGACAGTGGAACAGTCAAGAACACACACACCTTTGATTAAGTTTGCCATCTATTTTTTTTTAAGATTTTATTTATTTGACAGACAGAGAGAGAGAGCATGAGAGAGGGAACACAAGCAGGAATAGTAGGAGAGGGAGAGGCAGGCTACCCACTGAGCCTGGAGCCCACAGGGCTCGATCCCAGGACCCTGGGATCATGACCCGAGCTGAAGGCAGATGCCTAACGGCTGAGCTACCCAGGCGCTGCAAGTTTGCCATCTTATAGGTGCAGTTTATGGCACCCCTGAACAATTACAATAGCACATCCAAGATCACCGAGCACAGATCATCATGACAAACCGAAATGTGACACAGAGACACAAAGTGGATAAACAACACCAACGGGCTTGCTCGATGTAGGGTTGCCACAAACCTTCAATTTGTAAAAAACACCACAACCATCTGAGCCAGGTGCAGCAAAGCCAAGTGCAATAAAATGAGGTCTGCATGTCGTGGTGTCTGTCATCTGCGGCTGTGCAAGTGTGAAGGCCACAAACTTACGAGTGTGCTTGAGGATGAGAAGGAATGCCAGTGTGGCGGGAGCAAGGTCAACACAAGGTAGCCTGGTGTGTGCGAGAAGACCTGAAAAATGGCAGGAGCCAGGTCAAGCACAGCAACGTGAGCAAGCTTTTCATCAAATCTCCAGGGGATGCTTACTTAGGCTTTTGCACACATTTGAGAACAACTGAGGATGATGGAGAAAGAGAACTTGGCATGGGAAAAAAACTCCATCTCAAAGTTCTTCTTCTTTTATTTATTTTTTTAAAAGATTTTATTTATTTATTTGACACAGAGAGCACAAGCAGAGGGAGCAAGAGAGGGAGAAGCAGACCCCCCACTGAGCAGGGAGCTGGACGTGGGGCTCGAGTGCGGCTTGATCCCAGGACTCTGGGATCATGACCTGGCCGAAGGCAGATGTTCAACCACCTGAGCCACCCAGGAGCCCCCACAGTTATCCTTAAAAAAGTGGTTCTAGAAGTGTAGAACATACACAAGTTTAAAATACCACCACAACTGCTTAGATGCCCATCACATCTTCAACACCATCAACTTAATTTTACAAAGGGAACTGAAAGTAGTAGCCAGGAAGGAAGGAGGAAAACCAGGGAAGTACTGTGTCCATGAAGCATGTGCCAGAGAGAGAGAGAGAGATTGAGAGAGAGAGAGAGAGGTAATCAGTGGGGAATTAAGGCAGAAAGGTTGTGTATGCTTAGCAGGGGTCATAGTCCTGTGGCCCCATGGGGACCCCACAGTGACACAGCAAACATGGCGGTTATGTGCGGGCAGCTTCCCTTCAAACTGCGTCTCCTGTTTCCTCTGTCAGACGATCTTCAGTGGCTACTGTATAGATGAGAGCCAGGGCTGAGGTTTGGATGTGGGTTCAGGGAGTTTATCTAGGGAATGATAGGGGCATTCAGGGAGTTTATCTGGAGGGTAATCAGGGAGCAAGGGGAGTGAGGCAGGGAAGGAGCAAAAGCATGAAGACTATGTTACTGAGCTGGTCAGCACTGTGGGTAACTGGGGTTCAAACTGGCTGACCATAACCTGAGGAGTTCCTAGGTAGGACGTATCTCAAATTGTCCCTCAGAAGAACAGAAGACTAGGCCTTCTATTCAATGGACTCTCACTCCCATTTCCGGAGTGTTGTGCCAGGAACATTACCCTCCGGTATTTCCGGGCTGCTCTGCATGCTGGCTGAGGGAATGCACCAGGTTCGTGCAGCAGAAAGCCAGAGATGCGGTGGCCACCGAGGGGGGCTGCTGTCCGTGCGTGGGGGTCTGTCTGCTGCAGCCACAGCCCAGCCCGCGATGGGCCACGGACACATAGTGTGGAGCGAGTCTGAAGTTGTCTCCTGCAGCTCCTGCCACCTGCACAACAGAATCTGAACTCCTCATTGTGACACTGGCCTCCCTCTCTTACCCAGTCCTGAAACTGGGAAGTCATTCTAAATGCTTCCCTTAGCACCCTCGGCCTTGCTTGCCGCCACGTCACCCCCTTAGAACAGCTGGTCATTCCTTGAGGACCATGATGATGACCTCTTTACCTTTTATTAAGTACCAGGGATACCAGATGAATGATGTGCCATGACAAGTTCATGGTGCTGTAAGCACAAAGGAGTGCACAGAAGGGCATCTCACCCAGTACCAGAGGCTCAGGGAAAACTTCCGGAAGGAGTGATGAAGAAGCCGGACTCTGAGGACTGGGTAGGAATTAGCCAAACTTAGAGGTTTCAGACAAAGGGAAGAGCAAGTGGGAAAACTCATGAAGAGCCGAGCAAATTTAAGACACTGAAGGGAGGTTGGTTCATTTCAAGTGTGAAGGAGGGAGAGAGAGAGAGGTTGGAGGTAAACAGTGGCCAAATCATGCAGAACCTGGAAAACCTTATTAAGAATATTGACTTTATTCTAAAGAAAATGGGAAACCTGAAGGATTGAAGCAGGAGAGTGTTGGGACTGAGTTGGAGTTTTAGTAAGAACACTTTAAGTATGGAAAGAAGTAAGTGGATCACGCAAGATTCGAGGAAGAGAGCAGTTGGGGAAGGGTGGCCGTTGACCAGGCAGGAGAGGATGGAGTCCTAGACTAGGGCAGTGGCAGTGGGGATGGAGAGAAATGGATGAATTGTAGAGATATTTAGAAGTAGGCTCAGAAGGACATGGAGGTGGGAAATGAGAGCATGGGAGAAGTCTGTAATGATGCCCAGGTTTATGGCTTGGCAAATGGGTGGTTGCATCAGTTAGCATATGGCTTATGCTCTATGGTAGCAACAAACATGCCCCCAATCTCAGTAGCTTAATATGGGAAAGGTTTACTTCTCATTCTTGCTGTGTAGCCATCACAGACTGTAAAGAGAGTTTCCTGTTATAAGGGACCAGTGTGACAGAGGCTGTGTCTCAGTACATGCTTCCATAGTCACTTGAAGGCAGCAAAAGGGGATGCGGCAAATCCTTTAAAATTAAAACTCAGTGGGGCACCGGTGGCTTAGTTGGTTAAGTATCTGCCTTTGACTCAAGTCATGATCTCAGGGTTCTGGGAGTGAGGCCTCTGTTGGGCTCCTGGTTAGTGGGAAGCCTGCTTCTCCCTCTGCCTACCGCTTCCCCTGCTTGTGCTCACTGTCACATAAATAAATAAAATCTTTAAAAAAATTAATACTCAGTGTTCTTTAGCCAAAACAAGTCTCATGGTCTCCCCTCATTTCAAGGAGGCAAGGACATGCAGTCCTACCATGGGATTGGCAGGGGGGGTATTGGACATGTCACGTGAATGACACCAGGGACCACCACGGATGGAGAGTGACGATGCTATTCACTGAGATGGGGAAATGGGTAGAACCAGTCCTGGGATCCTGCACCTCTCCAACACATCCTGCGCTCTGTGGCCAGAATCCTTTTCCTAAAACAAAAGTCTCATGTCATTTCTCTGTTCAAATCTCTTTAGAATCCAAATCCCTCTCCCCTACCTGGTAGCTGTGTAAACCCATAGCGTGGTCAAGAGGCTTAGCACTTGCCTACCTGTCCAGCTCCATCTGCTGGCATTCCTCTCTATCCCAGCCACCTTCTCCCCCTTTATTCTCCAGCAGGACTCAGAGTGCCCTGAATATGCCTCACTTTCTCAGCCTCCAGACCCTCATGCATGCTTTTTTCTCTGCCTGGAATGCCCTCCTTCACTCTTTGCCTCCCTACGCATCTGGAAAGCTTCTATTCCTCCTTTGAGAAGCCTTTCTATTTTCCTCCAGGCAGACTTAGGCACCTTGTTTTATTCCACTGGTTCATGTTATCCCCATTTCTATTACAGTCCTAACTTTGTTTTGATAACAGCATTTAGGTGTCTGTTTCCCTCTATATGTGGCTTCTAAACTCCTTATTTGTTGTCTACTCAGTAGCTATTCCTTACACCTGCCACAGTACACGGTTTCCCTTAGAGGATTCACTTATTCCCAGCGAAGGGATTCAGGTAGGATGGACTCCTGACCCCAGCTATCCCTCAACTAATCAATACATCAACCTAAGTGACTAGTTCAGGGATGGATACTTGACCCATTTTAAGGAACTGGGAGAACACGAGTCTCAGGACTTGTAAAGCGGTTACGAGTATGAAGATGCGAGTCTGGAATTGCTGAGCCACTTGACGACTCCTGTGGCAGGACCTGGAACTGCTGGAAGGCCACCATAGGAAACATGGTGATGAACCCACCGTGAAAGGCTGTGTGGCACAGGAGGGAAACAGAGTCCTTGGTGACGTGTGAACTCTTGGATCAAGCATTGCTCAGAGCCAGCTCTTCCTCAGGACTTCAGAGTAAGGCGAACCAATACCTTCTCTTTACTGCTTAAGCCGGTTGAGTTGGATTTTTGTTCGTTGCCACCTAAAGAGTCCTCACTAGTACAGAAATCAGTAACACGAGTGTGGAGGCATTTCAAGAGGGAAGACCCCCCCCTCACCGCCAAAGTGGAGTTGGTTCAACTAAGGAGGTAAGATGAAGAGCAGTAAGAACCCCTATATCTTGGGCTGAGAAATTGGTAATCTGATATAGCTAGTTATATGGTTTCCATTATATCTTGGGAGGCAGATCATGTGCCTGCTGTGGCTGTAGCTGAGATTCTGGAAACTGGCAGGACTGGAAAATCCCCTAAATTTTGCCTCTAGGTATGTTACGATAAGCAGAAACAGGGGTGGGGGAATACATTGCATGAGATAAGACTGGGATATAGATTAATCCTGCTCCCTAGCCCTTTCTTCAGCACCTCCTGTTTTCTACTACCTCCAAAGGGAATTATCAATCCCACCAGAGATGTAGGTGGGATATCAGGTTACAGGTAAGGACCAGACTTAAGGTGCTCCCCCAGTTGTTCTAAGGTATAGTTCAAAATTAAATGTAAGGCTGAATGTCTGGAGGAACGCTAAGGCCTGTTTCATACCGGACTCCAGACCTAGACTAGTCTCAGCAAGATCTCTGGTTTTATATACTAGCTCATAGAATATGCCAGAATCAAATAGACTAGAAGCCTATCAAAGGAGTTGTAGTGCCAAAGAAACTCTAAGCCCAGATGACAGTGTCTAGAGACTTTTCAACACTTAGGTCCCCAAACACAGAGAATCAACCTTCATAGAAATAAAACATTAAAGCCATAATTCTTACAATTTTTATGTATATATGAATTTTATCTAAGGTGTCAATTCTGGGCTTCATCCTCCTCAAATATGACTCCTTTCCTCTGAGATTGGTCTCAGGAATAAGCATTATTGATAAATGTCCCTGATGATTCACATCAGCAGGTGATGAGGGAACCTCACTTTGGGAGACATTGCATTTAGGGAAATATTAAATTCCTTATGGACAGGCAGCAGGACTTCTTTCGTCTTCACAGTATCTTGCACTGTGTAGGGCACACAGAATGGGAGCTTGGAAGGGCCTTGTCTACTAGACCTGAAAAGCCTGGGTTTCCAGAGCCAAGGTGGTTTTGGGAAGTGTGCAGACTGTGACTCCAGAGACTGATCTCCCTGAATTCCTGCCTCCTGCTCCTTGATTCTGCTTTGCAGCTATTGGGGCAGCCATATCCAGACACTGAGCAGGCAGAGAATATATCTGGGATCTTCTCTCAGTGCCCCTTATGGAGGCAGAGAGCTCTAGATACATCTGTGGGGGTGAGGAATGTGTCAAATACTGGAGAGAGTGTTTACTGGGTTTCTCATGTTTATTTTCTTCCTTCCACCACACCTCAGGACAGGGAGTGTTCTGAGAGCCTCAGTGAAGCAATTATACATTTCTGGCATGTTGGGTGACTTGTGTCTCAACTTCACACACCATCAAAGGCCTTGGAATTGTCAAGGTCAGGATATTTAAAACCACATTCTTGGGAGTGTTCTGGACACTGCCAGCTCAGCTCAGGAAGAGAGACATGCCCAGAGGACAGCTGTCAGGGTTAGTGCCCGCAGTTTAAGGCAGGTCTAACAGCACGCAGCAGTTATGGGTATGGCCATGTTGTTATTTAGTTCTGGTTGGTGATTGCCAAGTGACCACAGATTTCTCTTTATTCATTCTCCTAAACTTTTAATTCAGCACCTACTGTATGCCAGACACCAGGGAGGATACAAAAATGTGTAGGCACAAACCTACCCCAAATGAGCTCACAGACCAGAAGGGAACATAGTGGTCCTGCAGAGACTCATGAACAATAATCACACCCACAGGCAGGGTATTATAAGCTCACTAAGGAAGGATATACAACTTGGAGTGGTGGAGATGATGGTAGGGTATAGGGAAATCTTCTGGGAGTAGGGTCCTTGACTGAATATATAACTAAAGTAGAAATTAACCAGGCCAATTTCAGTTTCTGGCCAAGATGGAATAACAGGGGTGGAATTTATCCTACCACCTGAAGCAATGAGAAAGTTGTACAATATATATGAAACAATGGTTTTGGACATCAGCACAGGACAATGTTTTCCCTTAGGAGAGGGAAAACAACCCAGGTGAGCCCTGCAATTGCTTCAGCCTACTGTCTTGAGAGAGGTCTCAGGGTGTAGCACAAAGAAGAGGACACAGGTGGAGTTCAACAGTTTCTCAGATTTGAGGAGATGGACCAGGGAATTTAGGGAGGCCAAGGAAGCTACAATTTTCAGGGCAGAATACCAGAGAAGAGTGAGGCATGGAGGAGGGAAGGATTAGAGGAGAGAGGGAAATAGAGAAAGAGATAGGAAAAGAGATATCCAGAAATCTGCAGAGGGCTCCTTTGAGTCTTTCGCTGAGTATTGGTCAGAGAATGTGTATATGGAAACCACCCAAGTGAGGGAAACAACCATGAGAAAAGGAGCACAGGAAATAATCTTTGGAGCTCACACAAGGCAAAGAATAATTTGTTTTCACTAGCCAGAATGGCAAACCTCATACATCACGAGACATCAGACAGAATACTCAGAGGGGGATTACCTCAGTTGTGGGGCAAAATTAACTCTTGACTAAGGGATATGCTGGTTCCAACTAACAACTAACAAACTTAAAAACAAGCCTTAAAAATATAAAACCGTTTTCAAGTAACTTAACTGTGTCCCAAAACAAAGCTCGAGAGTATTTATAGTAATTTATAGGACAAACATGTCCAGCATCTAACAAGGTAAAATTCACAATGTTTGCTATTCAGTTCAAAATCACTAGGTGTGCAAATAATCAAGAAAATATGACCTATGACAAAAGAAAGAAATCAATCAATGGAAGCAGACGCAGAAATGACATAGATGTTAGAATAAGGACATCAGTAGACATTAGTTGACAAAGACATATAATGTTCAATAAAAAAAGACATAATGTTCAAGAAAGTAAAAGAAAGATGAAACATGTTAAGTAAAAGCATGGCAGATACAAAAAAAGATCCAAATCAGGGTGCCTGGGTGGCTCAGTGGGTTAAAGCCTCTGCCTTCAGCTCAGGTCATGATCCCAGAGTCCTGGGATCAAGCCCCACATCAGGCTCTCTACTCAACAGGGAGCCTGCTTCCCCCACCCCCACCCCCGCCTGCCTCTCTGCCTACTTGTGATCTCTGTCTGTCAAATAAATAAATAAATCTTTAAAAAAAAAAAAGAAAAAGATTCAAACCAAACTTCTAGAGATGAAAAACAATATGAAGTGCAAAAACACCCTGGATGGGAATAACATCAATTAGACACTGCAGAGGAAAACACTAGTAAATGTAAAGACATAATTGTAGAGACTATTCAAAATGAAATACAGGGGGGGAAAAAAGACTGAGGAAAGGACAAAACAAAACAAAACAGAACATCAATAATCTCTGAGAAAACTCCTGGGGCCTAACATGTGTGTAATTGGAGTCTCAGAAAAAGGAGGAGGGCATAAAATATAATAATAAAAAAAAAATGGCCAGGGCTATTAGCCTGGCTGGCTAAGTTGGAAGAGCATGAGACTGCTCATCTCAGGGTTGTGAGTTTGAGCCTCATGTTGGGTGTAGAGATTACTTAAAAGTAAATAAGTTAATAAAATTTTAAAAAAGGACCCAATATATTCTAAATGTCATTTTGAAAACTATAAACCCAAGAAGGTCAATAAACCCCTAGCACAAGAAACTGAGCTGTATAAAGGCACATCATAATCAAACTGCTTAAAAACAGTACTAAATAGAATATCTTACAAGCAGCCACAGAGAAAAAGACATCATGTATAAAGGAACAAAGATAAAAATGACAGCAGACTTCTTTTAAAAATAATGAAAGCCAGGAGTCAATGGAACAACATCTTTAAAGTACTGAAAGAAATAAAGGTCACTCTAGAATTTTATACCCAACAAAAATAACTTTCAGAAATTAAAGTGAAATTTCAGGCAAAATGTGAAAAAATTCATCACCACCAGACTTACACTATAGGAAATGTTGAAAAATCCTTCAAGCAGAAGGAAAATTATACTGGATCAAAGTCTGGATGTATGAGAGGCAATTAAGAGCACTAGAATTGAGGTGTTGTAACAGATGAAGAAGGAATAGTATCATTAGGATATCACAATTTTGAAATGCCAAAGAATAGTGGATCTAGGCAAGCATGAACAATGGCTGACAATATGACCAAAAGGGAGACAACCAGATATCACATTCATCGATAGAGACACGCTTCACCACCTGTGTAAAGAAACCTTGACCAAAAAGCAGGAAAAAAAAGTGTCATAATAGTCAAACCTGATTCTAGATCTAACTACCAATTTACAGGATATATAAGGGGCAGGAAAACATTTAAGTGACACCACTTGGTTTTAGTAAACAAACAAACAAACAAACAAACCCAGATTTGGGAAATTCTGTAGGATAAACCACCAGATTTTTTTTTTCATCAAAAACAAACAAACAAGGAAACAAACAAACTTGCAAACAGATAGAATGAGAAAGAGTGACAGTTACGTGGAGGGGGCTCTATAGACAGCAAGGGACTTAAGTAACACATCAGTCGGTCACAACATGTGGTTCTTATTTAATCCCTAATTCTAACTGAAAAGGGAAAAAACTGGATGGCATTCAGGAGAATGTCAACACTGACAGGTATATGAAGGAATTATTGGAGGAAAAAAAAAGTGAGCCAGGCCAGGAGAGGAGGAAGTTCACTCCAGAGGGTGGGGACAGCAAGCGCCAAGGCGTGCCCTCTTAGTGAGAGGGGAGCAGTCTGACAGCTTCCTGCTGCATACACGTCCTCTCTTACCTCCAGGCTTGGGCTGGCTCTGCTGCTCTGGTTTTGGAGGCAGAAGACGACTGAGTAATTGACATGGAGACTATATCAATGTTTTCTGGCCTCCTGGGGTAGAGGTTGCCTTAAGAGGAAGTCCTGAGGGTTGTCAAGGCCATTCTCAGCAACAAGGGACAAGGACTGAGCACCATGGGTGGGACAGAGGCTTTGAGGGCCCTAACCTCATCCCCACCTCCCAGGTCTGCCCCGTGGCGGGGAGAAGACCAAGATGGGGAGACCTAGCAAAGAGAAGAAGAGGAAAGAAAGGAGGGAGGAGAGCCCCAGAGGCTGGGGTTAGAGCTCAGTGTGCATTCAGGGCCTTCAAAGTGCCGCTTGACTTCAGGCGCCAAACATCAAGGGTCATGCTGCCCTCCTCCCCTCATGCTGCCTGCAGGCTGGGCGGAGGGCAAAGCTTTGAGAAAGGACGGAGAAAGGGGCCTCTCTGGCCGATGAGACTACAGAGTTTGCTTAGGTCGACAAGAAAGCTGATGTGATGAAATGGCTGAAGGACAGATGGGGGGACCTGACCCTGGCTTACCCATGATCGCGCAGGGTTGACCACATACATGAAGGGGCCCCCGTTCTGTGGTTCGTTGTTGCACCCCACGCTCAGTGAGAGACAACAAGAACCTTATGAGCTTAATGGTACCTCATCGTGCTGGGCCCTCTTCTAGGTGTTTTACATATTCATCTCCTCAACAACCCTTTGAGGAAGTTACTGTTATTAAACCCATCAAAGAGATGAGGTAACAGCCTAGAGAGGAGAAGTCAATTACTTGAGGTCACACAGATAGTAAGTGGCCCAGTTGTAACTGAACCTAGGGAAAATCTAGTTCCAGAGCTCACGCTCTTTGCCACTGCCCTGCACAGCGGCAGCGACCTGGGGCCAGGCCAGTGTCAGCCCACTCCCCAGATGGAGCTTTGTGTGGCCTCTTCCTTTCCCCCCAGGCCAGCTGGGGCTCAGGGCTGGAAGGCTTCCTGGTGCTCTGGAAGAGACCTTGGAACCACGCTGGAAAAGCCACCCTGTGCACGAAGGGCTGTTCGGGCCCCAAGGCTGGGGAAGAGTTTGCCAAAAACAACAGCAAGCCTGCCCTAAACTGTTCTCAGCTGCACAGCCTGGACGCTGGGCTGCTTGTCCGTGATTCTTATCAGCTCTCCGACAGAGAGCTCTGAATGGCGAGCATTCCGATCCCAGAATATTAGGCGAGAACTGGGGAAGGGGGTGCCTAAGGCAGCACCCTGCCAGGAGGAGGGCTCGGAAAGGCCCGGATGTGAAGCCCAGCCTCGCTCTTGGTGGGCAGCTGGGGCCCCTCCCCAGGTTCTGGCAGAACACCCTTGAACAATTTAGCCTGAAATAGCATAAGAACTTCTTTCCCATTTTTTTTTCCAGGCTTTTGGATGAAATTATATTTTACAAATGACTCATTATTATATTTATAGCTTCTCTCCAAATGATTCAAATTGTGGTTTGTCGCCTCCCTGTCTCTCAGCTCCCCCCAGCTCGACAGAGAGAAGTGCTGTTTACTGTATGGCCAGGTGTGGCTGCGGAGAGCAGCTCTGCCCTCCCTATAATTACGTTTGCCTGAGCCCTGACAAGCACCCCAACGCGGTTAGTCATGTGCAGCCTTTGTTCCAGCATGTTGTTGGGAGACAGTATCCGACATTAACTCAGCTTGGAATCTGCTCCTGGAGGAAGTGCATGTGTGTGATGGGGGGAGTGGGAGCGAGTGGGTAGCAGGAGGGGGAGGCCTGTTCTCTGGGAGGCTGTGACAGAGGGTGCCTTTGTGAGGGCAAAGACTGGGGAAGCTGGAGCTGCGGTTCCTCAAAGCCCGGGGCGGGGGGGGGGGGGGGGGGGAGGTGGGGTGGGGTCTGCGTCTTGGTGGGGTGGGCAGTACTCCGCCCACACCTGCCACCCCCAACCTCCAGGGAGGAGTCGAGAGGCAGCCGGTGGCTCAGACATCTCAGGCTGGGCTACTGTCACGTTGTCGACACTTCACGGTTTCTTGTGAGGAACCACTCTAGCTCTTTCTGGAAGGGGCGCGTGCGGGGGGTGGGGGTGTTCTTGAGTTCCCTCCCCCCACCAGAGAGCTCCTCGCTGAGTGATGGCTCAGGTCCCCTCTCCCCACTCACCCTGGCTGCTCCTGAGCTCCCAGGAAGGTGTGGTTTTGTGGTGCAGCTCTCTCTCACACAGGCCACCTTGGAGAGAAAGGGTGGAGAGGAGTCCGGGACAAGGCCCTATTTACTCTACTAGGTGCCCCTGAGATCAAAGTCCCCTTAGTCTGCTCTGCCTGAGTAGTAAGAAAAGGTAAAAGGCCACAAAATGGGAAAGATCATTTTGGCGCCTCACAACAACCCCCTGCCCCTTGGGGTCCTTGGATCTGAGGGGTGGAGACCTGCAGATGCCTCTGGCTGGCTGTGGGGTGAGGGCTCCGGGCCAGCAACAAGGAGAGTCTCCCCAAGCGCCCACAAGGCCCAGAGGAGGGAAGGGAAACAGGCCACTCCAGAGGGAGCCAGCTTCCCTGGAAACCTCTGCAGACCCCTTCCTGTGCTTTAAAGGAACATTGGCTCCTTGGCGGTAGAGATCCTGCAGCTGGGCTGCCCTGGCTGCACAGGCGGCCAGGTGGCGTGCGGTGGGAAGCCTGCGCTTGGACATGGTCTGAGCCCGAGGCTCTGTTTGTGTCCCTAGATTGCCCGCCCGGGTTCCTTCAGGCCTGCTTCCATTTTCACTTCTTGGCACTGCCTGAGTGAGTAGGAAGGGGACTCTGGAGGAGGTGATGTGGGAATGGGTGTGGATGAGCATAACGTAATTATTGGTGAAATCAGTATGAAGCCTTAAGCAGATGACTTCCATCTGGGCTCAGCTGGGTCCCTGTGAAGCGCCTGAGCTGGTCCTGAGGCACGGCAGGGGCCGGAGACCTGGAGCCCTGGGACCTCTCCTTTTAGGATGTTCTATGGAGGAGGGGAGGGGCTGTTGAGTCTCTCCTCAAAGGGAAGGGGAGGCTGAGAGAAGGACCAGAAAGGGTTGTATGAGGTAGGGTGGCCAAAGGAAGGGAGAAGGTCAGGTGTGGCCCTTACCTGGGCCGTGGGTGACCTGAATGTCCTCCTCAGGCCTGAGGGAAAGAGAGAATTTATTGGAAAGAAGTGCTAGGGGCTCCTGGCTGGTTCAGTCGGTGGAGTGTGCAACTCTTGATCTCAGGATTGTGGGTTCGAGCCCCATGCTGGGTGTAGAGATTACTTAAAAAAATAAAATATTGAAAGAAAGACCGGAAGGAAGAAAGGGTGAGCAAGATGCCTCTTACATCGGGTGCAAGCCCAGCCAGGGCTGGGGGGCCCTAGCCCCAGGAAAGCCAGCTGGTGGTCAGACTGAGGGGCAGCCAACTCGGCCAACTGAGGCCACCTTTGGAACACCTTCTTTATGGGGTTTGTGGTCTGTGGTAGCCCTACTTGTGTTGGCCCCCCTCCGTCAGTCTTTCGACAGCCATGTCAGTGGACTGAGAGTGTTTTGAACATTATTATAGAAGGTGCCATTTTTGAATGCGTGCTCATGGGCTACATCTCTCCTCCCTGGCATCTCTCCTACTCCCCGCCCCAGCTGTGCTCCCACTTGGAACTCCATTCCACACTTCATCCAGGCAATGCTACACGCATCCTGTGGGCAAAGCTGGAGGCTGGCTTGGAATAAAGGCTAATCATGGAGAAAATACATTATTTCAGCAAAAGGGGGCTTTTGTAGCAGACGAGCAGCCCATGAAGGATTTGCTCCATTGTACATTGAAGGAGGATGATGATTTTGCGATGTTGACTGAAAATCAGAGTATTATTTTAGGCTTATTTGGATACCTCCTTATTATAAGTAGCAACTTCTTACGTCTGAGGTGTTTTTAGTCTGATGGAGTGAAATGAGAGACGAGGAGACGCGCACACTTCTCAAGGTGTGTTCCCATCCATTATCTCACTCAAGGCTGGCTATGGTCTTCTCCACTTTTCTTTCTAAGGATATGGAGACAGATGAAATAACCTGCCCAGGAGTGCACAGCTAATGAATGATTGAACTAGGTTTAAAGTCTAAAGGAGTCTAAAGCCTCCTGTTCCAATGGTGACCCCTTTGTGGTTCTTCTGTTTTCCCCCCGTTGAGAAGGAAGTGTATGCTTCCAGCAAGATGGGCGGGGGCAGCAGAGACTGACCCCTGAGTCCGGGAGCAGGTGACGGTGCTCCCTTTATTTATTTATTGTTTTTCAAAGATTTTATCCATTTATTTATTTATTTATTTGTCAGAGAGAGAGAGAGAGCGAGCGAGCACACAAGCAGGCAGAATGGCAGACAGAGGTGGAGAGAGAAGCAGTCTCCCTGCCGAGCAAAGGAGCAAACGATGCAGGACTCGATCCCAGGACCTTAGGACCATGACCCAAGCCAAAGGCAGTGGCTTAACTGACTGAGCCACTCAGGTGTCCTGAGGGTGCTCCCTTTAGCTCTGGAGCTCTGGGACTGGTGTTCCCAGAGCAGCCGTGATCCCCGGCAGCAGAGGGAAAAATCCCCCATTTGTTGAATTAATGGCAAATCTCTTTTGGGGTCAGAGTGAATGTCGCTGACATTTTCGCATTGTGGTAAAATATATGTAACCTGAAATTTACCATTCTGCACGTAGCTCAGGGACAGTAAGTACATTCACATTGACAGTAAGTACCTTGGGCGACCATCACTACTACCCATCTTCAAAACCTTTTTCATCTTCCTAAACTGAAACTCCATACCCACTACACAGTCATTCCCATTCCCCCCTCTCCCTAGCCCCCGGCAACCGCTAATCTACTTTCTGTCTCTGGGAATTTGACTCCTCTGGGTTCATCATGTAAGTGGAATCTTACAATATTTGCCCTTTTGTGTCTGCCTTATGCTTATTTTTATTCGGCTCATCGCTTTCAATGACAACAGAGGTGGTGCAGGTGAGCAGCACCCCATGCCCAGAGAGGAGTCAAAAAAACAAAAACAAAGGCGAGAGAACAAAACAGGGAGAGAAAGAACAGGAGTGATTTGGGGTGGATTTCTTGACTGTCAGGGGTACCAGATGTAAGGGGGCGGTGGTGGCGGGTGGATAGGAAGAAAGTGTTACATAGAAAACAGAGTGCTGTGCTTTATCATCCCAGGGGAGGGGTAGCGTCCTCCCTGGGAGGTAGATGCCTCCTTTTTGAGGTTTATGGTATGATGGACCCTGATGGGGAAGCTACTCCAGTGAGAACAATGTGGTCCTCTGACCATGCAGAAGGCAATACAAATGGTTCTGCAGGAGAAATCCATAGGACCTTGGAATTTGGGTAGAAGTGTCTGGAAGAGAAGAGGCTGGAGAAGATAGGATATGTTCGAACTTAGGATGAAGCGAGAAATATTTCGAGGCAGGGGAATGGTTGATGAAGTTTTAGGGGAGTAATGTCTATGCGTGGAACCGAATGTGCTCGCTGTGGTCCCCCTCTGTTACCCCAAACTTTGAGTCAACATCTGCTTCTGTGTCCTTCACCCTTCTGCAGGTCCCGGGGCAGCTGTGGGATTAGGAAGGGAACAAGGGGGCTGCGCCGGGGGGGGGGGGGGGAGGGGGGGGAGGGACAGTGGCTGCAGCAGGTGAGATGCAGATGGAGACAGAAAAGCAGGGAATCAGAGCCAGAGGTCACCAAAGGAAGCATAGACCCTCTGCGAACTCTGGGGACAGAGATGGTGTTGGGGACAGGAGGCTAGGAAGATCACGAGGTTGGAGGGACACAATGATGGATCCCTACAGTAAGTGGGATGGGGCTCAAGTCATTTTCTTGAGTATTACGTGGCAGGCATTCCAGGTAGACAACTGGAAGGAAGGCATGGATGTGGATCTTCTCTTCCTGGGAACCTCGTGGCAAGATCTAGCCAGGGCACAGCTGGGTAATTTAGGAAGCAGGGGCTCTCTGAGGCCCCCTCAGCTCAGCACACTGCCTTTGGGATTTCTGTATGCATGGGGAAAGCTATTGTGTTTTGAAAGATGGAGATGGAGTTAGAACCAAAGCCCAGCCCAGAACATGTCTTGAGCTTTTAAAACACCATTCTCTTTAAAATCATCTGAAGGCAGAGAGCTGGGGCTGCGACCAGCTCCGATGGAGATGGATGCTTTCTGGACCTCCTAGACACAGCAGGAGCCCAGGGAGAGGGTCTGGCTGCTCCCACCCAGAGACCCCAGAGAAGCCTGGCATGGAGAACAAGCTTCATGTTGCCGGGAACGCTTGGAGTTTTCCTAACCGGGTCCCGGGCTGAGTGTGGGCTGGGGTGGAGCCCTGCCTGGAATTAGTGATGCGCCCTGAGATCTTGGGACCAGCCTGCATGGTAGCGGTGAGGCCGACTGAGGACATTTCCCCCCGGTCCTCTCCAGTCTTGGCCCAGAGAACCAAGGCTCACGGCTTGTCTGGCTGGTCCTCATTTTTGTCCCGGCCCAGTAACCCTTCATCAGTGGGTCCTGGAGAAAAGGGCCTGGCTTGGCTCACACTTGAGGAATGTTTGCCAAATGTGTTAGTTGCCACTAAAAGCTTGCAAACTAGGGAGCAGGATGCCATGGGGCTTGGGCTGGCCAGAGGATACGCTCTTTAGAAGTTCCAGAAGTTCCCTGCCCATTGGGAGGGAGGAATGTCCCTGCAGAATCCAAGGCGAGCCTGTGCTGGGGCTCGGCCAGCGTTCCCTCTGGCGGGCCCCTCTGCTCTGGGGGAGCTGTGTGTTCTCTTCTCTGGCAGCTTGGGAAAGACCAGAGGCCCTTTCAGGGAAAGGAGAAAGAGGAAACCGGCTTGAAAAAGCGGCAGTGAAAGCCCAATTCTGAGCTTCAGCTGCCGACCTAGGCCTGGGGTACAAATGCATTTTCTACTCAGGAGACCGTGGAGTGTTCTAAAAGGTTGTTTTGGTTGTGGGGGGGGGGGCACCATAGAGCCTCAGAGCTTCAACAAGGGGAGGATCTTAGAGACCGGCTAGTTTAGCAACCCCCACCCCCACCCCCACCCCCACCCCGCCCTTTTGCTGGAAGGCTAATTTGAAACAGAATGGAATTTGGCAGGGGCTGGGAGGCCTTTTTTCTTCAGAGGCCCCATTTCCTGAAAGAGTGTCCGATTTTACTCATTCACTCATTGCACTTCTTGGTGCGTTTTAGAGAAAACTCAGGGGTCTAATCTGGCTTCTTTGAAAGTAACAGAGCGTGTAGTTTGCAGGGTGTTTTCAGCTTGGAGCCATAATTTCTGTTTGTTCATCTAAAATGATCGCTCACCACAGGCTTATTGCCAGGTTTCCCTTTGCACGTTATCAGGCTTGTGAATGGCTGAGGGAAGCCAGAAACAGGAAAACTCAGGAAAAGCCTGTGGCGAAGGCAGCGGCTGGTATGGTCTGGGAGGGTGGGAAGGTCGAGGTCATGGTCAACAGGCCTGTGGTTAAAGGTGAACGTCTGAGACCCTGCACGGGGAGCCTCACTGCTCAGAGACCTGGGCTGGGCATCTGGGCAGGCTTGCGGGAAGGCTCAGGCCCCCTGTGGAAGCAGCTAAGGCTGCTTAGGACGAAGGCACCTGGGCTGGTCTGGGAGGGCTCTGGAAGCTTAGGGAAGAGCAGACCTAGAAGAGGGGTCAGCCAGCCTAGAAGAAAAAGAGCAGAGAGAGAGAGAGAGAGAGAGAGAGACAGAGAGAGAGACAGAGAAAGCAAGTGGCACTGAGGTGGGGCCTGAATTAAATTATAAATTTGGGGAGGGGCCCAGGAGGCTGCCAACTTTGATCTCATTTTCTGGACAGGCCTTTGGGTTACTTCTTAAATCCGCCACCCAATCACCAGAGAGTTAGCGCCTTCTGATAGAAGCAGCTCTGGATTGCTGAGACATATGCAGCTGGACTTGGGGACAGCACATGCTGGGTGGGGACTGGGGAGGGGACATACACATGCTGGTGGAAGAGAGGAAGGTCTCTCTGGGAAGCAGAGTGGGGGAGCAGACAGTCAGGGCTTCCGGCTCATTTTGGGGGGGGGCAGTGTCTGTCTTGCTCCCTCCGTGCCTCTAGTTCCCCGTCTGGGCACCAGGCACACAGAAGGCACTCACTACATAACTGGATGAACCCATGGAATGCTCTTCTCTGGAATCCCCAAGTTACCTGAAATTTTTCTTCGCTGGGATTTAAAACTAGTGGAGGATATTTGCCCACCTTGTGCTTTCCCCTTCGGGAAGGATCTTCTGTTGCTGTGACACAGGGCGCTGAGGCACTGTTTTGGAAATGATCTCAGCATAAAGACCCTCCATGTGGGGAGGAAGGGAGACTGGAGGAGGGCCCACCTGGCTGTGGGATGCAGAGGGTAGAGGGTAGACTGGAATTCGCCCAGCTCTGCCCACCGTGGCAGGGGTCAGGACGTCAGGACGAGAGGATGCATTAGTTTTTTTTTTTTTTTTTTTTAAAGATTTTATTTATTTATTTTACAGAGAGAGATCACAAGTAGACAGAGAGGCAGGCAGAGAGAGGGAAGCAGGCTCGCTGCTGAGCAGAGAGCCCGATGCGGGACTCGATCCCAGGATCCTGAGATCATGACCTGAGCCGAAGGCAGCGGCTTAACCCACTGAGCCACCCAGGCGCCCCGAGAGGATGCATTAGTAACCTCCTGAACAGCACTGGGTTTTTCCTCTAGGTGAGAGCTCGGGGCTTATGCCCCAACCCAGCAGATGACCAACGGAGGGAAATAAAGTGGAATTTAAACCGTATCCCTGACAAGGTTTAATCTTTGAAAGCGGGTACTCAGGGAAGCTATGGGTTGCCTTCCTTGGACAATTTCAGAGCCCATCTTCCTGGTTGTGGACAGGGCGCGTCACCCAGAGAGATCTCACCTCTCTTCCCAGCTCTTCGCCCCCAGAAAGCCCCCCAGCCTCTCCTGGGCTTGGTTTTGGAAGTGATCTTTAACCTTACTCTCCCACTAGAAGCCCTTCCTGGAAGGCTTGGTACAGTCTTCCAGAGACAGGGACGGCTGAGATGACCTCTTAAGACCTGCCCGCTCAACAGTTTGTGCATCTCAGGAGGGTCTAAACATTTCCTTTTCTTCAGAGGCTGTCGGAGTTAACTCCGCGTGGGCGTGATCTCCTTGTAGCTACATACCCTCCTTCGAATATTTGAAAGATCCGTGCTGGTTCTTACGGCCTCCAAATCTTGTATTTATTTTCCTTGGCTCTGTCTGAAAAGGCCACATTGGTCCCCCCCCCCCCCCCCCAACAAAGCTAGGGCCTCTGGGCTACACTCAAGCACCTCTCCGCTCTAGAAATGGCTGGCTGATGTTCATCCCGCCGTCCCTACCAAATTATTTCTTCAATCGTCCGCCCCCCGCCCGCGTGCTGGGTGTTCCGGGACGCAGAAGCCCGGCCGTGGGGGCCCCGGCTTTGCCCCCTCCGCGAGAAGTTGGGGGGAAGCCTCAGTGTCTCCACGCACGCTCTGGGCGGCGGGTGGCAGGCCGAGGGTGCCCCGGGAGGGGACGCACGGGCCGCGGGGGTGTGGGCGGGGACGCCTCCCGCCCGCGCTGCCGAACGCGCCCCGCCCCGCCGGGCCCGACGCCGGCCAGCCCGGGCGTCTGGGGCCCCGGGGCAGCGCCGCGGGAAGGGAGCGCCGGGGAAGGCGTCCCGCGGCGGGGCCCCTCTGGGAAGGGCTGGAGGCGACGCGGGGAGGGGGCCGGAGGAGGAGGGAGCGTTCCCGCAAATCACATGGTTTTCCCGCTTATATAAATCACAGCTTGTTTTTCTGCACTGGCAGCAGACTTAAAGGTGCAGTGTCTTCTTTCTCTCCCCAGGGCCGGGCGCCGGGCGCTTCTGCCGGCCCCTGAGCTGCACAGGAGGGGGCTTCACCCCCGAGGGTGCCAGGGCTCCCGGTTTGGGGAGCTCACCCCCATCCATCACCACCCCGGGGACGTGTCGTTTTAGCTGGAAACCGGGGAAGGACCTGGAAATTCGATCACCCAATGAGCAGGCAGTCCCGGGCCCGCGAGGTCGGTCAGAGACCGGGTCCTGAGAGCGCTGATGCCCAGGATGCCTGTGAGGGATCTTGAGCCGAGGGGTTAAGATGAAACTGACTTGTGGGAGATCTGTGTGGCCAAAATCAGGCTTCTCAGTCTGATGCTTTTTATTCTCACCAGTCCTGGCTATTTGTTTGAGGCCAACATATGTGGGGGAAAAAAATCAACACAGGTATTAAGCACCTACTAACTAAGTATTAGGCACTGCAGGGAGAAACCAAGACCTGTTAGTCTTCACCTTCAAGTGCTTTATACTATTTGGGCGATGAGATACAGACTTGGGAGATTTGAAATACCACTTGGTCCATTTCAATGCTGTTTCAGACAGTAGGCAATTACTGCCCCTTGAATAGTACAGATAATGAGTCGTGCAGCCTTCCAGGGAGGGCTGGGAGAAAGCAGGAGGGAGGAGGGAGGAGAGGGGCAGCCTGTGGGGGACCTGGGGGCCACAGGTGGGCCTGGGAGGAAAGGAGTGTGGTGTTAGGATGTTGCACAGTGAGCAGTCCTTTTGGATAAGGGGAGGAACTGGAGATGGAGGAGCAGGGCCTGAGGCTGGAAAGCCCTAGGGGTCAGATGTGGACAGCCTGGAGTGCAGGCCTGGGCGGATGTGATTTGACAAAGGCAGTGTGGGATCCTCTGAAGGTGCAGGGCAGGTAGGTGGTGCCAGGCGTCTGGCAGCAGCGCACACAGCCTAATCTGGAAGCCCTGAAGGAACCAGCTGGTAGTTTCTGCAGAAACCAGGCAGACACAAAGGTTCACAGTGCTAGGATGTTAAGAGAAAAAGTAGAAAGGAAAAGTGAGAGGTAGGAGATATTTTTAAGAAGGAATGAAGGTAGTCGAGCGATTGTGTATTTGGGGAGGAAAGAAATGACCAAAAGAGATGGCGATTTTGAGCTTCGGAGGCAGGGAGAAGAGGGCTACCCCCAGGTGGAGAGGGTGTGTCATCGGGAGGGGAGGAGCCGCCTTTAGAGCTATCATTTGTAAGGACAGTGGGATCTTAACTGGGAACTGTGCGGGGGTGGGGGGCTGGAAATCAGGACAGAAGAACAGCACGGAGGAAATAACCCAAAGGATGAAAGAATTACTACAGATCTGAAAGGAAGCTAACAGAAAGGGAAAAAGAGAAAGAGGGCCAGGGAACACCCACGTTTGGGAGGAGGAGCCGGTGGCCAGGCGGTGGAGGGAATATGCCCTGACCTGGGTGAGTAGAGGTTCTACCTGAACTTGGTTCTTTACTCTCTTTAAACCTTAGTTTTCTGATCTGTAAAATGGGGATGATAATACCTGCATCGTATTCTGTTTGGATTAAAGGAAATGTAGGAAGCATCTTGCACCCAGTACGGTGCTTGGCACACTGCAGGTGCTTAAAGCAAGTATCCTGCTCTCCGCACTTCTCTCCCTTCTCGCCCCCTCCCTCATTTCCTGGAAGTGGCAGGCACTGGAACAGAGTATAGTTCTCTCTTTAAAAATTTAATTGGGCTGCTGTTGCTGTTGTTTTTCTTCTTCCTAACTCCCTTTCTGCTCCCCCCCTGCCCTGTCCTTGTCCTGTGGTTGTTGCTGATTCTCCTTTTCCTTCTAGAAGAAACACAGTTTTGCTTGCATGACTAATTATTTGAACCGGATATACCTTCCATTAATAAAGGAAGGAAATAATAAATTTGTTTCCTAAGGGCCTCTTAGCTGAAGATGACTATTAGCTCATTTGATCTTTCCAGCAGCCTGCAAGGTTCAGGAGGGTAGGAATTATGAGGTCCCTCCCCACACCTATAGCTGAAGAAACAGAAGCATGGTTGTTAAAAGTTTTGTCGTTATGTTAGAGAAACACCTGTCTATCTATATGGTTAGGTCAAAGATTTCCAAACTTTTATTTTTAGGCTCTTCTTTTTGGAAGTAGATTTTACCTGGCAGTCAAATAAAATACAAAAACTAGAGTTCTGGCTTTAGTGGAGTGGGGGAGGTTCTGAGTGTCCATGGCTCGGCTCGGCTCTGCTCCCGCTCCTGGCCCCCTGGGCCCGTCTGGGCAATGGGACTTTGCTTCTGGGGCAACCCAGAAGCACTTAGAGCCTCTTTCTCTACACGCAGCTTCTTTCTCTTCCTTTTTAGCTACAAACTTCCTGACTTCAGAGGCCAGGCTGGAGCCCAAGAAGGCTTTGTGGACCTGTGGCTGTGCTCATCACGTGAGCCACATGTAGTCTCTGATGGCGATGCCAGCAGCTTGGCCCTGCCTGCATTTTGGCAGCTGGGGGTGTGGACCAGCTTAGCAGGACCAGCGCTGCTCTGAGGCAGAGGGCCAGGTTGCCCTCTCTGGTCAGACCCTAACAACAGCACCCCATGTCACCGGGGCTCGGGAACACCTTGGCTGGGGTGTATTGGCCTGCTCTGCTAATGTGCTTTGGGTCTTTATTCCCTCTTTGAGTGTGTTTCTTGAAAGGCAAACTCTTTGGTATAAAAACAAAAACAGTTTATGGTTTTTAGAATGTTGACTTGAAATAAATATTGGTGACATGTGCTGCAGATAGTTATGTAAAGCTGTGAAAGAGCCACAGATCAAGTACTCTAACTGCAGTACTAATTATTGTCCTGTACAAAGCAGCCACCAGTCCGGTAGGAGTCATCTCTCTGAGTGGTATCAGTTCCCCAGGAGATAAGCATTATAAAAATGATTAAAAGAATTTCGTATGATTTTTACTGTTAAAATAAAATCCCATCAAACCAACATCCTAATCTTATGCTGTTATTTATTTTTTCCACTGCTTTATCTATTTATTTGCATTACAAAGATAATTAATTAATGGTAAAAATAGAAATGGAAATCATTCTGAAGGGTGTAAAATGAAAAGTCCCCTCTCATTACCCATTCTTATTCCCCTGAGATGATTGAAGTTAATGGTTTCTTGTGACCCAGAAATTTTTTGTTATACGTGTGTGTGTGTGTGTATAGCTAATCTAATATTTTCCACAAATGGTCTAGTCCTACATTTTTTTTCACTTAAATATATATGTTGACATATATATGTTGGCCTATCTCATTTTTAATGATCGTCTAGCTCTGGCGTTTCACTGAATATTGCATATAATATTCCCAAATTGTGTTGCTTCCATTTCACCCCTTATAAGCTGCACAAAAAGCATCTTTGTATATATTGTTGCACACTTGTGCATATGCTAGTACATATGTAAGGTACATTCCTAGCAGTGGAATTAAGTGAAAGTATATATACATTAAATTAAAAAAAATTTATTCTGTACTACTTGAAACATACACAAAGAAAAAGACATAAAGAATAAAAAGAACTTAAAAAACAGCATTGTCCGCACAGGGACATGTTCCTTTGTACAGCCCTGCTTGTCATCCCTTCCAATCCACCTAAAGGATGCCAGGATCCTGAATTGGTATTTATTATTTTCATGCAATGATGGGAATGTTTTTACATGGTATATTAAGGGTACTTTGCTGTATATATTCTCCTGAGACTTGCATCTTTTCCTCAGTATTATATTTCTGACATTCTTCCATCTGTATACCATTTTTTAGTTAATTCCTTTTCAGTACCAAATAACTTCAAATTACATGAATATATCACAACTTATGTATCCATTTTTTAAATGGACAGTAAGGCTGTATCAGTTTTTCCTGCTATAAACAATGCTGCTATGAACATTTTTTAGGCATTTATTTTTAAGTAATCTCCACCCAACATGGGGCTCAAAACTTACAACCCCGAGAACAAGAGTGGTGTGCTCTACCCATGAGCCAGTTAGGAGCCCCTACTATGAACATTCCTGTGTGTATCTCTCTGTTGTCAGTAGGTGGGGACTTGTGTAGGGTATTTATTTGCCTAGGAGGGAATGGTTGGTTCGGGGAAGAGGAGAATCTTCGATGATTTCAGAAGTTGTTCTTCAACATAGTTTTACACTCTTAAACCTGTCTTCAGTTTTTCCACATGTTCACTAACACTTGGTATTGTCCAACATTTTAATTTTTGCGTACTTGATAGATGTGAACTGTAGTTTTCATTTATATTTCTCTGTTTACTAGTGAGATTGGGCGTCTTTCATATAATTTTGTGGCTGTGCATGTTTCCTCTTATGTAAATTGCTTTTGCCCAGTTTTTTCTGTCGGACTGTTTGTCCTTTCCTTGTTGACTTACAGAATTTCATTATATGTTGTGCTTACTGGTCTGTTATGAATTAAATAATATCTTTTTCCCAGTATGTGAGTGTCTTTTCACTTTTTTTTTCTTCAAAGATCCACCCCCCCTTTCTTTTTAGTAGTCTCCATTCCAAGCATGGAGCCCAACTCGGGGTCCTGAACCCATGACCCTGAGATTGAGACCTGAGCTGAAATCAGAAGTCGAATGCTTAACTGACTGAGCCACCCATGTACCTCTCAAAGACCCCATTTTTAAAAACGATTTTACTTATTTGAGAGAGAGAGAGAGAGAGAGAGAGCGAGCATATGCATGAGGTGGGGAGGAGCAAAAGGAGAAGTAGACTCCCTACTGAGCAGGGAGCCCCACGTGGGACTCAATCCCAGGACCCTGGTACCATGACTTGAGCCAAAGGCTGAAGTTTATCCAACTGAGCCACCCAGGCGTCCCTCAAAGACCCTATTTTAAAGTAATCTCTACATCCATCGTGGGGCTCGAACTCACAACCCCGAGATCAAGAGTCCCACACTTTACTGGCTGAGCCAGCCAGGCACCTGGATTGTTTTCTCACTTTTTAAATGGAGACTTTTGATGGGCAGAAGTTGACATAATGTAGTTGAATTTTGTATTTAGATTTTCAGTATCGTTAATTGCCCAATTTATACTTGTGTCAATAGTGTACATGACTGCCTGTTTCTCCCCACTTCTGCTGACTGGGTATTATTGGTTTTAAGTTTTGCTAATCTGATATTTATTTAGTATTTGTTAATCTGGTGTCTGGTTGTTTTGCTTTATCTTAATAAAGTGAACCTGAGTATATTTTCACAGGGGTACTGGCCTTTTGCATTCTTTTGCTTGTTTAAGTCTTCATTTTTCTAATGGGTAGTTTGCTTTTTCCGAAGTGATGTTCCTGATGGATTTGTAGGAGTTTCTGAATGTTAAAGAAATTTGCCTCTGTTCTGCCAAGTGTGTGGCTGGATGCTGTGTGCCCTTAACTGCATGCAGCCTGTTGATGACGAATTGGGGAAACCTTGGCCCGTATAACACATTTACCCTCTTTGGTCCTTGAACACTTGGCCATATTGAGCAACAAAATAGAAAGCTGTTTTTTACTCTGTGGAGATAGCAGGGAGCCAGTGCAGTTCTGTGTTAAATAGGGAGGACTGAGGTAGAGTGTGTGTGTGTATGTGTGTGTGTGCGTGCACGCGCACGTGTGCTCCTGTGGGTGTCCATCTGATGGGGAAGCGTAATAAATATGGAGACTGGGGAGGAAGTTTGAGTTGGGGCATTTGTGGTGGGGCCTATAATCTTGTTTCTCAAGTTGAATGTTGCTAATACCTGGATGGGTAAGTCCAGGTGTTTTGGGTAGTGTGACTCCTCTGGGCTGGTGGGGAAAGTAAGGGAATTGAATAGTTCTGGGGGGCTAGCATGGGCCAGGCACAGTCCCGGGGAGGCACTGTTAGGTGGGGAAGAGAAAGCTCTGGAAAGCTACCCTGGTCCGGGTCACATGGCAATATCTGGCCAAGCTAGAACCCAGCTCCGGATCAACTCACTCCCCAGTCCAGCTAGGCAGTATACTAATGGTTCTACTGTGATTAGGCTCAATTAGGGGAGGAATTGGATTTTATAAAGAGATTTGTCAGAATCTTCTAACAAGAGAGTAAAATTAGGACATATTTTAAATAGACTGTCATCTCAACAGTGAAATGTCACATTTCTATGTTTTAATGCTAGTAATTGGCTTAAGTAGTCCTTCCAGGAGAACACAGGTAAATGAACAGTAATTATAATTGGACTCTATTGAAAAAGAGCAATAGTCTTTTTTTAAAAAAAGATTTTATTTTATTTACTTGACAGAGATCACAAATAGGCAGAGAGAGAGAGAGAGGAGGAAGCAGGCTCCCTGCTGAGCAGAGAGCCCAATGCCGGGCTCGATCCCAGGACTCCAGGATCATGACCCAAGCCGAAGGCAAAGGCTTTAACCCACTGAGCCACCCAGGCACCCTGAAAAAGAGCAATAATCTTAATAGTTCTCTTCATTCCTGAAAGAATGTTCAACATAGAAACCAGCCAAGATTCTGTTTTCCCTCCTCTTGTGATTGGTAGAATTTGGATGACATTAAAATTTCTCTTCACTCATTTTTTCATTCAACAACCATTCACTAAAGGCCTACTTTGTGCCATTTTGCTAAGAGCTGAGAGAGTGAACAGAATAGACCAGGTCCTGTCCTCATGGAGCTGAAGGTCTAGTAGAGAGGATGATCGATAAACAAATTAAAAAACAAAACAAAACAATACCAACTGTCCCAAGTACTATGGAGGACATATACAGATGCTATGAATATGGAGACTGACTTTAGGTGGGGGAGTCAGGGAATGTCACATACATTTTGTGGATGACTGGGCACTAACATATATTTTTTGGTTAAAAATACCTCCTGTAATCAGCTTCCTTACAATTAAACAATTTTTTAATTTATTGATCTTAGGGAGAGAGAGAGAAAGGCACAGTACGAGCTTGGTGAGGGGCAGAGGGAAAAGGATCTCAAGCAGATTCTGTGCTGAGCACAGAGTCGTTGTGGGGCTCGATTTCAGGACCCTGAGATCATGACTGAGTCGAAATCAAGTCAGACACTCAACTAACTGAACCACCCAGGTGCCCCCAAACAGTTTTCTTTTAGCACAGGAGAAACAGCACCAGTCAATGAAGAAGAAAAGCAGGGCATGGAATTATCTCTTCTGGGGGCTACAAAATTAAAATAAGGATGAAGTTCCCTGGACAGCCTCTCCTGCTCAGTTCTTCTGAATGAAAGTACCACATGCCCCTAATGCAGTCTTTTTACTGTCTGGGTGTGAACCATGCTTTTTTTTTTTTTTTTTTTTTTAAGATTCTGTTTGAGAGAGAGAGAGAGAGCAAGCAAGAGAGAATGAGCAAGAGAGAGCAGGAAAAGTAGTAGGGGAGGAGCAGAAGGAGAGGGAGAAGCAGACTCCCCGCTGAGCAAGGAACTCGGTGTGGGACTCAATCCCAGGACCCTGGGATCATGACCTGAGCCAAAGGCAGATGCTTAACCAACTGAGCCACTCAAATGCCCCGAATCATTTTTTTTTTTTAAGATTTCATTTATTTATTTGACAGAGAGAGAGATGACAAGTAGGCAGAGAGGCAGGCAGAGAGAGAGGGGGAAGCAGGCTCCCCGCTGAGCAGAGAGCCCCATGCGGAGCTCGATCCCAGGACCTGAGCCGAAGGCAGAGGCTTTAACCCACTGAGCCACCCAGGTGACCCCCGGAATCACGATTTTTGATGGAAATTTCTTACTTGGGGTAAATAACTACCACACAGCTTTAATGGGAGGGCCTGAAAGCCTTCACGGAGAATATAAATTCCAGAGGTCTGTCCAGAACCAACATGAAAAATCTCTCTCCTGAGTTTGCTGCCCCTCAAGATAAACCAGCTTCCTCAGAGCGGGTTTAGAGGGTTTGCTTTCTACATCACACCTGCCACTCCCCTGCCCACATGCTCATCCACCAAGGGCCAGGGAAGAGGACAGGGCATAAATGTTTTCTTGGCCCAGCAAACCTGTCTCCTGCAGGGACTGTCTTCATTCACAAGACTTTCATTTTGGTTCTTTGTGCCATGATGACAGTGCCAGGCTTTCAAGAATGTAATTTGATGATCATGGTTAGGATTCACCACCCATCTATCTCCAGGGATATTTTGGGGGGGACTTTTAGTATGCTTGGCTTTTAAATATATTATTTTCTTAAAAAAAATCACCAACATACCTACAAAAATTAATGCTAATTCTTTGGACTCACCTAAATTCTCAATCCACCATCAAATTGCTGGTTCTTTTATTTGGGCTTGAAGAGAACCTCTCTTTCTAACCATTAAAAAAAAATCTTAGTGGTTCTCTTTTTCCCTCTAGTTCCTCTTGATAAGCAAAGTAACTTATAGCTCTAGACAATTTCCAGGTTTTTTGGCTAGTCACCTGTCAGAGAGATTTTACTTTTCAGGAAGAGGAAATAAAGGAAAACTGATGTAAATTAAAGTGCATCTGATCTAAATTAAATCTTTGCCCCCATTAAACTGGTGTTTGGGGTCCATCTGGTGGCCAGAAGGTCTTACCACAAGTCGTGTCTTCTTGTTGCCCTCTTGTGGCCAGAATTGGTATGACACCATAGGAATCCTTCCCCTGCTTTAGGATTAGCGAAATGATGGTGAGATCAGGAAGAAGTGAGTTAACAGTTAGTTTATGTAACACCTGTAAGGCAGACAGGGCTCAAAGGTAAACTAGTAGAATACTGGCACCGTCACGGTATCTGTGGTTGCTGCCTACTGCCCTCAGAAAATCCAAACTTACAATTTTGTGTGAAATGGGGTGTGAATATATGATGTATTCTCAATGATTAATTTTTGATCTTTAGCCTGTGCCAGAATCACAGAATTTTAAAGCTGGAAAACATTTTAGATATTAGTCAGCAAAATTTTATTGAATTTTTTCTATTAGCTTCTATACTAGTGATGTTAGGGACTGAAGATGAATTAGGTAAGTGTAAGCCTTGTCCTTAAAGGGTTAAAAGTGTGATGATAAAGACAGATAAATAAGTAAATGCCATGCAGTGTGCAACAACAGTGGAAGAGCACGCATGCTGCGAGGACACAGATGCAGAACCGCCATCTCTACTTGGAAGTCGGCGAGGGCTTGAAAGACAGGCGGGAGCACTTCATCTGTGTCTAGCAGAATAGGGAGCTTTACAGGTAGGCTGGATGAGGGTGGGTGAGGAGGGAAGCGGGAGGCCTAGGCATTTGGAAAGCTCATCCAAGAAGGTGGGATTGCACTGGGTGTCCAGGTACTTGCAAATATGATTGTAGCATATGGTGTGAGGTGCACTGTATTTGCTCCATAAATCCTTGAATGCATGAATGAATGATGACGATAGTGGTGGGAGTGGTGAGAGAGGAGGGTGACGAGGTTAGGTGGTGGGCAGGTCATAACACTAAGGAGTGTGACTGTTAGGCTGTAAGAGCTGAAGGAGGGTGAGCTGGAGGGCCACTAAAAGTTTTAAGCAGCAGAGTTAGAAGATCAGACTTCTGGATTTAAAATAACTTGGGTAGAACTAAGAAGGAGGCAGAGAACTAATTGGCGGGCTACTATAATAATTCAGTGTACAGTGATGAACACTGAAGACAGTGGAAATGGAAACATTGAGGAAGGACAGGTTTGGATACTAATTACTTATATTTTTTATTTTTCCAGTTTTATAGCAATAATTGACATAAATTTATATTAAAGTGCACAACATAATGATTTATGTAGATACTGTGAAATGGTGACTACAATAAATCTAGTTGACATATATCACCTCCCACAGTACAATTTTTTTGTCTTGTGTTAAGAACTGTTAAGAGCTATTCTTTTAGCAACTTTCAAATATACAATACAGCATTGTTAACTACAATCATACTGTACATTACATCCCCAGAACTTATTTATCTTATTACTAGAAATCTGTACCTTTGGATCACCTTCACCTAATTCCCCTACCCCTCATCCCCCCCCACCAGCAACCACC
Organism: Meles meles; assembly: GCF_922984935.1. Lineage (NCBI taxonomy): Eukaryota > Metazoa > Chordata > Mammalia > Carnivora > Mustelidae > Meles > Meles meles. The sequence goes on from NC_060072.1 coordinate 97,585,179, forward strand.
AATCTGATCTTCGTTTTTATGAGTTTGGTTTTTTTTTTTTTTTTTTTTGGATTCCACATGCAAGTGAGATTACATGGTATTTGTCTTTCTCTGCCTGACTTATTATTTCACTTAGTATAATGCCTGCAAGGTCCATCCATATTGTTGCAAGTAACAGAATTTTCTTCTTTGTATGGCTACATAATATTCCACTGTGTGTGTGTATGTGTGTGTATCACAATTTCTTTATCCATTCATCCATCCATCCGTGATACTTAGGTTGTTTCCATGTCTTGGCTATTATGACTAATGCTACAATGAACATTGGGGTGCAGATATTTCTTTGAGATTGTGATTTTGTTTCCTTCAGTATATATCCACAGTGGACTTGTTGGATCACATGGTAGTTCTATTCTTAATTTTTTGGGGAACCTCCATACTGTTTTCCTCAGTGTCCATACCACTTTACATTCTCACCAGCAGTACACAAGTGTTCCCTTTACTCAATCCTCAACACTTGTTAGTTCTTGTATTTTTGATGAGAGCCTTTCTAACAGGTGTGAGGCGAAATCTCACTGTGGTTTTGATTTGCATTTTCCTGATGATTAGTGATGTTGAGCATCTTTTCTTGTACCTGTTGGACATTCATATATCTTCCCTGGAAAAAATGTCTATTCAGTTTCTCTGCCCATTTTTTAAGAAAAAAATTTTTTTTTGCTACTTAGTCATATGAACTCTTTATATATTTTGAATCTTATTAGATTGAATTCTTACTAGATTACACCCCTTATTAGATATATATGGTTTGCAAATATTTTCTCTAATTCCATGAGATGCCTTTTTATTCTGTTGATGGCTTCCTTTGCAGAAGTTTTTTAGTTCGATGGGATCCCACTTGGATTATTTTTGCTTTTGTCATCCTTCCTTTCGTTGTAAAATCCAAAGAAATCATTGCCAAAACTGATGTCAAGGAGCATACCCTCTATGCTTTCTTTTAGGAGTTTTGTAGTTTCAGGTTTTACACTCAAGTTTTAAGTCCGTTTTTGTGGATAGTGTAAGAAAGTGGTACAGTTTCATTCGTTGGCATCTAACTGTCTAGTTTTTTCAACACCACTGAAGATCCTTTTCCCATTGTATAATCTTGGTTCTTTTGTCATTAATTACTTGACTAAGTGTGCATGAGTTTCCTTCTGGATTCTCTATTCTATCACATTGTTCTATGTGTCTGCTTTTATGCCAGTTCCATACTCTTTTGATTACTGGGTACTTTGTACTATGGCTTGAAACCGGGAAGTATGATAACCTTCAGTTTTGTTCTTCTTTTTCAAGATTGCTTTGGGTATTCAGGGTCTTTTGTGGTTCCATACAAATTTTAGGTTTTTTTTTTTTTTGGTATTTCAGTGGAAAAGGCCATCAGAATTTTGATAAGGATTGCCCTGAGTTTGTAGATTGCTTTGGGTAGTATAGACATTTTAACAATATTCTTCCAATCCATAAGCATGGACTATCTTTCCATTTATTTGTTTCTTCTTCAGTTTCTTTCATTGGTATCTAATAGTTTGCAACATTCAGATACTTCATCTTTTTGGTTAAATTTATATATAGGAGTTTTATCCTTTTTGGTGCAATTGTAAATGGGATTCTTTTCTTAATTTCTCTTATAGTTTTTTTTATTAGTGTATAGAAACACAACTCATTTTTGTATATTGATTTTTATTCTGCAACTTTATTGAATTTGTTTATTAGTCCTTTTTTAAAAATATTTTATTTACCTGACAGAGAGAAATCACAACTAGGCAGAGAGGCAGGCAGAGAGAGAGGAGGAAGCAGGCTCCCCGCGGAGCAGAGAGCTCGATGCGGGGCTCGATCCCAAGACCCTGGGATCATGACCTGAGCCGAAGGCAGAGGCTTTAACCCACTGAGCCACCCAGGCGCCCCTGTTTATTAGTTCTAACAGGTTTTTTGGGTGGATTCTTTAGGGTTTTCTATATAGAATATCATGTCACCCTCAAATAGAGGTTACTTTTACTTCTTCCTTTCCAGTTTGGATGCCTTTTATTTCTTTTTCTTTCTTAATTGCTCAGCTAGGACTTCCAGTACTATGTTGAATAAAAGTGGCAAGAGCGGCCTCTTTGTCTTGCTCCTGATCTTGGGGAAAAGGTTTCACCCTGTCATCATTGAGTATAATGCTAGCTGTGGGCTTGTCATAGATAGCCTTTATCATGTTGAAGTTCATGACCTCTATATCCACTTGGTTAAGAGTTTTTAATCATGAATAAAACTTTTACTTGAATTTTATCAAATGTTTTTCTGGATCTATTGGGATGATCATATGATTTTTATCCTTCATTTTGTTAATGTGGTATATCACATTGATTGATTAACAGAAGTTGAACCATTCTTGCCTCCCTGGAATAAATCCCACTTAATCATGGGGCGGGGGTTGGGAATGAAGAGGGGGTTGAGACCTGGGGACGCCATGAGGAATTGTGATGAGGTGAGCAGAGGCAGAACCAGGTTTTTTGGGGCTGAAGCATTTACATTTTGGGGGCCCTTTAAGAAAAAAAATGCAAAATTATGGACAAAATTGCCCACTTAGATACCTGTTAAATCACAACCAATTCTTAATGCTTTGGAGATTCAGAATACTTTCTTCTGATAAATTTCAGGCAATTTTCCAGAACTTCACAGACAAATCCTTTCTGATTGGAACTTGGTTCACCTCCCCACCAAGATCCCTCTACAGCTTCTGGCACCTCCCAGAGGCCTGCAAGTGAGGGGTCCATAGGCCACAGCTTTGTTAGCCTCCCTGTGAATCACCTTTGGAGGTGACTAGGGCGTGGGGTGATGATGCGGTACAGATCAGAGTTGTGATATAAGGATTGGAAGAAGGATTCTACACATTACCTAAGGATAAATAATAAAGGGAGTTGGGGCAGAGTATGGGGAAATATGATGTTTTATTTTTCAGATCTTGTTAAAAAAAAACAAAACAACATACCCTACATTGAAACAGCTGTGTTTAAGCGTGACGTCTCCCTTCCCGTCACGGTGAGCTCAAGTAGCTGAGTAGGTGTTGGGCTGAAGAGGCCCCGCCATCTTGTCTCCAGAGTCACAGAGATGGTTTAATGAAAGGGATACCTGGAAACTCTGAGTTTTGAACATGAATTAGTCTATTAGCAACAGTTTTACTCTTTTAATTTTCTTTATTGCAAACACATAGAAGAAATACTCATTTGTGTACCTGTGAGAGGCAGAGGCAGAGGGAGAGAGAGAAGAACAGAGAAGGAGCTTGTAAGCAAGCCAGGGTTCACTATCTGAATAATTTTTTCCTTATAACTTTTTAGGTTGGCTGCTAAATCTTGTTTTAAACTAAATATAAAAAAACACCTATATTGATGAAGACAGTTGTTCTAAAAACCATTTTACATTTGGTTATTTCTCTAAAAGACAAGGATGCTATGAGGAAATATCTAGGGCAGATTGCCTTTACAAAGCAGACAGTTGAAGGTGGTCTAGATCTAGAAAAGCCTAACCTTTTCCTCTGTAGTGCAGCCTCCCTCCCTGCGTGTCTGTATTTTTAATGATAGGCACACTGATATTCTCTTAAGAGACCTGTGAGCTGGCTGGCACTGAAGGTCTGGCACAAAAGGTGAAATCTCTTAGAAGGGAGAGGGATGAATGATAGTCCTCATGATAAAACCTCATGAACAGAGTTGATTGATGATAAGAAAACAGAAGACGTGTGAGCAGACAAATTTAATAAGCCTTGGACACAGCTTACTTGCAATTCACAGAAATGTAGTAACACATCTATAAGTTTTAATCAATTTTGTGAATATATCTAAGATTAGAGAAGGGTTGTTACCTATCAGACTTCAGCAATTTAGAGCAACTTATTTTATTAGATCCCTTCCGGATGGTAGCTGTGAGACTTAATTTTTTTAAAAAAGGAAGAAAGGTAGAGTGATGGGAGATGGCAGTCTGGCTTGAGGAGCCGGAGAAGAGAGGTGCTGCTGGGGCCCAAGTACATCAAGCCTTTAAGTGGGGAGTGTGAGTGGCACTTGACTAATGAGTAACAGAAGGAAGACTGCGGAAGCTGTTGACAAATATGGACTCCCACACTTTTTGCTGAGGGACACCTTGCACAGGGACTAGTCACCAGCCTCATCTCTGTGCTCAGAATGGAGCAAGTCACACAACGTGGGTGGAAAGCTGTGGCAGGTAGAATATGGCTCCCCAATCCCTGGCATCTGTGAGTATGTTAAATCATACAGTGAAAAAAGACTTTGAGGAGGGAATTAAAGTTATGAACCTTAACAGAGGGAGATTATCCTGGATTATCCAGATGGGCTTAATGTAATCACATCATAATCACATGAGCCTTTACAAGTGGAAGAGAGAGGCAGGAAAATGAGTCAGAGAGATGTGATTGAAGAGGCAGGGGAGATGAAGCTTGAGAGGGACTCAAACCTTGGCTTTGGAGAGAGAGGAAGAGGGCCATGAGCCAAGGAATGTGGGCAGCCTCTAGAAGCGGGGAGTAGCACTCAGATGGCAGCCAGCAAGGACGTGGGGACCTGTTGTTCTACAACCGCAAGAAACAGAATTTTTCAGACAGCCTGAATGAGCAAGGAAACAAGCTGCCCCTAGAGCCTTGAGAAAGGGATGCAGCCCTGCCCACACATTGGTGAGACTGTGTCAGACTTCTGACCCATGGAGCTATAATACACGAGTTTAAGTTCACTAAGTTTATGGTCATTTGTTACAGCAGCTAGGACACTACTTAATTTCTCATGTCTGTGGCCCTTTACTTTTGGACCACCACAGACCCCTTTGAGAACCTGATGAGAGCTACAGATCTTCTCTCTAGAAGAGTTCATATACACACAAAACTGAATACAATTTCAAGTGGTTCATGGACGCCACATAGCACATCTTATGGACCCAGGTGAAAACCCTTTGCAGATGATAATGTTCAGAGGAGATAAGCAGGGTGAAAGGAGGCTTCCTAGTGTTAGTCTCATCATCTCCCACCAAAAGCTATCTCCGAACCTGGGAGAGCACTTAGCTGGGTTGTACTCAGCTAATTCAGTTTTAATGATATGAATTTCCTAGATACTGAAACTGAATGAATCATCTCAGCCTGATCTTTTACTGATGGGCTCCATGAAATGAGGTCACACCACTGAGTATGACAGGCAGTCTCCACCACACAGCTACTGATATCTAGTGATTTGAAGATCACTCCAAAAAATTAAAATGTAAAAGTCACTAAGAGTGGGTATTGATTTTACTCCCCAGAGAATATGCACAGGAAAAAACCCCCATAGTCCTTAGTAAATTTAATTTACTAAGAGTCAGTGACAACACTGTTTTGGAGAATATTAATGTTGTGTAGACTTCTCATTTGTTTAGAGCAGTCCTGTCCCATGGAAATATAACGTGAGCCACTTAGGAAATTCCAATAGCCACATCAAAAAAGGTAAAAGGAAAAGGTGAAATTAATTTTTTTAAAAAAGATTTTATTTATTTATTTGGCAGAGAGCACAAGTAGGCAGAGAGGCAGACAGAGAGAGAGAGGAGGAAGCAGGATCTCCACTGAGCAGAGAGCCTGATGCGGGGCTCGATCCCAGGACCCTGAGATCATGACCTGAGCCGAAGGCAGAGGCTTAACCCACTGAGCCACCCAGGCGCCCCAAGGAAAAGGTGAAATTAATTTTAATAATACATTTTATATACTCTAATATATCTAAATAATATTTCAATATGCAATCAATATAAAAATGTTAATGACATATATTCCATTCTTTTTTGTTTTTTTTGGTCAAATTAAATCTTAGAAATCTAGTGTGGATATTACAGTGCATCCTCAACTGGGACTAGTCATATTTCAAATTCTTACTGACCACACATGAGTAGTGGTGACCATATTAGATGGCCCAGGCAGAGAATAAGGAAGTACTGAAATTGAATTTTTAAGGTGTAAACATTATGTAATTAAATATATATATACACATGTATGTGGGGATATATATATATATATATATATACACACACACACACACACATATATATATATATGGCCTCAGGCTCTTACTAAGTAGAGGAATCATTGTCACTTGCTATTCCTTTTGATCTATACACAGTGACACCACCTGGCAATAATATATGAAGCAAGAAAAAGAAAATCTAAAGATGATTTTTTCAGCAGATTTTCATTTATCTGGTTGACCCAAAGAAATAGTATGTGACCTTCTCTGTTCATAACAGGTCTTAAATACACATGGTTATTTTTTCCCATTAAAAATAGAATTTTAGTATTGGAAAAGACTTCTAAAATCGTTTACTTTTTAAAGTGAGGAAGCATGAGGTGCCTGGGTGGCTCAGTGGGTTAAGCCTCTGCCTTCAGCTCAGGTCATGATCTCAGGGTCCTGGGATCAAGCCCTGCATGGAGCTCTCTGCTCGGCAGGGAGCCTGCTCTGCACCCCGCGCCCCCCTCCCCCCCACCCCCGCCGCCCTCACCTGCCTCTCTGCTTGCGATCTCTGTCTGTCAAATAAATAAATAAAATCTTAAAAAAAAATTAAAAAATGGGGCATCTGGGTGTCTCAGTAGGTTAAAGCTTCTGCCTTCAGCTCCAGTCGTGGTCCAGGGCTCCTGGGATTGAGCCCCACATTGGGCTCTCTGCTTGGCGGTGGGCCTACCTCCCCTTCCCGCCCCCGCGTGCCTCTCTGCCTACTTGTGATCTCTGCCGGTCAAATAAATAAATAAAATCCTTAAAAAAAATTAAAAAAGTAAAAAAATAAAGTGAGGAAGCACAGGTTAGAAGATGGAAAGAAAACAAAGAATAAAGATAACTTTCTGGCCTTCCTCACATGGGGTTTTCATGTTCTAGTTATTATTTATTGAGCTACTAATGTGTCACACTAAAATCATCATTAGTCCTACAACAACTTTACAAAGTAGATCTTATTTCCCCCATTTACAGGTGAGGAAACAGAGAACTAGAAGTCTCATAATAATGTGCCCAAGGTCAGAAAACTCATTACTACAGAGCTAAGAGGCAAAAACAACTCTTTTTAAGTCCAAAGCCCTTGTGGTTTCTGATAGGCCATGCAGTCTCTGTCAGGTTGGGGAAGGAGAGGACCACAAAGTACAAAGTACTTGTGGATGAAGGGAAGGAGGGGTGAAGGGTGAGAGAAAGAGCAGAGAAAAGACGGTAGAGGTGGGGTGTAAGTGAGGAAATGTGGTCAGATGAGGTGTTAGAGCTGGAAGGGTGGTTTCTTCCCCCTCCATTGGCTCAGATGCCCATCCTTGACAGCCAGTCAGGCAAGTGGGCTTTGAGGAGGTGGAAGAGGACGACATTAGTGAGGTGCTTGACTCCTTTAAAGAGGAGTGTTTTGGCTGGTCACATAATCTTTGCCCATTGACTGATGTGTTTTTCCTGCCTGGGACTCTGAGGATGGTAAGAATAAAGTGAGGGCTAAAGGCTTGTGCCCTCCATCCATGCAATGTCCTTGAGCCTCGTGCAATTTGCAGCACACACTCAATCAGACCCAAGAAGCATCTGGGATCTGCTGTCTTCTCCCTGCATACATCTCTTGCTGATGTTTCATTTCATACCCATAGTTTAGCCTTTCCTTTTTCCTTGTGCTAAAATTCCCCAAAGTGGAAAATGAAAACATGTGAATGACACGAAGATACACTCTGCAGGGAAGATGAGCAGCACACCAGTCTTTGAAACAATAAGGACAGATGTGTGTGGCCACTGATTTGGTTATCCTCAGGGCAGAATATTGCTGCTGTGGCCTGCCGCTTGGTGACAGCCAGACCAGCTACAGGTTTTAGGCATGCATCATGCTTTTTTCAGGTTCCACCAAACATACTGTTGCAAAGCATATCTGCCAAAAAAAGGGGGCAACAGCAAAGGCCAGATAGAATATTCACGTAATGAAAACCACAAATCAAGTGGTGTTTTCACCTATACTTCTTTTGGGAAAAGAGTTAATTTTAGGATATATATGGTGGTTGTGATTGTATTTTTTATTAAATATTTTATTTACTCATTTGACAGAGAGAGAGAGAGAGAGCATGCACAAGCAGTGGGAACAGTAGGCAGAGGGAGAGGGAGGGGAGAAGCAGGCTCCCTACTGACCAAGGAACCTAATTTGGGGCTCAATTCCAGGATTCTGGGATCATGACCTGAGCTGAAGGTAGATGCTTCATCAACTGAGCCACCCAGGTGCCCCTATGATTGTATTTTTTAAAAAATGAGTAAATTGCAAAATGTTGGAGATAATCTAAATATGTACACATTGGAGAGAGACTGAATATACATAATAGAGTGATATACACATAATCAAGTACTAGGCAGCTTTTATAGAGTGACTTTCAGGATTTACTGCTCAGTGAAAAAAGCAAAGAGCGGAAGAGTATATCATATGCTACCTTTTGGGTAAGGAATAAGGAGAAATAATATACATGTATCTGCTCACTTTTTACAAAAATATACACTGGAAGAATAAACCAAAAACTAATGAAATTTGCCTACAGGAGAGAGGGGACAGAATGAAAGGGATACAGGAGAGAATGACGATTCTCTGGATAAGCATTTGTATATAGCTTTGACTTTTGGAACCATGATAATATTTTTCATATCTATAAAATAAAGTAAAATCAGTAAGTTTGGGGGAGAAATTCTAAACCTGAATACAAACAGAAACAAGGAAACTGAATTGCACATCAACTGGATAATCAAATAGAATAAAAAAGAACTTATTCAAGTAATGTTTGAACATAGTACCTTGAGTATATCTATATCTATATCTATATCTGTATTTATATCTCTATATATCTCCTCAGTCTAAATACAGAAAAAACCTGCAAAGAAATCCTGAACTCCACTTAACAAGTTTATTGCTGTTAGTGGTACAGCTGTAGCAATTCTGGAACTATTTTGTGTATAATATAGTATTGAGAAAATAAGAAACCATACTGACATTGCTGGGAGCCAGGGTTCTCAGTTTTGGAGAGAGGATATACCAATATGGAATATGGGAAGGAGGACGGACACTTAGGTGCTGGACTGGTAAAAATTCAGGCTTTTTTTCTTTCTTTAAAACAAAACAAAAACTACTTCCTAGGTATATTTGCTGAAAGAGTGAGGAGCAATGAAGAGACCTGCTTCCTAAATCTTGGTTTCTTTTTTTCTTCTTTTAAACATTTTAAAAAAAAGATTTTATTTATTTATTTGACAGATAGAGATCACAAGCAGGCAGAGAGGCAGGCAGAGAGAGAGGAAGGGAAGCAGGCTCCTTGCTGAGCAGAGAGCCCGAGGTGGGACTCCATCCCAGGACCCTGGGATCATGACCTGAGCTGAAGGCAGAGGCTTTAACCCTCTGAGCCACCCAGGCACCCCTTTTAAACATTTAAAAAAAATACACAAGTAGGCAGAGAGGCAGGCAGAGAGGGGCCGGGGGGCGGGGCAGGGGGAGCAGACTCCCTATTGAGCAGAGAGCCCCATGAGCTGAAGGCAAAGCCTTTAACCTACTGAGCTACCCAAGCGCCCCTAAATCTTGGTTTCTAAGAACATTATCTTCTAAAAGAAACTGAGGGTTTCTCAAAGTGTTGACTATTCTATGGCTAAGGCAAGGAAATGCAACAAGGGCCTGGAGCGCTTGCTATGCCAGGAAGTAAAGAAGCCAGTTGATGGGCCTCCCCTGGCCAAACCAGGGATAATTTGAGCATCAAAATGAGTAGTAATGTGAATGGACTGTATCTCCTTGAACAAAAAAGAATCCATGAATTCATACTGACATTGAAAACAAGCAGGCAAATGGCACAAAGGGCAGGGAGAAGGAAGGCTTTTTATGGTAGAATGCCAGTAATCAATGTAGGAGGAATGGCAAGAGTTAGAAAATCACCTTTTATGCATTTAGCATAGTAATAATCTATTTAGTCAAGAATCATCAGTGGGTGCTAAAAGTTTGTTGTAGAAAATTTACTTGGGAACAGGATATTTATATAGCCTCAAAGTATATACCTACCGATATTTATTAAATAGAAACAGAAAAACAAGACAAATCTAGCTGAAACCACTTCCTCTGAGAGATCAAGATTGAAACGTCATCACAAATGATACAAGCTGAGGTGTCTCTTGAAGCGATGGACATATATTGCTTGTGTAGTGTTTCTGCCCCAGATGTATAATCTGAATTGAGTCATGAGGAAGTAATGGGAACAAAACAGTGGTCCTGTATTCTTTAAAAATGTCATTGTCATGAAAGACAAAGAAAGGCTGAGGAATGGTTTCAGATTTAAAGAAACTAAAGAGACATGATAATGATGTTATAAAAAAACAAACAAGGGTGCCTGGATGGCTTAGTCAGTTAAGCACCCAACTTGATTTCAGCTCAGGTCTTGTTCTCCAGGTCGTGAGTTCGAGCCCTGCATTGGGCTCCACGCTAAGCATGGAGCCTACTTAAAAAAAAAAAAAAGGAAAAAACTCCACACAAAGATGTTATTAAAAAACAAACAAACAAAATAAAGAAAAGGAAAGAAAAAAGAAAAGGGATATGATAACTACATGAAATATGTGGTTCTGGAATGGGAAAAAAGATTTCTCTAAAGGATAATACTGCAAAAATTAGTAAAATTTGAGTATGGATGACATATTAGATAATAACATTGTCTACATGTGAATTTTCTGATTTTTACAATCGCTTTGTGTTTGGGTAAGAGAATGCCATTATTCTGTTTTTTTTTTTTCTTTTTTCTTTTCCCTTTTTTAAAAAGTAGTCTCCATACCCAGCATGGAGCACAATGTAGGCTTTGAACTCACTACCCCGAGATCAAGACCTGAACTGAGATCAAGAGGCAGACCACTTAGCTGACTGCACCCTGAGAATGCCATTGTTCTTAGGAGATACATGTTGAAGTACTTGGAAAAGAGGGTCATAAACTTGGAAAAGAGGGTCAGCAAAAACAAAATAAAAACCTGAAAATTTCCAAATGACTATAATTTCTTCTTGAAAAATATAAAATACTATAGACATTTCTATGGAGGTTTGAGGCCTGACCCCACATTTTCCCATCAAATGGATTTTCTTTGGCTTCTTCTTTAGTTATAGGGGTAGCTAGAAAAGTAAAATGTAGTATAATGCATCTCTTATCCTTTTTAGGCTAAAGATAATAAAGTCTATATCCTTTTTTAAGGAAATGGGATATTTTCCAAGGTACTAACTTCTCCAAAGTTAGTCAGACTCACGTCTGACTCTAGTCAGACTCACTTGGTTACGAGAGAGAGAGAGAGAGAGAGACATTCAAGCTAAAGTGATAATTGCATCAAGGGACACAATATTTCCTGGCATGCTACACATAGGACACATACTGGGATTAGGCCTCAGAGAGTCCAGAGCTGAAGAGTGGCTGTGGATTAAGCAGAAATATGTGGGCCTTAGCTCTATGCTTGGGATCAATGTGATTGGGTGATACCTTACACTTTTCTGTGTCCAACTCGTCAGCCTAGAGATTGGCTACTCTTTTTTTTTTTTTTAAGATTTTTATTTATTTATTTGACCAAGTGAGAAACAGCATGAGAGGGAACACAAGCAGGGGATGTGGGAGAGGGAGAAGCAGGCTTCCCAGGACCCCGGGATCATGACCAAGCCGAAGGCAGACGATTAACGACTGAGCCACCAAGGTGACCCTAGTCAATTGATTTTCAAGTACCAACACAATTAATCAGAAAAAAAAATAGAATAGTTTTATCAACAAATAGCACCAGGACAACTGGATATTCACATGCAAAAGGATGAAGTTAGACTCCTACATACATAAAATTCATAAATATGAATCATAGACATAACTGTAAGAACTAAAATTGTAAAAGTTGTGGAATAAAATATCCGAATAAGTCTTTGTGGCCTTCGGTTAGGTAAAGCCTTCTCAGACATGATGCTAAAATGAGTACCAACAAAAGAAAGAATAAGTAGATAAATTAGACTTTAACCAATAAAGGACACTCTCAAGAAAATGAAAAGAAGTGGTGCCTGGGTGGCTCAGTTGGTTAAGGGTCTGCCTTCAGCTCAGGCCATGATCCCGGGGTCCTGGGATCAAGGTCCACATCGGGTTCCCTGCTCAGTGGAGAGCCTGCTTCTCCCTCTCCCACATCCCCTGCTTCCCACTTCGCCTGCTTGTGCTTACTCTCTGTTAATTAAATAAGGGAACAAAATCTTAAAGGAAAAAAAAAGAAAATGAAAAGAAAGCAGAATGGGAGAGAACATGCTCAAATCACAAGTTGATAAGGGACTTGTACCCAGAACATATAAAATAAACCTCTTATAATAGCAACTGAAGACAAATGACCCAATCGATACATGGGTGAAGGATTTGAACAGACATTTCTCTGAAGAAAATATACCAATGGCTGATAAGCACATGAAAAGATGCTCTACATCATTAGTATTAGGGAAATTCAAATCAAACTCACAGTGAGATATTGCTTCATTCCCATTAACATAGCTATTAGAAAAAGGATGGACAATAACAAGTGGTGACAAGAATGTGGAAAAATTGGAAACCACAATGCTGGGGAGGAAGGATGTAAAATAGTGCAAGCTCCTTTGGAAAACAGTTTGACAGTTCCCCTAAATGTTAAACATGGAATACCATATGACCCAGCTGTTCCACTCAAGAGAAACGAAAGTGTAAGTCTATGCTATGCAGATGTTCATAGCAGCATGATTCACACAAGCTAAAGAGCAGAAACAACCCAAAAGTCCATCAGCTGATAAATGGATAAATAACATGTGGTATACCGACATAATGGAACATATTTAGCAATAGAAAGTAATGAAGTACCAATACATATACAACATGAACAAACCTTGAAAACATTTGGTAAATAAAAAAGCCAGACTCAAATACCGCATATTGTATGATTCCATTTACATGAAATATCCAGAACAGGCAAATTTATACTATAGAGACAGAAAGTAGATTAGTGGTTGCCTATGGCTAGGGAGAATTGGGGGATTGAGAGGGGGTAACTAAGGCGTGAAGGGTGTTTTGGGGTTACGAAATGGTCTAAACCTGTAGTCATGTTGCATAATTTTGTGAATATACTAAAAATCATTAAATTATATACTATATATTTTTTAAAGATTTATTTGTTAGAGAGAGAGAGCCCGGGACCCACATGTAGGTGGGGAGGGGCAGAGGGAGAGGGAAATAGACAGTTCCAAGCAGACTCTGCCCTCAGCATGGAGCCTGGCAGGGCTTGATCCCACAACCCTGAGATCATGATCTGAGCCGAAACCAAGAGTCAGTTGCTGAAACAACTGAGCCAGCCAGGCACTCCTAAATTGTACACTTTAAATGAGTGAACTGAGTGCATAGTATGCTATCATTTGTTTTAGAAGATTATAATTGCTTATGTATATAAAAACGGAAGGATAAATAATAAAAATAAATGGTTATTTATATAGTGAGGGAAGGACAGCACAGACTGGAGAGGGGTAGAAGCTAGATTTTTCTCTGACAGCTCTTGTTTTATAGACTTTACTTTAGAACCATGTAAATATTTTATGTTTGTATAAAGCAAAGCTACATTTAAAATGCAATCTCTAAAAATTGCAATCAAGATTAAATAAATTAATCTAACTATGTATTGAGTTGGTGGCATAACCACACATGTGGAACCTTTCCAAGTGGCTTTAAAACACAGTAATAAACTACACATCCATAAGGAAATACACCCTAATAACAAAGGACTTAAAGAAAGGCTCCCCTACCCCAACAACATCAAAAAACAAAACTGTTTTCAGTAATCATATTGTGGTTGTACTGCCAAGATTGTATTCTGAGACTGTTATTTGTACATGGTGTTATAAAGCAAATGAGTAATTATGTTGATTTTAGGCATGGGAAAAAGGAGATACGGATGTGAGACTGATGAGGGTAGTTCTAACTTTCAACTGGACATATGTGTTATTTCTTTAAAACAACAACACATTTCAGGGCTCCTGGGTGGCTCAGTTGTTTAAGCATCTACCCTTGGCTCAGGTCATGATCCCAGGGTTCTGGGATGCATCCCTGCCATCAGGCTCCCTGCTCAGTGTGGAGTCTGATTTTCCTTCTTCCTCTGCCCCTCCCTGACTCATGCGTGTTCTCTCTTTCTCTCTCTAATAAATAAATACAATCTTTAAACAACAACAATGACAATGACACATTTCTTAGCTTCACCCACTCTAAAGTTCTAGAAACCGTGAACATCCACTACCAATAAACACCCTACCAGATTGTGGCCTCTGAGATACCATTTCCCATTAAAAAGAACCAGGATTCTTTGGAGAAATGGCTGATTCTGTGTCTGCTGCAGGAAAGGCTGAAGATCAGTGTGGAACGACTTGTCATTTAGAAGGGAAGGAAGTTATCAAAGACTTAGAGCATTGTGTGAAAGAAAACAGAAGCTAATTTGAAGAGATTCCCACTGACTAAAGATAGGACAATATGAGCATCAGTAAAGATGATAATTGAAATGGTTTCAGCACATCAAATATGTTTAAGTTAATGAGTTTATAATAATTCTGAAAAAAAAACCCTTTTCACTGTCTGTCAGTCTTTGATGAATGTGAGAGAACTCATCATTTTGAAAATTGGTAAATAAAGAATTAAGCATTAATCCTGACTTTCCTGTATGAGTTGTATTTCAGGGAAACCAAATGCATTTTAAGGGAATTTTCTCTTTAAAGAAGCATTTCAGCAAATAAATAAATGCTAGAATACCGCTATTTTGTAAACCCTAATTAATGTTTCTAAGTAATGATAGTCAACATCTGTTAACAGCACAAAAAGCAATTGGAATTTTCGTACACTGTTGCTGGACATGTAAACTAGTAAACCACTTTGAAGAACTGTTTGGTAGTTTCTTTTAAAGCTAAACTATCATTTTCATTCCTAAGTGTTCACCCAGAAGAATGAAAATGCCCACAAGACAACATGTACAGGAATGTTCATGGCAGCCTTATTCATAGTAGCCCCAGGCTCAGTGGGTAGAGGGGAACTAACTGTAAAGACTCATAAGAAAACATTCTGAAGTAATGGAAATAGTCTTTACCTTGTTTTGGGAGCAAGCTACATGAATGTACCTAATTGTTAAAACTAACTGAACTGAACAGTTAAGTTTTGTGCATTTTATTTTATCTTAACTGTGGTATTTGGGGCTCTATTTGTACTGTTGTCCCAGGTTCATAAATGTTAGGGTCAGGTCTACTTTCAAAACTCCTAAGCTCAAACAACCCAGTCACTTATGGAAGTAAATTGGGAGAGGGAACCGGGGTGGGGGTTGGCGGTGGGAGCAGGGGGGTGGGGTGGGGGTGGGTAGAGAGAGAGAGGAAGAGAGGAAGGGAGGAAGGGAGAAAGACCTATAGCTTAGGAAATATATGAATGAATTGTAATGTATGGACTTCAATCTAACTGTAAAACAATGCATAAGAATAAAAAATTTGACCATTGGGGCACCTGGGTAGCTTAGTGGGTTAAAACCTCTGCCTTTGGCTCAGGTTGTGATCTCAAGGTCCTGGGATCTAGCCTGCATCAGGCTCTCTGCTCAGCGGGAAGCCTGCTTCCCCTCTCTCTCTCTGCCTGCCTCTCTGCCTACTTGTGATCTCTGTCTGTCAAATAAATAAATAAAATCTTTAAAAAATTTGAACATTGATTGGATATAATTGATTTCATAAATGAATTGTTAGTAATGGCGCGGGCATTGTTTCAGAATCATCCTTATCTGTTAGAGGTATATATTAAACCATTTACAGATAAAATGTTTTGGATTTACCAAAAATTGGGTTGAGTGAGGGAGGGGGTGGGAATATAGATGAACTAAGATTGGATATGTAGGAGGGTACATATTACTATTATTATATATTAGAATTCATACTATTCTCTCATTTTTGCATAAGCTTGAAACTCACTTGAAATCCCACAGAAACTTCCACTAGCATTTAAAAAATATTGTTTCTATGTGTACTTATACATAACTTACATAAGTAGCATTATAATGAACATGATGCTTTGTAACAAGCTCTTTTCACTCAAAAGTACATTTAGACTCTTACTTATATAAAATTTTAAGTTGGTTCCAATTTTTAACCAATATTATAAAGAGCATTCTTACACATGCATATTTTCTGGCTTATCTGATGATCACCTTTAGATATATTCCTAGAAGTATCACTGCTGATTCAAAGGTATTTGTATTTAACATTTTGATACATGTTGCCAAACTGTACTTCAAAAGGGCTGAACCTATTTATACTCGGACAGAGCCCTATCATATCTCTGCCAACACCAATCTTTGCAAACCTGTCTAATCCAATGAAAACATGTTATCTCATTGCTGGGATTATTTGTATTTTTAAAAAAATTTTTAAAAATTGTTTTATTTATTTACTTGTCAGAGAGAAGAGAGAGCACAAGCAGGGGGAGCAGCAGGCAGAGGGAGAAGCTGCAAGGAGCCTGTCTCGGGACTTGATCCCAGGACCCTGGGCTCATGATCTGAGCTGAAGGCAACTGAGCCACCCAGGAATCTGGGATTATTTGTGTTTCTTAACTAGTAAGAATATATCTATTTTCATATGCTTATTTGGTGTGTCTGTGATTTGCTTGTTTACAGTCTTTAGCAGATGTATTTGTTAGGATGTTAAACCTTTTTATTGACATATAAGAGCTCTTTATTAATGGCATATACTTTTTCATGTATTTTGCAAATATTTTCTCTTGGGTTGTTGTTTCAACTTGAATTCTAATGTGAGTGTGTGTGTGTGTGTGTGTGTGTGTGTGTGTGTGTATGTAGGGTAGTGGGTGGGTAGGGTTTTTCCCCATGATCTTTTCCCCCAATCTTTAATTTTGTGTAGTTTAACCTAAACATTAATAGTATTGGGCTTTGGAGTCATGTTTAATAAGTCGTTTTTCACCACAAGGCTATCTACACTGGTTTCTTTCTTTTTCATTTAAAACATCCTGCATCTTGGGCATCCTTTTTTGTCAATATACATCTACCTCATTCTTTTCAACAGCTGGACTGTAATGAATTTTTTAGGTCAGTTATTCTCAGTCTTTTTTTTTTTTCCATTATTGTCCCATGAAGCCTGTTTAGACATTTTTTCTTAATCATCCCTTCCATGAAATTTCAATACCACATATAAACTGTACTTTATGTATATATTTGTGCTTTGTATGAAAAAAACAAGTTTTTTTTGTCCCCCCCACCCCCGAATCAATTTTCACCTCTGGGTTGTGATATTGCTTCTTTGAGGTTGCATGGTATAGATATTCCATAACTTAATTATTCCACACGTGTATACTATTTTTGATATTCCAGTGCTCTATTGTCATCCTTATATTTATACATTTATTTTATTTCTATAGGATAAATACCTAGAATTGAAAAGCTATGTCAGAAGGTATTCACATTTAAAAATTTAGTAGATATTGTTAAAGATTATATCAACTATACACCAACCAATATATATTGAGAATCAGTCTTGCTTTAATTTTCACATTTAAGTCATGAACCCATTTGGGATTTATTCTAGAGTGATGAATAAGGTAGAGATCTGATTATTTCCCCCCCAAATCTGACTCATTGACCTTAAAATATTAAATACTTTATTGAATTAACTATTTCCTGATTTACCATATATTAAATATGGCAAATATATTAAATATATATACTTAAGCTTTGGATTCTGCTCTATGACTGTTAGGTCATACTCTATCATACTCTAAACATACCACCCCATGTTTATTATTCTTGCTTTATAATATGTTTCAGTATCTGATTATATTCCCCTATTTTTCTTGGCATTTTAATGTTTTTTTTTTTCCTCTCTGTGAACTTTGAGGTAATTCCACCTATTTCCCAAACAGGCAAACAACAACAAAAAGTTCTTAAAATACCACTGGGATTAAGATTGAGATTGTACTAAATTTGTGGATTAATTTAGTGAGAACTGTGGAATACATTACAGAGTACATTCTAGAGTAACAAATTTAAAATGAGGCATAGAGGGGCCCCTGGGTAGCTCAGTCAGTTAAATATCTGCCCTTGGATCAGGTCATGATACCCAAATCCTGGCATCTGAACCCCACACTGGGCTCCCTGCTCAGTGACGTGCCTGCATCTCCCTCTCCCTCTGCCTGCTGGCCCCCCTGCTCATGCTCTTTCTCTGTCAAATAAACAAATAAAATCTTAAAAAAAAGGCATAGAAGAAACAGAAATGATGCTGACTTAATGAAGGATACCTGTATTAGGATGTTTTGAGTAGTAAATCACAGAAGTCCAGATAAGCATAAAAGAGAGTTAATTGGCTTATTTAACTGAAAAGTCCAGTGGTCAAACTAGTTGTGAGGTATATCTGGATTGCTGGGCTAAATAACATCATCAGGATTTGGTTTCTATCTTCCAGGTTCCAATTTTACACAAGCCTCCATGTGGTAGCAAAGGTGGCCTATCTGCTCCATGCTTACATGGTCGTTAGCTCCTGCAGCTCAGAGAAAGAGTCTTTTTCCTTATAGTGTAAGTGAAAGTATCGGTGATGGTTGTCATTGGCCAGATCTGGGCTCAAATATAGGAGTGGGGGCTGGGTGGAGATTTGGGAATCAGCCCCACTTGAACTACACAAGCTACATTTGTGGAGGGGTGGATTCTTGAAGGGATGTGGAATAACAAAGAATGCAGGAGTTATGTACTATGATATCCATTCACTTATAAAAAGAGGATTTTCAGGAAGCATTAAGAAATATTATTAAGTTAAAGTTCTAATATTATTTTTCAGTATATCAGAAGTTACTTTGGGCCATAAGGATAAAAAGAAATAAGGTAACCAAGTAGGAAAAATATGTTGAGAGATTACTTAAAATATTATCTTTGTTATTGAGATATATTTGTTAGAATTATAATGCTGATTCTTGACAAATGACTCTTCTCTTTTCTTTTGTTTTCTCTTTCTAGTTTTTCTCGTTACTGTTTAGATCCTGTAAAATTTTGCTTTATGAATTTATCCTTTTTTGCAACCTAATCTTCTTCTCTTCTAGTTCCTCGCCTCCCCCCGCTACTAAGTAACCCCATTCTCTTCCACCCTCCGCAAATCAAAATTCTAGTGGTCTTTTATGCTCCTCTCCTCTTATTCAATGGTCAACTATAAAGAAATTGTTTAGTTGAAAGTCATCAATTATTTCCTTAATCACTAAATCCAATGGCTTTAAATCCTCCTTCTTGCTGGCCTGCTGTCTGTAGTATTTGACAATACTGATTGACCTTCCTTTCTTGAAACGTGGATTTTAATTTTTTTAATTTTAATTTTAAAATTTTAAAGATTTTATTTATTTATTTGATAGAGAGATCACAAGTAGGCAGAGAGAGGGGGAAGCAGGCTCCCTGCTGAGCAGAGAGTCTGATGCAGACTTCCATCCCAGCACCCTGGGATCATGACCTGAGTGGAAGGCAGAAGCTTAACCCACGGAGCCACCCAGGAACCTGAAACGTGGATTTTTAGTTTCTATGTAACTCACTCTCCTGATGCTTCTCTTAGCTTTCTGATGACTTCTAACCTGTTTACTTTGTTGGTTCTCCTTCCTTGCCTTTACATGTGGCTATATTTACATTCTCAAGGCTCTGGCTTCGAACTGTTTCTCTATTCACTATCTTGGCAGTCTCAAACACTTCCCTACTTTCAGAAGAAAAGTATGTACCTTTAACTTAGATGCTTCTGACCAGTTCCTCCCAACATCTGCATGATCCAATCTTAACTATCTATTATCAAAGCCCAGTGTAACTTCTTCTAAAAATTTTTTTTCTTCTGAATTCCATGGTGCCTTTTTTTCAATGGTACTGCTTTCAAACTGAGATTAGTTAATTATATATATAAGAGTTGACTTACTTTCTAGTCTATAAACTGGAGAACATTTTCTAATTCAACACTGTACCTTGTGTACAGTGAAGCACAAGGTGTATTTATTAATTTTTTAAATCTACATACATTAAGCATCTACCGTGCATTGTGCTAGGTGCTGGATAAGTGGTGAAAAAAAATGTGGTTTTTGCCCTCGTAGAATATAGACTCTTAAGAAATAACAAATACATATTTTGATGTATGTTTAATAAAACTTTGAAAGAATGAATCTTATATCTTTAACTCCTGTTTCATCCTCTCTCCCAAAACTCCTGTCTTATATTTCTTGTGCCCATTTGACCTGCTAAATCCCACAGATTTCTCAAACTCAACAGCTTAATTTGTTTGTGTGCTGTGGACAGCTATGACTGAGAAGTTTGTCCTGTGTTCAAAAAAATCACCGCTAAGCACCTTCTTTCCAAACCTTCTACTGATTTTTAATATTTATCTTAATGTTCCCACCTCCTTCTCATTACCTAGGGGAAATCTTGGTATTCTCCTTGATTCCTTCTTCTTTCTTCACAGTTTAGTTCTTTTCATTCAAACACTTAGTATTCTTGTTTAGGCCTTTTTATCTGTAGTAGAGGTTGAAAATTAGTGACTCATGGACTGTATTTAGCCAGCAGAGGTGTTTTGTTTGTTCTATATCATATTCTTAAAAGTATGGTATTCTTGTTTCTCATGAAAAATTAGAAAATAGGCAACATTGGGTCCCCATTCATGAAAAAATTGGCTGGAGTTTTAGATGGGGCATCTAAACTACCACTCTAATCTCTACCATTCCTTATTTTTCTTTCTTCAAATTCATTTACGTATTTATCAAACCTTCCTGATCCTTAATTTAGGCATTTGAGTTTGCAATCTTTGGCATATGTGATCACAGGATGCTAGTACTAGAAGAGATATTAAGATATCATCCTGTCTGGGACACCTGGGTGGCTCAGTCGGTTAGGCCACTGCCTTCAGCTCAGGTTATGATCCCAGGGTCCTAGGATCGAGTCCCACATCGTGCTCCTTGTCCAGTGGGGAGCCTGATTCTCTCTCTGCCTCTGCCTGCCACTCTGCCTGCTTGTGCTCTCTCTGTGACAAATAAATAAATAAAATCTAAAAAAAAAAAAAGATATCATCCTGTCTGACAGTCTTCTTCCTCCTCCTCTAAGAAATAAAAAAAATTAAGGTCCAAATAACTTACATTACCTGGGCAATTTTACACAGTTAATGTGTAGCAGGATTCTATTATTTGCCATTAGACCCGCTCCTCACCTGGGTGGGGTGAATCCTTAACCTAGACCTAATGTCTTTCATATTTCCCATTCAAAGCCCTCACCTAGAATTTTCAGGTTCAAGGTCTCTGTGCTTAAAATTCTTGCTTTATCAGGCCCTGAGACCTGAATCCTTTATCAGGTAAGCTATGCCCTAATTCTTAAAAATTAAAAAAATCTGTCCAGCCTTTCTAGTCTTACTTTTCTAGTGCTTACCTACATTTATCTCACTTTTCTGGGGTGTGTGTATGTATTATCCAAAACAGACCCTATGCTTTCCAAACTTTCTGGTTTTGTTTAGTGCTGTTCTCTCCACCTAGATTATCTTTGCCCAAACTCCGCCTGACATAACTTTTTCCATCCTTTAAAGTTTATTTGATTGCTACCTCTCCCATAAGGTGCAGTAGTTAAGAAGATGGTTTGCATGGGAGAGGTCTGGTTTGAAATCCTGGCTCTGTCCTTTACTAGCCATGTGACCCTGGACAATTTATCAAATCTCTGTAAAAAGGGGGAATATCATCCCCTTTTACAAATGGTTAAACATGATCCCACTGGTTGAAAGTATTTCTATATACTGCAGGAATCCCATCTCACTTTTTTGCTTCAAACAGTGCCTTGATTTATAGTTATTCACATTAATTATTCTATTACTCATCATACTCATTATTCATCTTACTAGTTATTCATTATATATTATACTTATTCTTTCATGATAGATGAGGGCAGGTACTTTGTCTTACATGTGTTTCTATATCTTACAGTACTTAATGAACGCTTGTAATTACTGAGTTAGTAAAGAGGAGTATAGCCTTTCTGAGATGTTCCTAAATTCTATAAAAACAGAATAAACACAAATAAAAATAGTAATAGATGAATCTCATATTATGGCCTTATAGGGAGCTTAGGGGGAATTTTTTCTCAGGTTTCCCTGCCAAATTATACTTCTCTTAAGCAACTTAAGAAAAACTCTTATAAACCATGTGAAACTTAGAACTACGTTTCCTTTTGTTTTAGTTTCTAGGAACATCAGAGACTAATTTGTGGTGGCACCCCTCTAGCAATTACAAAGGACCTTTTGGCATGATTTTTTTGGATATTAACATATGCTTGCCTTTATTTTGATCTTGTTTGTTTTCCAGTTACCTTTTGCCTCTTCTGATCATTTTCTTCTACTATAGCATATATCTCTTTCTGAGCACACTCAATCTTTTGTGAGACTGGTGGGGCATTGATAAATAATAAGTATCTATAAAATATATTTTAAAAACAGGTCTTACAGCTTTTTTTTTCTATTTAAAAAAATTAATTACTTAATTTTTTTTTCAACATAACAGTATTCATTGTTTTTGCACAACACCCAGTGCTCCATGCAATACGTGCCCTCCCTATTACCCACCACCTGGTTCCCCCAACCTCCCACCCCCGCCCCCTCAAAACCCCCAGGTTGTTTCTCAGAGTCCATAGTCTCTCATGGTTCGCCAGGTCTTACAGCTTTTTAAAGCATCTAATTTCTTTTGATCTCCTACTTCACAGAGAGTTTTTTTTTTTTAAAGATTTTATTTATTTATTTGACAGACAGAGATCACAAGTAGGCAGAGAGGCAGGCAGAGAGAGGGGGGGAAGCCCACTCCCCACTGAGCAGAGAGTCCGATGTGGGGCTCGATCCCAGAACCCTGAGATCGTGACCTGAGCCGAAGGCAGAGGCTTTAACCCACTGAGCCACCCAGGCGCCCCTCACAGAGAGTTATAATCAACTTTAAGGTTATCAGGAGAGAACTTCCCCAACTTCTTTCCTTACTTGTAAAGTTATTCACATCTTTAAATGAGCAACATTTTATATGTCCTTATAAAATAAATATCATGTATAATACAGATAAGCAGAAAGCAGAATACCTAAAGAACAACAACAACAAAAAACCATCATGTGGTTAAGAACCTACATATTGCTGCTTTTATATCCCACTTTTCTCTCGTAACAATGTATTTTACATATCTTTCCTTATCATTAAATAGTCTTCTAAATAATTTTTAATGGTTCAAAGCATCCCACTGATTATCAGGCCAGTCAATCAGACTGCAACACTACATTCCCTTCCTATAAAACCTGAAGATGATCTTCTTTTTAAAAAAATTTTCTTTTAAGATTTTATTTTTCATAATCTCTACACCCTGCATGGGGCTCAAACTTACAACCCTGAGATCAAGAGTCACATGTCTCAGGGACTGAGCCACCCAGGAGCCCTTCTATATGCATATCTTCAAGCCAGAGTGTCACCTGCTGCTTATCCAGGCTCCAACACTGTGCTGTTTGCCTCCAAATGAGAAAGGTAATTAAAGAGATATACTTTCTGAGGAGCCTCCCCTCCATAACAGAGATTCCATCAAAAAGCAGTAAAACCTTAAGATGTTCTTACTGAAACTAATATAAGTGAACCTCTCTTAACTGCAAGCATGTTATCCATGCCTAAGAAGTACGTACTGGTGTAATATATTTCACCAGTCTTTCATTAGTGGACAAGCTGAAGTGAACTCCATCCAGCTTAATATATGTACGCAGTTGTGATTATTTCCTTTTGAGAACTTCCTAGAAGTATACTTGCTTAGTCAAAGTATATACACATTTTAAGTTTATGTAGTTCTAAAGTGCCTGGGGGAGGGAAGAGAAGTACAAGTTTCTATTCCCACCTGCAGTGCCTGTTTAGCTGAGCTCTTGCCCAACACATATATTATCTGCTTTTTAATCTTTTCCAATTTAATAGGTACTTAATATTCCATTTATATTACTACTAATGTGGCTGAGCATACCTATTGTTGGCCATTTGTATCTATATCTTTATTACTCTTGCCAACTTGTAACTTGTAATAGTTTTAAAATTACTAACATCCATAATCCACCTTGACATCCTCCTACCGAGTTCCACCTCCTAAACTAATTTAAGTACTCTAAGTGTGGATCTTATCTCCTCGATTTCTTTAGGGAATTATTCAATCAGTTATTTGCTTTCTCAGCAGTATGTTTAACCTCTGACTACTAGTTTTTCCTCTTGTAATGATAAATATCACTAAATGTCCTCTTCTTCAGGAAAAACCCCAACTTTTTTCTTTTACTTGCCATTCTTCTCTGGTTACTGACACTTCTCTTTTCCTTTACAGTCAAACTTCTTCTTTTTTTTTTTTTACAGTCAAACTTCTTGAAAGCATTGTCTTCACATGCTGCGTCCCCTTCATCTCTGTCTTTTCAATTCACTACAAATAGATTTACATTAAGATCTTCAAAGCCTTAGGGGCACCTGGGTGGCTCAGTGGGTTAAAGCCTCTGCCTTTGGCTCAGGTCATGATCTCAGGGTCCTGGGATCGAGCCCTGCATCAGGCTCTCTGATCAGCAGGGAGCCTGCTTCCACCTCTCTCTCTCTGCCTGCCTCTCTGACTACTTATGATCTCTGTCTGTCAAATAAATAAATAAAATCTTAAAAAAAAATCTTCAAAGCCTTCTTTGTTGCTAAGATTTTAACAACAATTGTATCGTATATGTATGATATAAAGCCGGATACAAGATGATATTCCTCAAATAAAGTCAACTGTGTAAAAAATATTTGTGTTGGGAAAAGAAGTGATAGGTAATAAAATGAAAAATTTAAGTCACTGCCAGGCAGTTGGGATGACTGGTGAGTTTTCTTTTTCCTTTTCTTGTAATTTTCCTCAACTGAAAAAAATTTTACCTTGCTATTAAAACACGTTGCAATGTGATACTGCAATGACCAACTTACATTTTTTACAAGGCAGAAGAAAATCAGAGAAGTGACAGGAATCACCGGACCACACTTACTTTCACCGCGAGGAGCAAGAGCAGGTGAGCACGACCCACAGCCCCAGGGCAGGTGTTCCCGCTGCGGGTCATGACTAGAAAACCTCCTGATAGGACAGTTTTCTCTTAGAAAGGCCCTCTTGCCCTTTTCGCTTATCCCAAACGACTTCTGAGCATCTCAGCCTCTGCAGCTTAAGGGCTGCAAACCTCGGAAAACCGCCAATCGCTTCCAGTTGTCCTGGTAACAGCCAGCAATCCCAGCCCCGCCCAACCCAGCTCCGCAGGTCTTCCCAGAATGCTGCGCGCCTGCTCTCCTTAGCTTCTGGTTCGCGGGGCTGACTCCTTCCGGAAGTAGATTCCTGTCAGTCGCTGGCGACTATTTCCGCAGAGGGCTGTGGGGACCGTTTTTGTTTCTTTCCCAGCATTCAATAATGACTGGAAAGCTGAGGAAAGGCTAGAAACTTACCGAATTTTTGTTGGCTCTCGAAAAATAGATTAAACGTTAGTAAAAAACTGAAAGATGGAAAGCACTTTAAAATGATAGCAACTTCATGTATTGCTGTGATATATTCAAAAAACTTCCAATAAAAAAGCAACAAATTTTTGCTTTAGAAAACGAAGAGAAGCACAAAAGAAAACAAAACACCCAAATCTCATCCACATAGAAATAACCACTGTGAACACTGGAGCAGTCTTCTAGACCCTTTCCATGCATATAGTAAATGAAATTTCAAAATGGAATCACGTTTATGCAGTTTTGTAACTTAATTTTTATGAATATACTTAAAAAGACTACAACAACATGGTTTCATGTATTCCATTGTATCTCTTGGACATTGAAACTTTTTTTTTTTAAAAAGATTTTATTTATTTATTTATTTGACAGACAGAGATCACAAGTAGGCAGAGAAGCAGGCAGAGAGGAGGAAACAGGCTCCCCGCAGAGCAGAGAGCCCGATGCAGAGCAGAGAGCCCGATGCGGGGCTCGATCCCAGTGTTGCCATGGAGAAATGAAAATACTGTTAGCTAAATCTTTGCGCATACTCTTATTTGTGGTCATTACTTTTCTCTTTTTAACTTAGTCCTTTGTATTTGCACTTCGTTATCGCTCTCCTAACACCTTTCCATTCCACTCTATGTCTTTATACTATAAAGGGATGAAGTTACACAAATTGCACTGAAAGCTTATTCAATTTTTTAAAGTTTACTTATTACAAAGGTAATACATGCTTATTGTGAACAATAGGAAAGTTCAGAATATAATAAAAATAGCCCAATACCTAGGCAACGACTGATCATATTTTGGCATTTTTTTTCTAGTTTTCTTTGTTGCCTTCAGTGATGAATATTGAAAAACATGTTTGTTAATTTGGTAGGGCAAAATTACAGCTTTTAATTTGCATTTATTTCCTTATTCATGTAGCTGAATGATATTTCAAATAGTATTTCATGTGCTTACAGGATATGGTCAATGTCAGGCCTCATCTTCTCCATCTAGCCTTTCCTGAGTATTGTGGACCCATTACAATAACTGTAATAGTGTAGTTTTCTATATGTTTATGTTTTAGTTCCCTAAATAGATTGAAAGTTGTCTGTGTGGTCCTAGATAAATTATTCAATATGGCTGAACCCACTTTTTTTTATCAGCAAAATAGTGATATTAATACTTATTTTATAGGGTTGTAGTGGAGGTTAGAAGTAATGTATCCAAGGTTAACTCAATAAAAAGTGGCTTAAGAAAGCTATTATAATTTTAGCAATCTGTACGTAGGAGGTGTTTGTATTTTTGTAATTTTTCAAATGATGAATAATCCTAGCATCCCATCCAATTTGCTTATTTTTCATTTCCCCCCTCATTAGTACATTAGTTTTGCCCTTTAATGTTGGTCTTTTAATGGTTATCCTTGTGATTACAGCATGTATCCTTGATTAAATCCACTACAAATTAGTGCTTTTACCACTTCCTGATCAATACAAATGCCATGTTGCTGCAAGTGGCAAGATTTCATTTTTTTTTAATGACTGAACAGTTTTCCATTTTTTTAATACCACCGTTTCTTCATTCATTCATCAATGAGTTTGCTTCCATATCTTAGCTATTGTAAACAACGCTGCAGTGAACACGAGATGCATGTTATGTTTTCAAATTAGTGTTTTGTTTTCTTTGGATAAATACCCAGAAGTGAAATTACTGGATCATATGGTAGTCCTATTTTTAATTTTTTTGAAGAATCTCTATACTGTATTTCAGAGTGGCTTCACTAATTTACATTCCCATCAATAGTGCACAAGTGTTCTCTATTCTTCACATATTCATCAACATTTGTTATTTCTTGTCTTTTTTATAATTAACCATTCTAACAGGTGTGAGGTGATATCTCATTGTGGTTTTGATTTGCATTCAATCAAGATATTTATTAAGCATCCATGACACTTAAAGCACTGTTCATAATCCTCAAGGTCTCTTGAGCCTATATTATTTCTATACATTTCTCACATAAATCATATGCTCCTCTTCAGCCTCATCAATTCTCTTATTATTGTTTCCTCAGTCTCTGCCATTATGTTTGGGCCATCATAGTAGGTGCTGAATAAATGCGTGAGCTGAACTGAGTAATTTAGTGGAAAAAGAGGGGCGCCTGGGTGGCTCAGTTGGTTGACTGTCTGCCTTTGGCTCAGGTTGAGAGCACAGGAACCTGGGATGTAGCCCCTGCTCAGTGGGAAGTCTGCTTCTCCCTCTCCCTCTGCCCTTCCATGTGTTTGTGCGCGCGCGCTCGCTCTCTCTCTCTCGAACAGGTAAATAAAATCTTAAAAAAATTTTGTGGAAAATGCGAAATACAAATTAGTTAAAACCTGACAGGTTGTGATGAAAATGATAACAGATGAAGAGTATTTTGTACCTTGGGAGATCAGGAGAGAATAATTTTGATTAAGGTATCTGGGAAAGCCCTGTGGGATATGTAGATTTGATCAGGACCAGGATCATAAGGACTGAGTAAAGGGGCTTAAAAATGGAAGTGAATTAAGGGTTGGAGGTAGAAGTAAACTGGTTGTGTTTTGCTAGCAGAAAGTTATTTTTAGTGACAAGAGAGCAGGGTGGGCCATTGGGCCCAGATGAGGTAGAAAAAATTTTGAGGATACTGACATGACCAGTAATTATAATGGCAGCTTTCAAACGTTTCTGAAAAGCACTGCTTTCGAAATGGCTTGGGACATGAGGAGATGGGTGGGCCCGATTGCAACTGGCCTGCTGGTGGAAAAGTCAGGGAGTGGGAGGATGCCTGAGACCTTCGGATCGTGAGGGGACTTTAGTGGCCAGTACTGAGGAATGAGTGTCCACGAGGAGGTGGGCTGCGGAACCATGCTTATGAGGATCGGCCAACCACTCCGAGGGTCCCCAGCGAAGCCCACAGCAGTCCTGGAAACAGACGCCAGCCAGCGCAGCGCCCAGGTTTGACTACTTCCGCGGGGATCTGGAGCCCCGCCCCCATTCCTTCTCGCGCCTCTCGCCCCGCCCCACCCGCACTCTTGCCCCGCCCCGCTCCTCTCCCCCCGGCCCGGCGTCTATAGCAGGGCTCGGAGGCCCAGCCGCCCCAACGTCCTCCTACGCGCTCTGCGGCTGTCGCCCTACTTGGGGCGCGGTGGGCCGGGCGGAAGGAGGTTCGAGGCGGCCGGGTTGGCTGGAGGGCTGTTGCCTTATCCGGATCTCATCCCTGGCCGCCCGAGGCGGGAGGTGAGGCAGCGGCGAGGTCCGCGGGCGGCATGGCAGGAGCTCCGGACGAGCGCCCGCCCGCTCCCGCGGCGGAGGAACAGCTGCAGCAGCAACACGTCGCGTGCCAGGTCCTACCCGAGCGGCTAGCTGAGGGGAAGCCCGGGCAAGGGTTCCTTTCCAGCTTCTTCACCAACAACCAGAAGTGCCAGCTTATGCTCCTGAAGACTCTAGAGACAAGTAGGAGCCGTGGCCCGGGTGCCGGGGGTCGGCTGGGGGTGGGCCCGATGGTGTCTGAGACCCGGAGGGCAGGGGTCTCTGGGTTCAGCCCCAGGTTTTGGATGAGCAGAGTTCAGGCACCTCTCAGTAGGGTCTAGGTAGATTCAGCGTCTTGGGGAGGGAGTGGTGGCGGGGAGGGGGGGTGTCAGGTTGGGCCTCAGTTTCCCTATTAGAGGAGGTGTTGAGGCCGTGTTCAGCCCTACTCTTGCTTGTGGAATGAGGAAGGAGTCGGATGGGAGTTTTGCCTTTTTCAGTCAGAGGCACTGATCTGACAGGTCCTCCGATTTCTTTTTTAAATTTTTTATTTTAAAATTTTATTTATTTATTTGACAGAGATCACAAGTAGACAGAGAGGCAGGCAGAGAGAGAGGGGGAAGCAAGCCCCCCACTGAGCAGAGAACCCGATGCAGGGCTTGATCCGAGGACCCTGAGATCATGACCTGAGCTGAAGGCAGAGGCTTAACCCGCTGAGCCACTCAGGCGCCCCAGGTGCTCCGATTTCTTATATAAATTATGCAGCGGTGTGGGGGCTTCATAGTCCGGGTGAAGCAGAGTTTTAAAGAGTCACGTTAATTAAGGCATGACTGCTGAGGGCATAAAAGCAGTTTTGCAAACCGTTCTTCATTGCGAGGGGTTCTTAAGCTTCATACATAGATGGGCTTCCGAGTGTGGAAACCTCTGAAATGGGCTATGAAATCCTGTGTGTATGCACTTGAATGCATTTTTCTGGGGAACTTCATCATATTCTCAAAAAGGCCCGATCCCCAAAGGGTCAAGAACCACTGCTGTGGCTCAGTGGGTTAAAGCCTCTGCCTATGGCTCAGGTCATGATCCCAGGGTCGTGGGATCGAGCCCCGCATGGGGCTCTCTGCTCAGCAGGGAGCCTGCTTCCTCCTCTCTCTCTCTCTGCCTGCCTCTCCGCCTACTTGTGATTTCTGTCTTTCAAATAAATAAATAAAATCTTAAAAAAAAAAAAAAAAAGAACCACTGCTGTGGGTTAAATAGGGGACCTGCTGGCCAATTCCTCTAGTCCCAGGAACACTGCACTAGAGATTTCTTAACTCCTTTACATTGATATATGGACTTTCTAAGTTTACTTCAGGTATATTTAGAAAATAAAATGTCTTAAACCTGTTGGTCCTAAAGCAAGCTATCTCATAGCTGCCCATTACAGTTCAAATGTCAACCACCTGAAGATTCTCCAATCTTCTTATTTGGGACTCAAGGGAGTGGGAAGAAGAGTGGTAATGGGAATAATGAGATTGTATTCACTTGGAAATGTATATTGAATGCCTCCTAGGTTCTGGTGTGGGGAAATACAAAGATGGGTAGGGACCAGGACTGTACTGTACCTTTTATGAAGTGGAACACAGTGGAAAGAACATGGACTGCAGAGTTAGACGTGGGTTCAAATCCTGGTCCCTCTCCTTATCAGGTGTGGAAGATTGACTTAACTCTCCGATCCCGGCTATCCTTATCTGCACACACACACAAAAATGGGTAGGGATAAAAAGCCTCTCTTAGGGTTGTGAGGAATAGGTTTTATGAATGGTAAGTGTAACAGGAGCTGAGTAATGGATAACTGCTTACAGTGGAAGAGACAAACAATGGAGGAGATATGTAGGTAGAATGTGAAGATGGTGGTGGGCTGACCATGAGCCCCAGGAGGAATTTACAGGCCTCAACCCTCCCCTGAAGGGATGTTGAGAGAAGTGTTAGTGGTATTAAAGCATCAACCTGTAACTTAACTATGCTGTTCCTAGGACTGAGCCTCAGGGAGATCTTTGTTCTCTTTTTCTTTAAAGTAAATCCATTTTATTTTATTTTTTCTAAGATTTTATTTATTTATTTGACAGACAGAGATCACAAGTAGGCAGAGAGGCAGGCAGAGAGAGAGAGAGAGGGAAGCAGGCTCCCTGCTGAGCAGAGAGTCTAATGTGGGGCTCCATCCCAGGACCCTGGGATCATGACCTGAGCCAAAGACAGAGGCTTTAACCCACTGAGCCACCCAGGTGCCCCAAAGTAAATCCATTTTAAATACTGCAGGTCCTGTTTGAAGTATCAGACCCCTCCCCCACGCTCCCCACAATTATTATTGTTATGATTATTTTTTAGTAAGAAAATAATAGATTCCAAAATAGATTTTGGAATACACTTTAACTTTGTAAGACTCTCTTAGTTGCCTGAATAATAATGCACTTGATATGGTTCCTGACACTTGACACACAGACACACACACACACACACACACAATGGTTATTACTAATAATTATATTACTGTTAACACTCTTAAGGGGGGAGGCAGGTTACTAAAGCAGTAACCTATGCCTATCTTTCTCATCTCTCATTACTTTGTTTTACTCACTTGTTTTTGCTTTCAACCCTTAAAAAAAAACCAACCTTGATTTCCTTTCTTTTTTAATTTTTTCACTTATGTCATATAATACTCTGCCCATTTGTACACTCAGATGAGACCCCTATGTGAAAAGTTGATATTAGAGGCATTTGGGTTTGTTGTACTTTCCTGCAATTATCACAGACTCGTGGCTGCTTAGAAGGGGCCTCAGGAGTCATCTAGACCTTTCCACCCCATATAGGAAAACCTCTGAGCCATCACCGACCAGAGAGTTTATAACCTCTGCTGGAACAGGTTACTGATTCTTTGAGGCTCTTTGAGGCCACTTGTATTTTTATTAACAGCTTTAATTGTTGGAAAAAATCCTTTCTCATACTGTAACTTCTACTCTTTGGTCCTTGTTCTGCCCTCTGAAGAGGGCATCTATTTCCACATGGCACGCCTTCAAAATCTGAAGCCATTGTGGTCTTAGTTCAGTTTTGTATTCTCCTTTCCAAATCCACAATTCCTTTCTTGCTTCTTACTGAACAAAGTCCTGTACTATTCTGACTGCCTTCTCTTGTGGAAGAGCTTCGGTTGGCAGGTCCTGTTTAGAGTGTGGTATTCAGAATGGGATTCTGTTAGTCTGTGTCTGACCAGGAAAGATGCCAGTGGGGCTCTGTAACTACCTTCTAATCTGGGTACTGTGCTGCTGTTCCTTTCTATGGATGTGGCCCCAAACTCCCTCATTCTTTTGGTATGTGCTTCAGTACGCTGTTTTTGATCATGTAACTAAAAAAGAGCTTTCAAATCATTTTTGGTATTATTGAAGATGTTCAGTAGTACCCATCTGGGTATTCGTATCAGTGTTTTATTTCATTGAAGACTTGTTTTTATGTTAATTTAAGCTTGTCTTTTCATATCCATTTTTACCACTTTTAAGATAGTATTACTTCATTAAGATTTGTGAGTTTTTGATAATTTACTGCTTTTTGGATAATTTAATTGGTGCTATTTTTTCCAATTAACATGCTTAATTGAATCAATATCTTTTTAGATCCGTATGTCAAACTTCTACTTGATGCCATGAAGCACTCAGGTTGGTAAGTAAATCTTTTTAAAGTGCTGGTCTCTATTCAGGCTGCTAAAAACATAAAAACCCCATACTAGAACTACTTACAGGTTTTTACTTAAGGCCACAAAACCTTTTCCATGCGGTAGGTGGTGGGGATGGGCTGTATTCTTTCCAGGTAGGTCTTGATCTCTGCATACATCTTCTGTCCTAACTGTAAATCTCTGGCTTTACCATTCATCTCCGGTGTTTAGTAAAGACCACACATAAAGTCTTGTGAGTAATTACCAAACCTGACTTTTCCTCTCTTCCAGCCCCAGCATTGTCTTTCGTGGAGAAAAAATCTCAGCTTGTTATGTAGGAGCCTTCCAAGGGTTGTTTAACTTGGCGGAGATTAGGGAGGTGACTTTCTGGTCCGAGGGGAACAACTCCAGGGTATTCCCAATATGGTCTTAATCAGCGGACCAAATGCTTTATGGAACCATGTCATGGAATTTAAACTAGGATAGATTTTGCAGGGATGATTTCCTTATATCACAGATGAGACAACTTAGTCCTGAAGGCTTCCCAAGGTTTCCTATGTGTTAGTGGTAGAGGGGATTTATGACAAGGGGCTCCTGACTCCTTCCTTGCCCAGGGCTGTTTCCCCTGCACTGAGTGCACACTGCTTTTGGATATTTTATCTTTAATGTTTTCTTGCCTTTTAGTGCTGTTAACAGAGAAAGACACTTTTCTTGTGAAGACTGTAATGGCAATGTCAGCGGAGGTTTTGATGCATCAACATCTCAGGTAGGCATTTTTGCCAAGTTGTTCCCCTTCCTGATATTTGCTAGGGACCTTGGCATCCTGGCCATTCTGTTGGGTAGACTTTATGTAAGATTCTTATATAAAAAATAAATAGTTATGGTTCTTACTCTTCAGGAGCTTATGCTCTCATAGGGGAGATAAGACAGTGATAAAGTTGAGGGGGTGTGGTTTTTAGGGGGGTGTAGTTACCACAATGGGATGGTAAGGTGATTGCAAGATACCTACAGATTCAGCTAGAGTGTATAAAGTTTTTTCCATGGCAAAGAAGGGGTAGCATGAGCAAAGGTGGTGTGTTGGCAAAAGATAAGGTGTATTTGGAAAGTGGCATGTTGTCTAACGTAGCTGGGGGACAGGAATGTGTGGAGATAGGATTGGAAGAAAAGGAAAGCCATATGGTGGGAGGCTTTGAATGCTGAGCTGATATACCTTAGAACATTTTCGACTAGGGAAGTACGTTTTCTCATCTGGAAAATACGGGTACTGATTGTATCTATCTTAAAGTATAGTTATGAGAATTAAATGAGATACCTTGTGTAAGGTGCTTATCATAATAAGCATAGAAAGCATTCAATAAAAGTTTTAAGTCATCAGAGGGTTTTGACAGCATCTTGGAGGTGGTAGAAGAATTAGGGCATGTGATGAGGGTAGATGAAGTTTTTATAAGTAACACCTTCCATCTTGAACATACAACCCTGTTTAATAATACTTAGTTGTTTCCTCCTGGGGAATTTGGTATGTAATTTGGTTATTTATAGGTATTTTGTAGTAATCATGAGAAAAAGAAACATAGCATACGTGTGAAAGGTCTGGGTTTTGGAGTCTGATAGAGTTGAGTTCAAATCTACTTCCCTTGCTTATTAGCTGTGGGGCTTGGGGAAGTTATTTGCCTTATTCTCAGTTTCCTCATTTGTAAAATGATAATAACAATACTTGTAGCTCTCAAAATGGGTCTCAGGTGAATTCATTTCTCCCTTGGGGCTAAATAGAGTGGACATTTTGAACTTTTAGCTTACTTCTCAGCAGTGTTGAGCGTAGTTGGGTACTTTCTCCTTTTATTTTTTTTTTTAAATTCTAATTTGTATCATGAAGTGTCTCATTCATATAGAAGAGTAAGAAACCTGTGTGCATGCTTTTGGTCGTAGTAATAAAATGAGTACCTTTGTAACTGCCACCCAGACTTGAGAAATAGGCCATCGCCAGGACTTCAGAAGCTTGTGTCCCCCTCTTGGATCACATTTCCTCTCCCTTTCTTATTCTGACTCTCGTGATAGTGATTTCCTGCTTTTCTCACTGGTTTTACCATAGACATGTACAGTCAAACTATGTGTTATTTAGTTGCCTGGGTTTTAAGTTTTATTCATGGAATACTTTGAGTTCTGTGTGATGCTTTGTAGTTTGATGAAATCATACAACACAGGGTCTTCTGTAACCATTATTTTGTTGAGATTCTTTCATGTTGTACGCAGCTCTCTTTTCTATAGTTGGACTGTTATATAGTCCTCCACTGTATCCGTATACAGCAGTTAACCATACTTAATATTGTTTCTGACTTTGTTATTATGAACAATGCTGCTGTGAATATTTCTCACCTTTTCTCCCGGGGCACATGTGCAGAAGTTACTCCTAGGTATTTGCCTAGAAGCAGAATTGCTGGGTCATATAGCATGCGTACCCTTGGCTTTCATGGGTAACGCCAGATGCTTTTGTGGGTAATGCCAGACAATCTCTTCCCCTGGCTCCTGGTATGTGACACTCTTCTGGTTGCTCCTTTGCTAGCTCACCTTCCTCTCTCAGCTGCTAAATGTTGAAGTCTCTTAATCCTTGATGTTAGATTCCCTTCTTTTCTTCCTCTACAGTTTGCCAAGGGGATCTCATTTATTTCCCTAGATCAGAGCTCTCTTTTGAACTTAACATCTATATACCCAAGTGGCACTACAGCCCTACACCTACAGGTGTCTTAAAGGCACCTGAGAACTCACAGATTTGTCCAAGTCCAAATTGATGGTTTTTACCATCCCCTATCCCCATCTAACTTGGTGTTGTAATTTTGCATATCTCAGTGAATTTTACCACCTTCCAACCTCTTACCCAAGCCAGAAATATAGAGATCATCTTTGTATCTCTAATTCCCTTTCCATATTTTATATCCATCACCAACTTTTGTCCAGTTTATCTCCTAAGTGTTTTTTGGGGAGGCATCTCACTATCCCTGCTCAAATACCATTACCCGTT
The DNA here is from genome assembly GCF_922984935.1 of Meles meles. Taxonomy (NCBI): domain Eukaryota; kingdom Metazoa; phylum Chordata; class Mammalia; order Carnivora; family Mustelidae; genus Meles; species Meles meles. The sequence goes on from NC_060072.1 coordinate 97,620,612, forward strand.
GCCTAGAATACCTCTTTAACCTTCAGGAAGTCTCTCTGCATCCAGTTTTGGTCGTCATCTGCTTATTTTTCCCACTGTAGTCAAAAGGATAAACAAAAGCACCACCCTGTTTCACTCCTCCCTTTCCGTGACTTCCACTGTTCTCAGGATAAAGAGTGATTTGGCTCTAGCCAACCTCACCAGCCTTATCTTGTGCCTATCCCCTGTAGCTCTGTGCTATAGCAGTGTAGGCCGGCTTTCAGCTTCTCAGACATTCTAGAACTTCAGCGCTCCTTGCCTTTGCACAGGTTGCTCTGTCTGGAATGCTCCCCTCCCCACCTCTCAAATTTAACTCCTGTTCATCCATGAGATCCCAGTTTAAAAATTCCTTCTGCAGAGATCCCTTTCCCAATCCTCTAGACCAGGTCAGGCATTCTTATTGTATGTCCTCATGACATCCTGGATTTTTCTTCATGACAGCTGTCATTGAATGTATTTAAAGATTTTGGTAAATAGTTGATTAATTTCTAGCACCATTTATAGATTATACATTAGAAATTATAATTATAGATTATAAATTCAAAGTAGATTATAAATCTACTAGTAGGTCTCAAGAAATATTAGTTGAAAGATGAGTGTTGGATGAATGTATATAAAATAGTGGGCATGTATCCTGGTGTCTGGCTCATAGTAAGTACACAATAAATGGTAACTGTCGTTATTAGGATCCCTCTCATGTCTTTATTATTCTTATAGGGTCCTGCTCTGTGTGCTGTTGGCTTTTTGCACTTCTTTCTGAAGGTCTTTCTGAGGATTTTCCCTGGCAATTCTAGTAGAATGAGACAGTGGTGGTCATTCATTGTTGATTCATTGCTCATTCAGAAACTTGATAAGAAGCAGTTTACATGTATTCTCATTTAATTCTCACAATTCTATGAGGTAGGTTCTCTAATTATCTCCTTTTTATAGTTGAGGAAACTGAGGTGCAAAGAGGTTAAGACACTTGTCCAAGGTCACCGAGTTAGTAAGGAGTGGGGCTGGTGTTTGAATTTGCTTCATTCCAAAGCCCACTCCTAGCATGATGCTGTGGAGTCCAGCAGCCCACCGAGGATGGCATTTAAGTGCTACTGTAGTTCAGAGAGAACAGGGAGAAGTTGGTTACTGGGAGCGCTAAATGGAGCATGTACGTTAGGACCAGGCCTTGATGGATGGGTAGGTGTGGGGTTGAGGGAGGGTATTGGGTGGAGGCTCTCTAAGCTGCTGAGCCATCTCATACCAGAGAGAAGATGGGAGTTACAAAAGGTGAGTAGGTGTTAGATATAATGGAACTTCTCTTATTTTGGTCCCTCCTAGATTGTTTTGTGCCAGAACAACATCCGCAATCAGGCCCATATGAACAGAGTGGTCACCCATGAGCTCATTCATGCCTTTGATCACTGTCGCGCTCATGTCAACTGGTTCACTGACGTCAGACATTTGGCCTGCTCTGAAGTGAGTTTTATTGTGAAAGATACTTTCTCCCTCTGAAACACTCTGGGTTTGAACATCTAATTGAAATATAATGCTTAAGACTTTGTCTTTTTCTGCCCCTCACTCCCCCCTCAAATAAATAAATCTTAAAACAAACCAACTAGTTGAAGTATAATTTACTTAAACATACTCCTTTTCCTCCTGTCATGGTTCCATGTTACTCTTAGATGTCCCTTTTAAATTCCTGAACACAGCTTTGAGACACAACAAAAGATATTTTAAGTATCTTCTGCGAATTATCTTAATTATAACTTTTAAATCCTAGTGATAGTAATGACTTTATAATAACCATTTTTAGTATCTAATATATATATTTCATATACATTAGTGTATAATATATATTTCACATATATAATAACATATGACATATATTATTATATGTGGTATATAATAACAATTTTTAACCACTTAACCAAATAACCATTTTTCCCTGTGGGATCAACTCTATAATATAAAAACTAATGCTAGTTAACCCTGGCTGAAGACTGTGCCAAACACTGTTCCTTTTGTGCATTCTTCCTGAGTCTACTGAACAGTCCATCCAGGTAGATGCTATGATCAGCATGTTACATGTGTCTAATGGGAGACATTGATTGAGATCTATGGTTAGTACATGGCAGAGACAGGATTACAACCAGGGTTCTTAACCGGTCTGTTGTGCTGCCTTCCATAGGTGGAGCGCCTTGCTTGCCCTTGAGTAAAACATTTAGTCTCAAAAATATGACATAAAAAGTTTTTTTATTGCTAAGCACTTAGGGTTGCTCAGAAGTGCAATATATTTATGCTCTTAGAGAGACATATGTATTTAATACTTGCATTTCAGTAATTGAAGAGTGCAATGTGCTGAGGAATAAAAAAAATATATATAAATTTAAGTGTACACTTTATAACTTAGATTATTTTCTCTTTCCTTTGAAATTAATAAGCAGCCCCACTGCATCTAATTATAACTCCTATTATTTGGAGAGTAGACTGAAACCCGAGTTTTTAAATAGGTCTCTCCCTTGGATGTTAGAAGAATGAATGCCTGTCAGCTAGCTCCAGTGTGTTCTTGTGCTTGGAATGTTCTTGCTTCAGTTTCAACAACTTAAGTCTTCAAAGGACAGTTGAGGCCCTGAAGGAAGGCTTCAGTTTATACAGGTTTAAGGGAGGTTCCAAGAGAGTTTCATTGTTTTGGGCCAAGGGCAGGAGGTTCCTATTCTCAAAGTGTCTTAGATGCTGATGCATTTAAGTTTAAGCTTACATGAAATTCAGTTTGTAGATCTTTGAAAGAATGCTATTTTGCAGTCCTTTTGGTAATTTCTAGAAATGTTGCGTCTTGTGGAGAGCATGGACTTTAACTCTGAGCCCCAACTTTCTGGCTTCTGGTTTCAGAAGAAATTAGTTCTTTCAATAAGGTTATGGTGTGAAGTTGTTGTTTTTTTTTTTTATTCATTTTTTATTTATTTACAGCATAACAGTGTTCATTGTTTTGGCATCACACCCAGTGCTCCATGCAGTATATGGTGTGAAGTTTTGAAAATTTCCTTTGATGAACGATTGGCCTTCCCCCAACCCCCAGTTTATTTTGCATTGTCTAGCCCAGCTCATGGATATCTGCTCTTTTTCTTAATGTAAGAATAACTTAAAATAGTCTTATGTCAGAGTTCAAAACATTCTTGAAAAAGGTCCAGTGGATACTCTAGTCTCAGAAAGACATGGTAATTTAAAATTCTTTTTTAAAACTTTTTATAGTGCAGGAGAACTTAACCTTCTTTCTGTTTGCCTCTGTCTCTGTGATAGGTTCGAGCTGCTAACCTTAGTGGAGACTGCTCACTTATAAATGAAATATTCAGGTTGCATTTTGGATTGAAACAACACCATCAGGTAAAACTAACATATGAAATCACTTAACCCTCCAGAGTACTGGGAGTGGAAATAACGCACAAAGAAATGAGAAGTACATTTTGTATTTGAAATGTGAAAGAACTACTTCTATGGGAAGAATACAGAATGTTGTCCTGTGGAGGCCAAATGGATGGAGTTGAGTTCTACTTTTTTTTTTTTTTTTTTTAAGATTTTATTTATTTATTTGAGAGAGAGAGACAGTGAGAGAGAGCATGGGAGGGGAGAAGGTCAGAGGGAGAAGCATACTCCCCGTGGAGCTGGGAGCCCGATGTGGGGCTCAATCCCGGGACTCTGGAATGAAGACCTGAGCTGAAGGCAGTTGCTTAACCAACTGAGCCACCCAGGTGCCTGAATTCTACTTTTTAACGATGGGAAGCTGTGTGACTCAGTGAGAGATTTTAATAGTGAAAAGAACTATACGATCTTGTTCTTGGGATCCTTTTGGAAGCAGTTAGATGAAGAATGGGTGCAAAATCACAGCCTGTCGGACTGTGCTCCCCACAGTCTGGGACTTGTATTCCGGAGACAAAATAGTCATACCTTTCGGAACAGAGGCTACCCCACAGCACAGGTTAGGGCTGAGTAGTAGGGCACCTTTACAGGCTGTGGGCCATGACAGCAAAGCTTTGAATCACCACAGCCCTGATGATGCTGTCTCTCCTCTTTTTCCCTTGGGTAGTGGCCGCTGAAAATGAATAGAACTAGCAATAGGAGGGAAGGTTCAGGGAGGTAGTGGGAGCCTGGTTGAGGGAGAGCAGTCTTAGAGAGTGGAGTCCCTGTGTTTGTACAGCATGTACTCAAGAGACACTGACATGGATGATAGTAACCGATGGCAAAATATGGTAATATTGCTCAGTTTTAACAAGAATGCATTACATTTGGAAAGGTAAACCTGAACTGTGGTCTATATGTGTGCCTCGCAAACCTTTAACTCTAGGAGACAAATTCTTGCTATCGTTTTTTCCCCTGGAAGGGAGAATGTCTTCTCCTGGCAGTTGCTGTCATAGCTCCATATGGTTCCGCCTCTCTTTCTTCTTCCTTTATGCCTGGGGTTTATTTTTAAAATCAGTGTTTAGTGTAACTTAGTTTGAGAAGCACTGGTTTATATTCTAATAATGCTAGTGAGCATCTCTAGCTCAGGCATACTGACCAGGGTGAAGTGAAACAGGAAATAAACACAGAAGATGAATAATTGACAGATTGCACAGCTGTAAGGACCAGTACTTTTTTTCTTTTTAAGATTTTATTTATTTGAGAGAGAGAGAAAACGAGAGTGAGTAAAAGCAGGGGAAGTGGCAGGCAGAGGGAGAGGGAAAAGCAAGCCCCCCAACAAACAAGGAGCCCAATGTAGGACTCAATCCCAGGACCCTGGGATCATGACCTGAGCTGAAGGCAGATGCTTAACCGACTGAGCCATTCAGGTGTCCCTGGTTATTTTTCATGAAAAGGTTAGATGCCATTCTTTTGAACTTTAGTTTGTGCTTGTGGAGAAATAAATGGTTTAAAGCTCTCCAAGAATTGGAATGGCAGGACAGTCTTTTTTTTTTTTTTTTTTAAGATTTTATTTATTTATTTGACAGAGAGATAGAGAGTGCACAAGCAGGCAGAGTGGCAGCAAAGGGAGAGGGAGAAGCGACTCTCCGCTGAGCAGGGAGTCCAATGAGGGGCTCGATCCCAGGACCTTGGGATCATGACCTGAGCCGAAGCAGACACTTAAGCGACTGAGCCACCCAGGTGCCCCAGGACCATCTGTTTTGTAACATATTTAGAATACTGAGAGATTCTAGCCTATTAGTATGTAACATTAGATAATTTGTTTTCTTAAGTAGAGAATTTAATACCCATGCAAAGAATGCTCAGGAAAAAAAAGTTGTTTGATTTTTTTCTCCTGAAAAATTGAGACACCTTCACATTTTGTGTATATATATGTGTAGCCTCCTATTGCCTCCATGGGAGATGCCCCTCTTGAAGGAAAGATTATCTAGTATTAGTCAACTGGAAAGTAAAGAGAAAGACATAGAAGTAAATTATATCTTAAATCTATTGCAATTTTACCAGAAATCCAACCAGAACCTTATTTATAGATTTTTTGTTTGTTTGTTAGTTTTTTTGATTTTTGAAAATTGGGAGTTACTGTTTGTTGGACTGCAGAGAATGACATCTGGTTGTATTATTGGAAAAGATGAAAAAATGGAGGAGATCTTATTTATACCTAAATAATTTTAGATCAAGCTAAACATATTCCATGATTTTTAAAAATATTTTATATTTATTTATTTATTTATTTGAGAAAGAGAGATAGTGAGAGAGAGCATGAGCGAGGGGAAGGTCAGAGGGAGAAGCAGACTCCCCGTGGAACTGGGAGCCGGATGTGGGACTTGATCCCAGGACTCCAGGATCATGACCTGAGCTGAAGGCAGTCACTTAACCAACTGAGCCACCCAGGTGCCCCCATATTCCATAATTTAAGAGTTATGTTTCTACTTTAGAATGATAGAAATGAATAAAATAATATGAAAGAGAATTAATTCTTCTTTTTCCATGAATTTTTAAAACTTAAATTCAAGTAATTAACACATAATGTATTATTAGTTTCAGTGGGAGAGGTCAGTGATTCATCAGTCTTATATAATACCCAGTTCTCATTACATCACATGCCCTCCTTAATGTCCATCACCCAGTTACCACATCCCCCCATTGACATCCCCTCCAGCAACCCTCAGTTTGTTTCCTGTGATTAAGAATCTCTTATGGTGGGGTGCCTGAGTGGCTCAGTTGGTTAAGCTTCTGCCTTCAGCTCAGGTCACGATCCCAGGGTCATGAGACTGAGTCCCGCCTTGGGCTCCCTGCTCAGCAGGGGGTCTGCTGCTCCTTTTTTCTCTGCCCCTCCTCCCTGCTTGTGTTCTTTCTCCCTCTCTGAATCAATCAATCAATCAATCAATCAATCAATCGTTTAAAAAAAAAGAAGTCTCTTATGATTTGTTTCCCTCTCTGATTTTGTCTTTTATTTTTCCCTCCCTTCCCCTATGATCCTGTTTTTTTCTTAAATTCCACATATGAATAATTATCTTTGTCTGATTGACCTATTTCGCTTAGCATAATATCCTTTAGTTCCATCCATGTCATTGCAAATGGCAAGATTTCTTTTTTTTTTTTATGGCCGAGCAGTATTCCATTGTATATAAATACTGCATCTTCTTTATCCATTCATCTATTAATGGACATTTGAGCTCTTTCCATAGTTTGGCTGTTGTGGACATTGCTGCTATAAACATTGGGGTACAGGTGGCCCTTCAGATCACTACATTTGTATCAATGGGGTAAATACCTATTAGTGCAATTGCTGGGTTGTAGGATAGCTCTATTTTCAACTTTTTTTAAAAAAGATTTTATTTATTTGGCAGAGAGAGAGAGAGATCATAAGTAGGCATAGAGGCAGGCAGAGAGAGAGGGGGAAGCAGGCTCCCTGCCGAGGAGAGAGCCCGATGCAGGGCTTGATCCCAGGACCCTGAGATCATAACCTGAGCCGAAGGCAGAGGCTTAACCCTCTGAGCCACCCAGGCTCAGCTTTTTGAGGAACCTCTATAGTGTTCTCCAGAGTGGCTGCACCAGCTGGCATTCCCACCAACAGGGTAAGAGGGTTTGAAAGGGAATTAAGTCTGACTGTGGTCAGACATTATATAAAATGTTATTATTTCATGATTAAATTGTCATTTAAATTAAAGCCGTATACTTTTCTTTCTCCTTAGACTTGTGTGCGAGACAGAGCCATTCTTTCTATCCTGGCTGTTAGGAATATCAGCAAAGAGGTAGCCCAAAAGGCTGTTGATGAAGTTTTTGAGTCTTGTTTCAATGACCATGAACCTTTTGGAAGGATCCCACATAACAAGACTTATGCAAGATATGCTCATAGAGACTTTCAAAACCGTGATCGGTATTACTCAAATATATGAAGACATTTTATAAATGGAGCTTCTGTGATCTGAAGAAAATATAGTTCTTAAGTGGATAAATGTAAAATGTATTTGATCGATTAAATACAGATAAAAGAGAGAAGGTACTGATTCTAGCATATGATCAGAAAAAGTAACTGTGGTAAAAGTGAAACTGCCTTAAACTCCAAGGCAAAAATTGTAACTTTATAGTTAACCATTTGGTAGATAAGGTAAATAAATTACATTTTTGTATTTTTTATGTAGTACTTGTGTTTTTTATTATTTATGTTATTTTTAGATTGTGATTTGTTTTTGTTACATGTGAATATTTTAAAATCTGATTATGAAACCCATGAAGTGTGTCCTTGTATGAAGTTGATATGTGACTTGGTATTTACATTAAATGTAAAGAAAATGTACTGATTTTATTAAAAGACATTTACTGAGATGTTATCATGGTCAATATATGCAAAGAATTAAAGTTGGGAATGGTTCATTCAATGGTCAATGCCTCCCTTTTCCCTCTTCTTCTTTCAACATGTATGTGGGGACTATGTGGTTTAACTTTCCAGGGATAAGTTCTGATTAGATTTTTCTTCTTTTGTAAAGGCAGTGCATTAAGTTTATAATGTAACTAAATTTAATTTTTTTTCTGAATTTAATTTGTATATACTTATAAGATTTTTCATATAGTTATTCTCAAATCTTTTGTCAGGCCCTGTGTCTTGAGTTTTAGATTCAGAAAACAGGACATCTTGTCTATTCCCCTTAACTGGTAGCTGCATTTTCCACCTATCTCTGGCAAATGTTCCTTGGCCTATGTCCAGACTGAAAGACAGTGATACCTGTATGTAGATGTGGCTAATTAATTTAAAGACAATGAAGTTAGGATTGTTTCTTGTGAATTAACATTTGATTAAATTATAAAGTGATACCCAAGCTTGATAACTTATTAAACATGAAAACGAGGTTTGAGGATTCTGGGAAGACGGTAGAGTAGGAAACAACAGAAATCAGTGTCACCACCTAGACAAAATTGCACTGGCAGAATCTTATATAAATATTTTGAAACTCGAGTCTGAAGGCTCCTAACTTCCAAGGAAAGGTGTGGATGGTAAATTGCAGTTAATTTTGGTCAATTTCAGCTCTTAGCGTTGTGGTAGCTACCCATCTCCCATCACTCTGCCCTGTGGCAGACAGTTATATATGTGTTCCTGGAGTAGCTTGTACACAGATTGTGGAGCCACAGTGGGCAAAAGGCACCCTGTCTTCCATATATTTGGGACCTGCTCTGATTGCTGCTTCTGAACACAGAGGTTTGGAGAAAGAGGTGGTGGCATTGTTGCACCATTTTTGCAAAGTGCTTCCCAAATGGCTGAAGGGTCTTCAAAGGGCTGGTACCTTTTGTTGTCCTTCATTTTCCCCTTTTGGGATCTAGACCTTGAAGACTAGGCCATTCAAAAACAATGGCAGGGACACCTACGTGGCTCAGTTGGTAAAGCATCTGCCTTCAGATCAGGTCTGAAGGTACTATTGAGCCTCACGTTGGGCTCCCTGCTCAGTGGGCAGCCTCCTTCTCTCACTCCCTCTGCCACTTTCCCTGCTTGTGCCCTCTCATGCTCTCAAATAAATAAAATCTTAAAAAAAAAAATCAGAAAAACAAAAATAATGGCTTATGCAGGGGGTAATTAGAAAGTCATCAGGCATGCTCAGGGAAAGGCATAGCCTCAGAAAAACCCAAGTTTACACCTCAGAATGATCCTCGGCACAGAGACAGCCTGCAACAATTAAAAGCAGAAACAAAAACTAACACTCAACCTGAGGAAGCAGAAGAATCTGATTGATTTTCAGAGCTACCACATTATTAGATTCAAATGTTCTGTTTTCAACCCCCAAAATCACAGGCATACAAAGGATACACAAGACATACACAAGAGAATGTGGCCCATTCAAAGGAGAAAATAAACTAACAGAAATTTTCCCTGAAAAGACCTGATGGTGGGTTTAGCAGACAAAGAATTTAAAACAACTGCATTAAATATGCTCAAAGAACTAAAGGCAAATGTGGAGAAAGTCAACAAATGATATACAAACAAAATGGAAATATCAATAAGGAGATAAAAAACTTAAAACCAAAAAGACTTGGAAAGTACAATGACAAAAGACAAAAATCCACATGAGGGATTCAAATGCAGATTTGGTCAGGCAGAAGAAAGAATCAGTAATCTTGAAGAAAAGGAAAATTATTGAGTCTAAAGGACAGAAAAACAAGATAAAAGAAAATGGAACAGAGTCTAAGGGATGTGAGGGGTACAATCATGTTGGCCAGTATATGCATTATGGAAGTCCCAGAAGGAGAAGAGAGAGAAAGGGACACACAGAATATTTGAAGAAATAAATGGTTTGTAACTACACATTTTCTTTTCTACATGATTTTAGAGACTAATACATTAAAGAATTATTAGTTTATGTTTGGGGGCACACATATATAAATATGTAATTCTGTGGCACCAACAACTGAAAAGGAAGAAGACAGAGTTTTGAAGGAGGAGAATTTTTGTATGTTATTAAAGTTACACTGGTCTAAATTCAAAATAGAGTGTTAAAACTTTCTGATGTTAAATGTAATCTCCATGGTAACAACAGGAAAATAGCTATAGAATATACACAAAAGGACATGACAAGGAATTTAAATTTCACTACAAAAAATCAAGTAAACACAAAAGAAGAGAATGGTTCTGTACATGGGAGATAAAAAGCTGTAAGGTATATAGAAAAATATGTAGCAAGATGCCTGAGGTAAATGTCTTCCTATCAGTAATTATTTTATTATTTTAACATACTAATTTTTTTATTCTAAAAAGAGAGAGCACAAGCAAGGAGAGGGGCAAAGGGAGAGGGAGCAAGAATTCTTAAGCAGACTCCATGCTGAGCACAGAGCCCAAGGCAAGGCCTGATCCCATGACCTGAGCTGAAATCAAGAGTCAGGTGCTCAATCAACTGAGCCATCCAGTATCCCCTCAGTTATTATTTTAAATGTAAATGGATTAAAATCTCCAATCAAAAGATTGGGAAAAAATTGGCAGAATGGATTAAAAAAAAAATGACCCAACTATAAGATGTCTACAAAAGACTCAGCTAAGATGTAAACACAAGTAGATTAAAAGTGAAACAATGGAAAAGGATATTCCCTGCAAATACAAACCAAAAGAGAGCAGGATAGACTATACTAACACTGGACAAGATAGACTTTAAATTAAAAGAGTTTATAGGGTCACCTGGGTGGCTCAGTGGGTTAAAGCCTCTGCCTTCAGCTCAGGTCATGATTCCAGGGTCCTGGGATCGAGCCCCACATCGGGCTCTCTGCTCTGCGGAGAGCCTGCTTCCTCCTCTGTCTCTCTCTCTGCCTACTTGTGATCTCTGTCAAATAAATAAATAAAATCTTAAAAAAAAGAGTTTATAAGAGACAAAAAAGGATGTTGTACATTAAAAAAAGCTTCAATAGAGGAAGAAGACATAACATTTACACACATAATAAAGGCCACCAAAATGGTGATAAAGGTGAAGCAAAGGGGAGAGAATCGAAGGGAGAAATAGACAGCTCTACAATAATAGTTGGAAATTTCACCACCCGACTCTCCATAGTGGATAGAACAACCAGACAGATGATAACCAAGTGAACGGAGGACTTAAACCACAAAATGAACCAACCGATCTAACAGACATACACAGGACACTCTAACCAACAAAACAGCATGCACATTTTTTCTCAAGTGACATGGGATATTTTCCAATATAGATTATATGTTAGGCTACAAACTAATATATTAAAAGAGACTTCAAATTACTAAAATCAGAAAGTGGGAACATTACTACCAAACTATAGGAATAAAAACAATTATGAGAGTACTGTGGACAAATGTACACACACATATTAGATCACCTAGATGAAATGGACAAATTCCTAGAAATGCAGCACCAAACCATAAAGAATAGAAAATCTATAAGAGCTAAAACTAATAGGGAGATTGAATCCCTAATAAAAAATCTTCTGGGGGAGATAGTTCAAGTTGGCAGAGGAGTAGAAGATCTTAGTTTCATCTGGTCCCAGGAATTCTGCTAGATAGCTATCGAATCATTCTGAACACCTGCAAACTCAACCAGAGAGCTCAGAAAAGAATAGCTGCAACTCTACAAACAGAAAAGCGACCACTTTCTGCAGGTAGGAGATGTGGAGAAGAGAATCTGAGGTGATATATGGGAAGATGGACCATGGGGTAGCGGAGCCTCTATACGCTGGCTACTGTAAAGTGATAAAGCAGAAGAGCACAAAATCAGAACTTTAAAGAAGTTTGCTTCCATGAGGGGTGCTTAGGTGGTGAAGTCGGGCAGAATCCTAGGTGGGACAATGTGGTGTCAGGATCCCCAGGGTCACAGAAAGAGCGGGGGGTGTCTGAGTGCAGCAGAGTTCTAGGCATTGGAATGGGGAAGCTGGCTGCAATCAGCAAGCCCAAGAGTGAGATTTCATCTGGGGGTTGTCCTATACCTGAAACCGCAGCATGGTCATATGACTGCTCTCCAGGCAGAGGCCCAGCAAGTGGCAGAGCTGCAGCAAGACTCCCCTTCCTCCCCTAAGAGGACAGCATGGGAGTGCACCACAGGAGTCTTTAAGGAGACTTAAAATGGGGTCATATGCCTGAGATAGAAACACTTGGTCAAAGGTTGGGTGAGCATGGAGTGTGGACAGAGATCAGTGAGAGAGGAGCGATTGAACACTTTTCCCTGGGGGCTCACTGAGAAGTGGGGCCCTGAGATTTTGGCTCTGGGGCTGGAGGTTGGGAGGCTACCATTTTCATTCTCATCCTCTAAATCAGCTCGCAAAGCCTTCAGGGAACAAAAGCCACAGAGAGCAATCCAGAGCAGATTACTTAACCTGGCCCCCTAGCCAGGGAAGTGCACATCTGCCCAGGACAAAGACACCTGAAAATCAGTGCAACATGCCCCTGCCTCAGAAGATCAGCAAGAACATCCAGCTAAGACCAAGTTTACCAGTCACACAGAACTGCAAAACTCCAGCACTAGGGAAAAATATAAATAGAATTCATGTTTTTTCCCCCATAATTCTTTAGTATTTCACTTTTGTTTTTTTCTCTTTCTTTTTTCTTTTTTAAAGATTTTTTAATTTATTTGACAAACAGAGATCACAAGTAGGCAGAGAGACAGGCAGAGAGAGAGGGGGAAGCAGACTCTCCACTGAGCAGAGAGCCCGATTCAGGGCTTGATCCCAGGACCCTGGAATCATGACCTGAGCTGAAGACAGAGGCTTTAACCCACTGAGCCACCCAGGCACCCTTCTCTTTCCTTTTTCATTGAATTTCTTATTTTATCAACTCCTTTAAAAAAATCTTTTAATTTTCATTTTTACAGTTACAGTCTACCCTTTCATTGTATTTAATTTATTTTTGTACATATATACATTTTTCTTTCTTTACAATTTTGGGATCTAGTTTTCTAACAAACAGACCAAAATACACACAGATTCCAATGTATTGCTCTGTTCTGTTCACCTGTCTGATTATAGTCTCTCTCTCTTTTTTAATGTAAATAAAATTTTTTTTTTTTTCAGTTTTGGGTCTCCTCTGATTTGTTTAATGTATATTTCTCTGGGGTCATTGTTGCCATTTTAGCATTTTGTTCTCTCATTCACTGTTCTTTTCTGGACAGAATGACAAGACAGAAAAACTCATCTCAAATAAGAAAACAAGAGGAGTACTGACTGTCAGGGATCTAGTAAGTATGGATATAAGTAAGATGTTGGAACTAGTGTTCAGAATAATGATCATAAAGATAATATCTGGGTGGGGCACCTGGGTGGCTCAGTGGATTAAGCCTCTACCTTCAGCTCAGGTCATGATCTCAGGGTCCTGGGATTGAGCACCGCATCAGACTCTCTGCTCAGCAGGGAGCCTGCTCCCTCCACCCCCACCTACTTGTGATCTCTGTCAAATGACTAAATAAAATATATAAAAAAAAGATATCTCAGCTTGAAAAAAGCACAGAAGACATTGGAGAATCCCTTTTTGGAGAAATAAAAGAACTAGAATTTAATCAAGTATAAATAAAAAAAGACTATTAATGAGATACAATAAAAAATGGAGGCTCTGTTAGGATAAATGAGGCTGAAGAGAGAATTAGTGATATAGAGGACCAGATGATGGAGAGTAAAGAAGCTAAGAAGAGGAAAGAAACAACTACTGGAATCATGACGGGAGAATTCGGGAGATAAGTAATACCAAAAGCAAAACAATATTAGAGTAATTGGGATCCCAGAAGAAGAGGAAAGAGAGATACAGTGGCAGAAGGTATATTGGAACATATTATAGTGGAGAACTTTCCTAATCTGGGGAAGGAAAGAGGCATTCAAGTGAGGAGGCACAGAGAACCCCCCTCAAAATCAATAAAAGTAGACAAATACATCCATATATAATAGTGACACTTGCAAGTCTCAAAGACAAAGCAATAAACTTGAAAGCATCTTGGGACAAGAGGTCTATAACCTACAAGGGTAGAAATATTAGACTGGCAGAAGACATATCCACAGAGATCTGGCAGGCCAGAGAGGACTGGCATGATATATTCAGGGTGTTAAGTGAGAAAAATATGCAGCCAAGAATACTTTATCCAGCTAGGATGTCATTCAAAATAGAAGGAGAGATAAAAAGTTTCCAGGAAAAACAGAAACTAAAAGAATTTTGATCACTAAACCTGCCCTGCAAGAAATGTTAAAAGAGATCCTTTAAGTGAAGAGAGAGCCCCAAAATAACATAGACCAAAAAAGAACAGAGACAATATACAGAAACAGTGACTTTACAGGTAATACAATGGCACTAAATTAATATCTTTCAATAGTTACTCTGAATGTAAATGGGCTAAATGCCCCAGTCAAAAGATCCAAGGTATCATATTGGATAAAAAAGCAAGACCCATTGATATGCTGTCTGAAAGAGACTCATTTTAGACCCAAAGACACCTCCAGATTTAAACTGAGGGGGTGGAACACCATTTATCATGCTAATGAACATCAAAAGAAAGCTAGGGCGATAATCCTTATAACAGACAAATTAGATTTTAAAACAAAGTCTGTAATAAGAGATGAGAAAAGATAATATATCATAATGAAAGGGTCTAGCCAACAAGATCTAATAATTGTAAATATTTATGCACTGAACATGGGAGCAGCCAATTCTATAAATCAAGTCATAACAAAATTAAAGAAACACACCAATAATATGATAATAATAGGGGACTCTAACACCCACTCATTGCATTGGACAGATCATCTAAGCAGATCATTCAAAAGGGAATAAGGGATTTGAATGACACACTGGACCAGATGGACTTCACAAATATATTCAGAGCACACCATCCTACAGCAACAGAATACACATTCTTCTTAAGAGCACATGGAACATTCTCCAGAATAGATCACATACTGGGTCACAAATTGGGTCTCAAAGGGTACCAAAAGATTGGGATCATTCCCAGCATATTTTTGGACCACAATGCTTTGAAACTGGAACTCAATCACAAGAGGAAAGGTGGAAAGAACTCAAGTACATGGAGGCTAAAGAGCATCCTTCTAAAGAGTGAATGGATCAACCAGGAAATTAAAAAAGAATTTAAAAAATTCGTGGAGACAAATGAAAATGAAAACACAACTATTCAAAACTTTTGGGATATAGCAAAGGCAGTCCTAAGAGGGAAGTATATAGCAATGTAGGTGGTCCTCAAAAAATAAGAAAGGTGGGGTGTCTGGGAGGCTCAGTGGGTTAAGCTTCTGCCTTTGCCTGAGGTCACAATCTCAGGGTCCTGGGGTTGAGCCCCACATCGGGCTCTCTGCTCAGCAGGGAGTCTGCTTCCCCTCCCCTCTCTCTATGCCTACTTGTGATCTCTGTCTGTCAAATAAATAAATAAAATCTTAAAAAACAAAAAAGAAAAAAGTCTCAAATACACAACCTAACCTTACACCTAAAGGAGCTGGAGAAAGAGCAGCAAATAAAGCCTAAACCCAGCAGGAGAAGAGAATAAAGATTAGGGCAGAAATCAATGAAATAGAAGGGAAAAGAACAGTAGAAGAGATCAATGAAACTAAGAACTGGTTCTTTGAAAGAATTAATAAAATTGATAACCCCCTGGCCAGACTTATCAAAAGGAAAAGAGAAAGGACCCAAATAAATAAAATCATGAATGAAAGAGAAGAGATCACAACCAACACCAAAGAAATACAAACAATTTTAAGAACATATTACGAGCAACTATATGCCAACAAATTAGGCAATTTGGAAGAAATGGATGCATTCCCAGAGATGTATAAACTACCAAAACGAAAACAGGAGAAAATAGAAAACCTGAACGGATCCATAACCATCAAGGAAATTGAAGCAATAATCAAAAATCTCCCAACATGGGGCGCCTGGGTGGCTCAGTGGGTTAAAGCCTCTGGCTTCAGCTCAGGTCATGATCCCAGAGTCCTGGGATCGAGCCCTGCATCAGGCTCTCTGCTCAACAGGGTACCTGCTTTCTCCTCTCTCTCTGCCTACTTGTGATCTGTGTCTGTGAAGTAAACAAATAAAATCTTAAAAAAAAAAAAAGGCGAACCATAAGAGACTATGGACTCTGAAAAACAACCTGAGGGTTTTGAAGGGTCAGGGGTGGGAGGTTGGGGGAACAGGTGGTGGGTAATGGGGAGGGCACGTTTTGCATGGAGCACTGGGTGTTGTGCAAAAAGAATGAATACTGTTACGCTGAAAAAATAAATAAAATGGAAAAAAAAAAAAGAAACGAAAAAAAAAAAACCAAAAAAAAACCAAAACAAACAAAAAAAAACTCCCA
This sequence comes from Meles meles, assembly GCF_922984935.1. NCBI lineage: Eukaryota > Metazoa > Chordata > Mammalia > Carnivora > Mustelidae > Meles > Meles meles. The sequence goes on from NC_060072.1 coordinate 97,636,835, forward strand.
AGAAACTAGAGTCCAGGGCCTGAGGGCTTCCCATGAGAATTCTACCAAACATTTAAAGAAGAATTAATACTTACTCTTCTGAAGGTTTTTCCAAAAATAGAAATGATGCAAAACTTCCAAACTCTTTCATGAGGCCAGCATTGCCTTGATTCCCAAAACCAGACAAAGATTGTACTGAAAAGGAGAATGACAGACCAATATTCCTGATGAACACAGATGCCAAAATTCTCACCAATATACTAGCCAATAGGATCCAATAGTACATTAAAAGAATTACTCACCACGACCAAGTGGGATTTATTCTGGGCTGCAAGCATGGTTCAACATCTGCAAATAAATTCATGTGATACAATACATTAATAAAAGAAAGGACAAGAACCATATGATCTGATCTCCCTGATATGAGGACATGGAGAAGCAACATGGGGGGGGGGGTAGGGGGAAAGGAGAAGAATAAATGAAACAAGATGGGATTGGGAGGGAGACAAACCATAAATGACTCTTAATCTCACAAAACAAACTGGGGGTTGCTGGGGGGAGGTGGGATTGGGAGAGGGGGAGCGGGCTATGGACATTGGGGAGGGGAGGCGAACCACAAGAGACTATGGACTCTGAAAAACAACCTGAGGGTTTTGAAGGGTCAGGGGTGGGAGGTTGGGGCAACCTGAGGGTTTTGAAGGGTCAAGGGTGGGAGGTTGGGGGAACAGGTGGTGGGTAATGGGGAGGGCACGTTTTGCATGGAGCACTGGGTGTTGTGCAAAAAGAATGAATACTGTTACGCTGAAAAAATAAATAAAAAAAAATAAAATAAAAATTACTATAAAATGCTAAAAAAAAAAAAAAGAACCATATGATCCTCTCAATAGATGCAGAAAAAGCATTTGAGAAAGTACAGCATCTTTTCTTGATTAAAACTCTTCACAGTCTAGGGATAAAACCATATATGAAAAGTTCACAGTATCATTCTCAATGGGCAAAAACTAAAAACGTTTCCCTTAAGGTCAAGAACATAGCAGGGATATCTACTACTATCATCACTGTTGTTCAACCTGGTAATAGAACTCTTAGCTTCAGCAATCAGACAACAAAAAGATATAAAAGGCATCCGAATTGGCAAAGAAGAAGTCAAACTCTCACTCTTTGCAGGTGACATAATACTTTATGTGAACAATCCAAAAGATTCCACCCCAAAATCACTAGAACTTATACAGGAATTCAGCAAAGGGACAGGATATAAAATTGATGCACAGAAATCAGTTGCATTTCTATAGACTAACAATGGGATGGAAGAAAGAGAAATTAAGGAGTTGATCCCATTTACAATTGTGCCAAAAACCATAAGATACTTAGGAATAAACCTAACCAAAAAGGCAAAAGATTTGTACTCAGAAAACTATAGAACTCTCATGAAAGAAATTGAGGAATACACAAAGAAATGGAAAAACATTCTGTGCTTAAGATTGGAGGGATAAATATTGTTAAAATGTCTATGCTACCTGGAGCAATCTACACATTCAATGTAATCTCTATCAAAATATCATCAACTTTTTTCACAGAGCTGGAACAAATAATCCTAAAATCTATATGGAACAAGAAAAGACCCCAAATAGACAAAGAAATTTTGAAAAAGAAAACCAGACTTGGTGGTATCATAATGCTGGACTTCAAGCTCTATTATGAAGCTGTAATCATCAAGACAGTATGGTACTGGCATAAAAACAGACACATAGATCAATGGAACAGAATAGAGAACCCAGAAATGGACCCTTAGCTCTATGGTCAACTAATCTTCAACAAAGCAAGAAAGACTATCCAATGGAAAAAATACAGTCTCTCCAACAAATGGTGTTGGGTAAATTGGACAGCCATATGCAGATGAATGAAACTGGACCATTTCCTTATACCATACACAAAAAGAGACTCAAAATGGTTGAAAGACCTAAATGTGAGCTAGGAATTCATGAAAATTCTAGAGGAGAACACAGGTAACAACCTCTGTGACCTTGGCTGCTTCAACTTTTTGTTAGACATGTCTCCAAGGGAAGGGAAACAAAGGCAAAAATGAACTATTGGGACTTTATCAAGATAAAAAAGTTTTTGCACAGCAAAGGAAACAGTCTTCAAAACCAAAAGACCACTGGCAGGATGGGAAAAGATATTTGCAAATATCTTACCAGATAAAAGGCTAGTCTCCAAAATCTATAAAGAACTTATCAGCTCAACACCCAAAGAATAGAGAGTCTGGTTAAGAAAGGGGCAGAAGACATGAACAGACATTTCTCCAGAGAAGACATCCAGGTGGCCTACAGACAGATGAAAAAATGTTCAATATCACTTGATATCAAGGAAATACAAATCAAACGCACAATGAGATACCACCTCACACCAGTCAGAATGGTTAAAATCAACAAATCAGGAAACAACAGATGTTGGTGAGGATGTGGAGAAAGGGGAAAGAACCATCTTACACTGTTGGTGGGAAAGCGAACTGGTGCAGCCACTCTGGGAAACAGCATGGAAGTTCCTCAAAAAGTTGAAAATAGAGCTACCTACAACCCAGCAATTGGACTACTGGGTATTTACCCCAAAGCTACAAATGTAGTGATCTGAAGGGGTACAGACACCCCAATGTTTATAGAAGGATGTCCACAATAGCCAAACAATGGAAAGAAGAAATCAGAGAGGGAGAGAAACCATAAGCGAACCCCTCCCCCTGGTATTTATTTATTTATTTGACAGAGAAAGACACAGTGAGAGAGGGAACACAAGCAGGCTTCCTGTTGAGCAGGGAGCCCAATGTGGGGCTGGATTCCAGTACCCTGGGATCATGACCTGAGCTGAAGGAAGACACTTAATGACTGAGCCACCCAGGCGCCCCACCATAAGGGACTCTTAATCAAAGGAAACAAACTGAGGGTTGCTGGAGTGGAGAGGGGTGAGGGGATGGGGTAACTAGGTGATGGACATTAAGGAGGGCACATGATATAATGAGCACTAGGTATTATATAAGACTGATGAATCACTGACTTCTACCTCTGAAACTGGTAATACATTATATGTTAATTAATTGAATTTAAATACAAAAATACAAGTGAAAAAAATTTAAAAATGGCATGTTTTAGTGAACATCCAATATATTTATACAAATACATAAATTATACATATGTAGCACTATGCAGACATATTATGTAGGTTACAAAATATGTACAGAACTATGGAGTTTGTGGTAATATGACATAGCCTTTGGCAATTTCAAATTTTTTTTGCAGATTATAAATCAGGTCTGATTAGACCCCTGTTTTATGTCATAATGGTGCTATTTTAAGTGGAATGGAAGACATTTGAATCTTGATGTTCTCTTGATCACTTCAAGAAATTTGCACATTGCAGTGAACTTCCACTCTTTCTTCAAGCCTGGCATACTGCACATTTCACACATAAACAGTATGATTGTTCTCCCAGGTAAATATCAGAGGTTCAGAGGTGTAACATCTTTCTTATTTCTTAATACAAGACAAGTGAAAATTGGAGACTTACTTTTTTTTTGTCCCATGGACACCACGCTGTCAGCCTGGGATACATGTGTCCTCAAACTGCCCCAGGTTGGGTGGCCCTGGCTGCCACACGGAGAGAGTGCAGAGTATAAGTGGGAGACCAACACGGACACCAAACATGAGCTGCTTGTCTGCTGACAATTAGGACAGAGATCAGTTGGAACCAAGATAAATAATTACAGTCCAATTTAAATACTATATATTTCATTTCCACCTCTTATAAATTAGCAAAGAAAAATATTAAAAATAATAATTATATTCCCCAAAGTTCTGGTATTACAAGTGAACATGGATTAGAATTATCTTCGAAAGAAAACTTTGTGACTGATCCTCTGGCCAATATGCTAGAAAGGACAAGACCCCTTAACTGTGAGGACACAGTGAGAAGTCAGCAGGTCACCACCCAGAAGAAAGGGTTCAGCAAAACCCGGCCATGCTGACACCCTGGTCTGCAACTTGTGGCATCCAGAACTGTGGGAAGTAAGTGTCTGTTAGTTGAAAGTGGTGTTTTGTTACAGGAGCTCAAATGGACTAGGACCAAGAACAAAGATAAACTGAAATATTTGAGCCACATTATCTACCACACTATTGCAGAAGATGCCCAAGGAGACTTGAATTGGCATCTGTCTCTCCATATCTCTGCCCAACCATTAGTCCTTCAAATGAATATGGCTGTTTCACTGAAGATGCTGAACTTCCCACATGTAGCAAGGAGCATCACGCCCCTGCCTCGCTTTTGCAGATACATTTATTGTACCAACTTATAAAGTACTGTTTATAAATTGTATCAAGTACATGAAAGATATTATATAAATTCAGAGAAGGTTTGTTTCTTAATATTGTGTGAAGTACTAAAATAGCTGTCTTGAAAGAAATGGTTATAAATAAGCTAAAAAATGATAGTTTTAGAGTGAAAAAAAAAATTCAGACAAAGGAATGCCCTGAACCTGATGATTTCACCAGTGAATTCAACCAAACATTCATAGAAGAACTAATACCTGTTCTTCTCAAACTTTTCCAAAAAAATTTAAGAAGAAAGTATGGTCCCCAACTTGTTCTGAGACCAGAATTATCCTGATACTAAAACCAGACAAAGACATGACAAGAAAAGAAAAATACAGACCAAGATTCCTTATGAACATTGCTGAAAAGATCCTCAGAAAAATGCAAATTGGATTCAGCAGTATATTAAAAGGAATACATACCTGACCAGATGGGATTTATTTCTGGAGTGCCAGGATAGTTCAACATGGGAAATTTGATCAAGGTAATACACCACGTCAACAAATTAAAGGGGAAAATCCCACATGGTCATCTCAGTGGGCGCAGAAAGAGCCTTTGATGAAATTCAACACCCTTTCAGGATAAAACAACTAGGAATCGAAGGAAACTACCTCAACATAATAAACGCTATTATCTGTAAAGCCTACAGTGACCATCATACTCAATAGCGAAAGACTGACCACTCTTACCTTACTGTTAGGAACAAGGCAAGGATGCTTACTTTTCCCACTTCTATTCACATATAACTGGAAGTCCTCGCCAGAGCAAAAGGCAAGAAAAAGAAATAAAAGGCATCCAAATTAGAAAGGAAGTAATAAAATTAACTTAGTTTGCAGATGATATGATTTTGAATGTACAAACTCTCAAGATTACACACACACAATCAAAAGTAATAAACAAACTCATCAAAGTAGTAGGATATGAGGTTGACACAAACAAATCAGGTGTGTTTCTGTACACGAAGAATGAACAATCTGAAAAGTATAGTCCCCAAAATTAAGAACAATAATTCCATTTATAATAGTATCATAAAGAATAAAATAGTTAGGAATTGACTTGCCTAAGCAGGTAAAGGACTTGTACAATGAAAACAAATCATGGCTGAAAGATACTAAGAAGACATAACTGAATGGAAGCACATCCCAGGCTCACGGATTGGAAGAACTTAGTATTGTGAAGATGTCAATATTACCCAAAGCGATCTACAGCTTCATTGCAATGTCTAAAAAATTCCAATGACTTGTATTTTGCAAGAAGTAGAAAAACCTATCTTAAAATTCTTATGGAATCTCAAGGGAACCTGAATAGCCAAAACAATCTTGGAAAAAACGAACAAACAAAACTGAGGTCTTACAGACTAATGGGATAGAATAAGGTCCCCAGAAATTAACTCATATATATGCTCAAATGATTTTTGACATGAGTGCCAAGACCATATAAAGATGACCTTTTGGTGCTGAGAAAACTAGATATTCACATGCAAACTAATGATTGGAACTTTACCTAACACAATGCAAATTTTATATGCAAAAAATTAACTCAAATTGAATCAAACTGAGTTAAAGACACAGGATGTAAAAATTATAATATGTTTCTAATTGCTAAATTAGACTTCATTCAAAATTAAAGACTTCTCACTGAAAAATATTAAAACAACGAATAGACAAATATCAGACTGGAAGAAAATACTCATTTGTCTGACAAGGGACTCTCATGTGAAAATATAAAGACTTTCTCTAACTCAATAATAAAAAGACAAACAACCAAATAAAAAAAGTAGACAAAAAATTTGAACAGACACTTTACAAAGGAAGATATATAACTGGCCAAAAATTATGTGAAAAATGCCAATATCATTAATCATAAAAAAAAGTAAATTAGGGGCACCTGGGTGGCTCAGTGGGTTAAAGCCTCTGCCTTCGGCTCAGGTCATGATCCCAGAGTCCTGGGATCGAGCCCTCATCGGGCTCTCTGCTACGCAGGGAGACTGCTTCCTCCTCTCTCTCTGCCTGCCTCTCTGCCTAGTTGTGATTTCTCTCTGTCAAATAAATAAAATATTAAAAAAAAAAAGGAAATTAAAACCACAATGAGGGGAGCGCCTGGGTGGCTCAGTGGGTTAAAGCCTCTGCCTTTCGCTCAGGTCATGATCCCAGGGTCCTGGGATCGAGCCCTCATCGGGCTCTCTGCTTGGCAGGGAGCCTGCTTCCTCCTCTCTCTCTTTCTGTCTGCCTCTCTCCCTACTTGTGATCTCTATCTGTCAAATAAATAAATAAAATCTTAAAAAAAAACAACAACACAATGAGGAACCACTATACACCCTCCAGAAAAGAAAAAATTCAACAGGCTGCTTACAATATTTGTTAAGATATGAAGCAAACAGTATTCCTGTAGGAATGTATTCCTGGTAGGAATGTAAAATAGTATAATCACTTTGGAAAAAGGCTTGGCAGTTTTATATAAAATTAAACATCCCCTTATCCTTTGACTCTCCTATTCCATGCTAAGCATTTTATTGAAAAGAAATGAAAAAAAAATCCTCAAAAAGACTTGCATAAGAACGTTAGCAGCCTTTTTTATAATGCCTACAAAAGGGAAACAACTATCTCTCAACAAGAGAATGAAAAAACAAATTGTGATGTATTCACACCATCGTACTTCTCAGCAATAGAAAGGAATGCATTACTGATACCTGTAATGAGGTGAATGGAGCTCACAGACATTTTGCTAATTAAAAGAAACATAAGATACAAAATAGTACATATTTAATGATTCTGTGTGCCTGAAATTAAAGAATGAGCAAAAACTAATATGATTTTGAAAAGGAAATCAGAATAGTGGTTGCCTAGAGGATTGGGGAAAGGACAAAGAATTGATGGGAAGACCAACGTAACTTTCTGGGGTGGAGGAAATGTTCTATATTTTCATTTTGTTGTGGGCTATATATACATAGCCATTGTCAATGTTGTACAGTGAATATTTGGGCAGGTGGAGAGTTGGTAGCGGTATAGATTAAGCAACATGGCAGAGCGATGGGTTCAAAGATATTCATTATACTGTTCTGTGTCCTTAGTAACTGCTTAAAATTTTCCACAATAAAGTCTCTTTTTTTTAAAGGGGAAATGAGTTAAAGATTAGTATGCACTGAATTCTAAATATAATAACATTTCTTTAAAAAGATATGTGAGAACTGGTATAACTGCATAGTTTTAGCTAAGCAGAAAAACTGAATGCTAAACAATCAGGAAGCCATTGTTTTGTTCATTTCTGCCCTTGGAAGAGAGAAGGAAGGGCAGACTGAAGAATGAAACAGGATAATCTTAGTCTGCAGCAGTCAGACCTGCTATTTCAGCTATTCAACCTCTCCTTCTCAAGGGGATAGAGATATCCGGCCAACATATTACCAGTCCTAGTTATTTGCTAATTAAACTCACTTCAGAGCAATACCCTGAGTGTATAATTAATTAAATGTTAATTTATGTTGATGATATTGTTGCACTTGAATTTTTAAACTTTTTTCCTGAATTTAAAATATTTGAGAAGCAAGAGCCAAGCATTTTGCTAATAACCTATATTTTTCTCTTTCTTCTTTCACTTCCCTGCTGATTTCTGCTTCTAAGTTTTACAATGTGAGTGTTAGAATCTCCCAAAGCAGAATCTGGTTCTATAGAAATCACCAAGTAGAATATTTGGGATTTTATAAGGACAATAGTGTTCATTCAACAAGTACCAATATTAAGTTTAAAGGAAAAAAAAAAAAATCACACAACCTCCTAAGTGGCCAGTGACAGCTTTTCTGAGTGCTAACTGCATTCATATTGCCTTACATCCAAGGTGGTAAAATAAGGGGGAAAAAGATCAAACTGAGCCAAGAAAACTCTCCTGCTATATGTTTCTTTTTCTGGAAATTAGTAAGTCACAGACCCCCAGTGCAAAAGCCAAAGCTGTATGCACCCTCCATACGTGGATCTGTAAGGTCAAAGTCAGACATGTGTGGAGGGTCAGGCAGGCTGCTGGAGTGGCCTCTTCTCAGTAGGAGGTGTTGAGGAGCCTCAAAAGAGTCCAGAGGCTGGCCTCAGGGCTCCTGGAGGGAACCACAGCTGCTCCTCATTCTGTAACCACTGCATGAAAAAGAGAATCGATCTGAGCAGAAAAATAAACATCGCATTGATTCAGTAAACATTTATCGAACACTCACTGTTGCACTCATGTAAGCAGTGGGGACACTGAGGTGACCAACACGGATTAGACTTTTATCATGGTAGGGAACAGCTGCACCAGAAAAGAAAAAAAAATGCGGGGTAATTTGAGGATATTTAACATGGCACCCAGGTCAGAGAAAGTGACATATAACTGAGGCCTGATGTGTGAAGAGGGATAGCAAGTCAAGGGGGTGGGGAAGGAGATTTCCAGACAAGAGGAGACCCTTTGTGTTAGGGCTTTAGAAAGGAGCAGGGAAGATGGGAGAAGGTCTACAGAAAGGGACAATGTTGAACTATGTACCTGGTCCCCAGGGAAACTTGCACCTAGTTCCCAGGGAGAGGAGAAGCTATGTGACCTGAGCGCCAAATCCAAAAGGTAAACAGTGCAAAAGAATGAAATATTCTATAAATGGTCTGGGGAAAACTGGAGACATCTGAAAACAATTGAATTAAATCCTCTATCATTCCTATACCAAAACAAATCCCAGAGACATCAAAGATGTTAATAGAAAAGAAAGCCATAAAAGTACCAGGACATGGGAGAATTTTTCTCATCCTAGAATGGGAAAGCCTAAAGAGACACAAAATCATGACACCATAAAAAATGATATTGATATCCTTAATGGCATTTTTATAATCTTCAAAAAATAAAGTTAAATAAAAGATAATGTTTTTAATAATATATCATGAAAGATTTGATGTCATTCATAATAAAATGATGATTATAATTTTTTATATTTATATAAAACCCAACTCAACAGAAAAATGAACAAGTGACATGAATAGAAAGTACAAATGGGTACCTCTTAAAACATAAGCCTTATGGGGCACCTGGGTGGCTCAGTGGTTTAAGCCTCTGCCTTCGGCTCAGGTCATGATCTCAGGGTCCTGGGATCGAGCCCCACATCGGGCTCTCTGCTCAGTGGGGAGCCTGTTTCTCCCTTTCTCTCTGCCTGCCTCTCTGCCTACTTGTGACCTCTCTGTCAAATAAATAAATAAAATATTTAAAAACAAAACAAAACATAAGCCTTATGTGATCTTAGTTGTAATAAGAGGTGTGTAAACCATGAAACTATGTTTTCACTTATGAGATTTATAAGAGTCAAAAATATAATGTACATTAAACTAAAAAGAAACTATCAACAAAATAAAAAGGCAACCTGAGTGAGAGAAAAAGAAATATATATGGGGTTTATTTTCAATTCAAAAAATATAAAGATCTCATAAAATCAACAGCAAAACCTCACAAATAATCAGATTAAAAATTTAAAAATGGGCAGAAGATTTGGAAAGACATTTTCCCAAAGAAGACATATAGATGACCAAGAGGTACTTGAAAAGATGCTTGATATCACTAATTATCAGGGAAAAGAAAATAAAAACTAAGAGATCTCCACCTCATACCTGTGAGAATGGGTATTATCATAAAAAAGGCAAGAAATAAGAAGTGTTAGGACGTGGAGAACAGGGCAGCATTGTTCACTGTTGGTGGGAACATAATAGGGTAATTGGTGTATATTGGGAATAACACACACACACACACACACACACACACACGAATATTATTTAGTCATAAAAAAGGAATGACATCTTGCCATTTGTGACAACATGTATCCACCTTGATGGCATTACGCTAAGTGAAATAAATCAGACCAAAACCACAAATCCTATATGATCGCACTTAGATGTGGACTCAAAAAGCAAACAAACAAAAAACTCCATACACTTATTGTTCTTCTTCATAGTTTTTCAAAACTGTTGTATCAAATAACCAATGAGTCTTTGTTCTAAGTTTGAACAAAAAGTTACAGTGTTAACTGTTTAACTGTTGTTAAATATACGACAAATTTATTTCCATCAGATTAGTTTCACTTTTCAAGCCATAGTTCGGGGCACATTTTTTTTTTTTTTTAAAGATTTTATTTATTTATTTGAGAGAGAGAGCACATGCATGGGAGAGAGCACAAGCAGGGTTGGGGTGGAGAGGCAGACAGAGATGGAGAAGCAGACTCCCTGCTGAGCGGGGAGGCCACTGGGGCTCCGGACTTGCTTAATCCCAAGACCCAGTATCGTTATCTGACAAGCGAAGGCAGACGCTTAACAGACTGAGCCACCCAGGGGCTGCCACCCTCGCTTCCTTTAACTATCTACCCTAAAGTTCCCATTTGAGTTGGATTATCTTTCAATAGTCTTAGTGCTGGCACAAGCTGGGATAGTGAGGAGTCTCAAATACCTCTTTTCCTGCAGTGCACACTGTATCTGTCCTGTTTATTTGTTCTTTTAAAAATTTTTAGAAGATTTTATTTATTTGACAAAGAGGGAGAGGCAGTGAGAGAGGGAACACAAGCTGGGGAAGTGGGAGAGGGAGAACAGGCTTCCCACAGAGCAGGGAGCCCAATGTGGTTCGACCCCAGGACCCTGGGACCATGACCTGAGCTGAAGGCAGATGCTTAATGACTGAGCCACCCAGGCACCCCCTATTTTTTTGTCATTGTGCCACCATACACATAAAATTCCCCATCTTGACCATTTTAGGTGTATGGTCTGGTGGTATTCGGTATCTTTGCGCTGTTGTGCCAACACCACCCACCCTCCATCTCCGGAACTATTTTTATCCTGCAGAATGGAAACTATATACTCATTAAACAATAACTCCCCAATCGCCACCCCCGACCACCCCCAGCAACCTACAATCTACCTCCTATCTCTATAATGTTGACGACTGTGAGTACCTCAGGATTCCATGTGAGGATTAAATTCGTTTACCTGTGAAAGACCTGGCAGAGAACCTGGCACATGTATGACTAGAGGTTGAAATCTAACTGTAGAGTAGAACTCTGAGATGATGGATATGTGCTCTCTCTGAACCACCAGATGTAGTGTACACTAGTCATATGTGGTGGAGTATTGAAATGTGGTTAGTGTGACTGAGGCCATTCAAATTTAATTTAATTTTTTTTAAATTTTATTTTTCCAGTGTTCCAAGATTCATTGTTTATGCACCACACCCGGTGCTCCATGCAATATGTGCCCTCCATAATCCCCATCACCAGGCTCACCCAACCCCCCAGTCCCCTCCCCTCCAAAACCCTGTTCATTTCTCAGAGTCCACAGTCTCTCATGCTTCATCTCCTCCTCTGGTTTCCCCCCAATCCACTCTTCCTTCCCTTCTCTTAATGTCCTCCATATTATTCCTTATACTCCACAAGTAAGTGAAACCATACGATAATTGACTCTCTGCTTGACTGATTTCAGCATGATCTCCTCCAGACCCATCCATGTTGATACAAAATTTGGGTATTCATCTTTTCTGATGGAGGAGGCATAATACTCCATTGTATATATGGACTATATGTTCTTTATGCATTCGTCTGTTGAAGGGCATCTTGGTTCTTTCCACAGTTTGGTGATTGTGGCCATTGCTCCTCTGAACATTGGGGTACAGATGGCCCTTCTTTTCACTACATCTGTATCTTTGGGGTACATACCCAGTAGTGCAATGGCAGGGTCATAGGGTAGCTCTATTTTTAGTTTCTTTAGGAATCTCCACACTGTTTTCCAAAGTGGCTGCACCAACTTGCACTCCCACCAGCAGTAAGAGGGTTCCCGTTCTCCACATCTTCTCCAACACTTGTTGTTTACTGTTTTGTTGATTTTGGCCATTCTGACTGGTGTAAGGTGGTATCTCAATGTGGTTTTGATTTGAATCTCCCTGATGGCTAATGATGATGAACATTTTTTTCATGTGTCTGTTAGCCATTTGTATGTCTTCCTTGGAGAAGTGTCTGTTCATGTCTTCTGCCCATTTTTTGATATGATTATCTACGTTTCTTCTGTAGATTAGTAGTTCTAATCTGTAATTAGTAGTTCCATCTGTAATTAGTAGTTCCCCTATTGAACAGCATGGATCTAGACCTTGGAGGAGAGGCCAGGCCTGGAGTTACAGATGGAGTTATCGCCTTATGGGTGATAGTTGAAGCCATAAAGAGAGGAGCATAAGTAAATGGGAAGGGAAGAGGGCAGAGGATTAGAAATTGGGGAATACCAGCATTTAAGGTTTGGTCAGAGAAAGAAGAGATGGAGAAAATATTGTCAGAGAGTCCAGAAGGGGCAGTGTCCTGTAAGAAAAGCAGAAGAGAGTTCCAAGAGGGGAGTAGTCACCTGTGTTATGTACCATCGACTGAGTCAATACACTGAGATCTGAAAATACCACTGACCGTACCGTGTGTTCCAAGGAGGCCTTGCACTTTTGACAGTGGTGGAGCTTGACCACCTGGTGGAACTGAGGCCCCACTTGTGGCTCCTTTGCCTTCTCTGGCGGACACATGCAAAAGGCCTCAGGTAGGCACTAGCTTCGGTTGCTTTATGGGTCCTGGAGGAATAACTATTTTAATACTGATTCTCATGACTAATTCGGCAGAGATTTTAAAGACGACACTCTACACACTGCTTTCAACAACATACCCCTATAGAACATTATTAGAAGGCATTGGAAGATTATGATGGCTCTTTCCATATTGAAATTTTAATGTATGAGTCAAATGGATGGTTTTTTGAACCTGAAGGATCAAATAGTTTCATTTAATTGTATTAACCAAATTGATTTTAAACCAGCAGAATTATTTGCAGTGCTCAAGAAGTCATTATGCTTCGACCGAGCGAGATAAATGGGTCACCTTGGGATTTGCAGCTGGAGTTTGCCTTTATGACAATACATTGGGAACAAAGTCATTAGTCCTACAGAGACTCTCTCAGCAAAGGTTCACCCAACCTGTCTTGATTAATTTTTCAAAAGCACATGAGGAGGTTTACCAATTACACTTCCAAGGCTTGATTGGATCAGCTTCACATGGTTGCACAGTCCTTATATTGCTGCTTTTAGCTCCGACTGACTACAGTGGTTAAAAAAGTTCTGATGGAAATGAACTATGAACTAAATTCTAATACGATCTAAGTGTGTATGCTTTAAATTATGGCATATTTGAGATGCTGCATTTAAAATGATCGAATGCAAATCTCAGGCTGTTTTTTGAAAAAGTAGCTGGGGAGCAAATATTAATTCCTTTTGGCTTCCAAAAGACATTGTGGCAGAAAACAGTAAGATAATGGGAGAGGAGAGAGTAACACATTGCAGAACTATTAAGACAAGTTAAGTTCTTCCTTCACTGTCCCTCTCCTCCTTTGTTTCTACCGCAGCTTTCATTATAGCAATGTTGTTGTAAGTGAGATGCATTTCACCCATATTGAAACAAATTAATTTTTTCTCTTTTTTAAAAAAAAAATTATTTGACAGACAGAGATCACAAGTAGGCAGAGAGGCAGGCAGAGAGAGAGGGAAGCAGGCTCCCTGCTGAGCAGATTGCCCAATGCGGTGCTCAATCCCAGGACCCTGGGATCATGACCTGAGCTGAAGGCAGAGGCTTAACCCACTGAGCCACCCAGGTGTCTTTTCTTTTCTGGCTTCTCATAAAATCTTGCTCCTCAAAGTGTGGTCCTTTGCCTAGCAGTAACTGTATCAACTGAAAGATAGCTAGAAAAGCCCAGGTTTTACTAAATTAATCTATATTGATTCACCCGCACATCAAAAGCAAGAAGCATTCCCTGAAGGAACTGGATGGCCTCAGGACAGTGGTTGGCCACCCCAGCTGCATATTTAAATTGCCTGGGCTGCTTTTAAGCCCTTAGGTTCCTTGGGATTCTGACCTCAGGGATTCTGATTTAATTGGCCTGCAGGTGGAGCCTGGGGATCCTTGAGTTTCAAAACTTGAGCAGGCAACTCAACTCTGCAGGCTTGAGATTCACTGCCTTAAAAGCTGGATGTGACTAGGTGCCCTTATTTTCAAATTTACCATCCTAAAAACAAAACAAAACAAAACAGTTTTAATATATTTCATATAATATCTTTGTTGCTGCATAAAGGAAGCCTAGGAACTCGGGATTTCTCTCATTCAATCCATTCCTTAATTAAATAACCTTTTTTTTTTCAAAGAAGAAGATGTTTTTTAATCTCATGCCTAGCTGTTCCAGCTATTTCAATCTTGCTTTAAGCTTTGATATAGTAAGACCTACTCAGTGTCTCCCAAAATGTGAGGGAAGACATAGAAAACAGAGAAAGAGGAGTTTTTGCTTTATTTATTATTTTGGTAGAACAAACACTGACTATCACAAGAGAAAAGAACTTTGATTATAAAATTCAGTGTACAAGTGAAAATAGGTAAGTTTGCCAGATAAAATACAGGAAACCCAGTTAAATTTGAATTTCAGATTAACAGTGGATGCTTTTTTACTCAATAGTTTAGTAATTTTTTTGTATAAGTATTTAGTATGAGTATATCCCATGCAAATACATGAGATATACTTTTATTTGCTAAGTCTGGCAACTCTAACAATAGACCACATAAAATGAGGAGTAAATTATATCTATAATTAGTAAAAATTGGCACCTATATTTTCTGCTTGCAGGATGCTTAGGCAAAATGCCTTTTGCGAAATATTTTACAATTTAAAGAGTGATAACACGCTCTCTATTACAGCTCAATAGGAAATTGCATTTTTTAACCCAGAACACCTCTTTAAGGTGAGGATTGAAACACAATTCTGTGCATTCTGATGACCATTCTATTGATAATTATTACTAATTTATGTGTAAAAAATGGAACCAAATCATAACACTGCCTCTTAAGACAAAAACAAAGGGAAGGAGGCAAGGCAGAATTGAACATTCTGAGCTGTTGGAAAGTCTGGCCAACAGAGGGTGCCAATGTATCACTGATGAATTTTGAGTCACAAACGCCTCCTTTTTACAATGCTTTGTGCAACTTGGATTTTATTTGAAATATTTATTAAGTCGACCTCACCGTGCAGTGTTGCTAAAGCAGATCAGAAACTAAACACAGTTCCAGGGTGCTGTTGAGCACTCTCATTGCCACAAACGATAGATTTCTTTTACAAACCAAGATCCTAGCCCCTTTTGGCATTGGAAGCACTGTGCTTCTGGGTTAGGCTGGGATGCTTGGGTCTCTGCAAGTATGTGCGACTGTGGGAGGGATTAGAGGTCTAATGAGCAAAGGCGTTGGCCAGTGGAGTCTGACCAAGTGAAGGAAGTAAAAATCCCATTTGGGTGGGAGACGACTGTGGCTGGCCTGACTTGACACCTAAACCAGAGAACGGAGGTTCACGTGCCATAGTTCTGTCCTCAAAGGTATGTATAGGTCTAGTTCAATTCAGGACAATTTTATTTTCTCCATATTATGCCTATATGGACAGAGAAGGAACATTCATTGTGGGCCTGCTTTGTGCAAGGCTTGGCAGCTTCTATGTTTGATTTTACTTCGGTCTCATGACAACCCCTGTGAGGTAGGTGTTATTTTCATCTGTTTACAGATAAAAACAAAACAAAACAAAACAAAAACACTGAAGCTGTGGGAAAGGACATGTTTCCATGGACACTGTTCTTGCAAACAGTGTATTGCTTTAACACTTGTCCAATGCAACGTTTCCCAAACTTTCTTCTGAAAGACACTGGTGCCCTTCAAGGTTTCTTAAGTTTTCCTTATGAAATAATCTTTGCAAAATGTTGCAAACCTTAATCGTCTTTTAGAATTTCACAACACACAAAAATGTTCTAAAGTTTCTTAAGAAATTCTGTGGCAGTGAAACATTGAACTTTGTACAACTCAGGTTTCTTAATCTTGATTGGCTAATGAACCTTCTCTTCATCTTTAATAGAACACTCTCAGTATTGTAAGACATGCTGTACATTTTGTGAAACATGTTTTGAGAAACATGGGTCTGATGACTACAATAAGAAATATATTTCATAGTGGGAATTAAGGAAATTGTTTCATTATTATCCTCTTCATCCCAAAACGTATTCAGCTCCTTCTGTTTGTAGGGAACTGGGTTAGGACCCAGAGGTATGACACAGGCCTTTCTGTAGAAGATTTTATGGTTCCAATGAAGAGGTAAATGCTGTTGGTTTGGATGGGAATGTAACTTTAATTCCTGGAATCTCATTCCTCCAATTTTTAGGGTTGGGTGATGTTAGCAGGTAATACAGTTTCCAGTGATTTCTTAATGTGGCATTCTGTTTTGTTCCCCCTAGTGAACAATTACCTTTTTCTCCATTAATTTAGTATGGCTCAGATACTTGGAGGATGAGACATTTCAACTTTTGATTATGAGTAAATCCTAGATAGAAATCATTAAGAATCATACATCTTTGACACACCCGGGGAAAACAGATGTTCTTCTTTTCACACACAACTGCACACACACACACACACACACACTCAATTTCATCTCATCAGTGCATCATATCTTCATGTCATTTGTTAGATGAAAAAAAGCAAATGAAGGATGTGGATATCTATGTCAGGGGATTGGTCAAAGAATTTGGAGTTTGAAGAATGAAGATTTGCAGGTGTTTTTCAGTAATTCTGATGGCTGGGA
Organism: Meles meles; assembly: GCF_922984935.1. Lineage (NCBI taxonomy): Eukaryota > Metazoa > Chordata > Mammalia > Carnivora > Mustelidae > Meles > Meles meles. Next base: position 97,653,822 of record NC_060072.1, read on the forward strand.
CGTTCTCACTTAAGCCAGAGTAATCTGTAGCCTTTCTTCTCTAGAGATGTGGTATTTCACCTGATTCTGGCACCTCTTCTCTGAGAACCTTTTAAAGCCTTATCAAGCAATGTAACAGGCTACCAACAGGGAAAATGAAATTAATTCATAGTTACACCACTAATAGAGGGGTTGGAAAGATGTGATTAGATATGCAAAAGGAAATGTGAAAATGATGAAATATAATTCAGATAATTCTATCTTGAAATATACTTTTCTGAGGCATTCAGATGCCTATAACAAAAAAATAGATTTTTCTTCCTGAGTCACCTTATATAAGCCAGTCCCCTGACTTCACCCTATGTGTCCTTTTGAAGTAGGACTCTGCAAGGAAAGGCCCTGGCCACACAGCCCTGCTTTGGGAAGTATCATAACCTATGACCTCTGACTATCATGACCTCCATCTGCCAAATTCATCTTCTTGGAGAGAATAGACAAGAGGCTTTATCTTTGCTTCCTCATATCTTAGCAGCCTTCTCATCCTATTAAACCAACAGGCCTTATTTATTCAGGTCACAAATAACTGAGCAGTGTAGAAATAATAGGATACTGGTGGCAAATTGTGTTCTTCCACATCACGACTGTAAATAAGTTATCTGAGACAACTTTTCAGAAGCCAATTTCAGTACAATAGTTTAAACCAAAATCCAATGAAAGGAAGTCATTTTTTTTCACATAATGCAGTCATGATTAAGAATGATTATTTTCTCTTTATATTGATAACACCTAATCTTATTCTCTTTATGAGTTTTACTTTAATATCAAATAACAATGGACATTTCAGGAAACATGCTTGCAATGGAACTATGAACTCACTAGGAATTGCAGATAATGTCCACATGGGTGTTTTTCACGTGAAACTGGAAGTGGCTCATGACATTACTCTGGATATCTTCCTAGGTGAACAAGACACATATCTGATACAAATAGGATGATTCATGTCTTGATCTAAATTGGCATCATTTTCAGGCTTTCTGCCTTGATATCTCTTTGTTTCATATAAGAACACTGTGCCAGAAAGAAACAGATTAGTTCATCATTTAAACATTAAAATTCCCTACATTAAGAAATTGAGGATGCAAAATAAAAGGAATTGCATCTGAGAGTTATTGGCTGCAATCTCTTCCAGCACCACTGGTAAGTCAAGATCTCATATAAACTTGTTAGGGTGACGTGGGTGACTGAGGACTCTGTAATCACTTGTCTGTGATAAGTTTCCAACACCCATAACTCTAGTTGTGGGATAAAAATCATCCTTAGATTCAGTTAACCCAAAACCGATACTTGTATTTATTTCTTCAACAAGTATTTATTGAGTACCTGTTTTGTGCTAGGCATCATTCTGGGCACTGGGATATGGTGACCATGATGGACAAAGTCCCAGTTCTCTTAGAGCTTACTTTTCAGTGGGGATAATGACAATAAGTAAGTTTACATAGAGTCTATAAAAAAGATAAAATAGGTAATGTGGTTGAAAGTGAGGGGGGCACCTGGGTGGCTCAGTGGGTTAAAACCTCTGCCTTTGGCTCGGGTCCTGATCCCAGAGTCTTGGTATCGAGCCCCATGTTGGGCTCTCTGCTGGGCAGGGAGCCTGTTTCCTCCTCTCTCTCTCTGCCTGCCTCTCTGCCTACTTGTGATCTCTATCTGTCAAATAAATAAGTAAAATCTTAAAAAAAAAGAAAGTGAGGGGTGTGGGTAAGAAAAGTCCTCTTTGAGGGAGTGTTCAATAAGATGGAGTCAGTTATAAGAAGGCAAAGGAGAAGAGCATCTTAAACACTAGAAACAGCAAGTGCAAATGCCCTGAGGCAGTGGCAAACTTGGCATGTTCAGGGCACTGGAAGGAACTCTTATAGTTGGAATGTAGTATGTAAAGGTGTGAGAATGAAAGATAAGGAAGGAGAGGCAGGTAGGGATAGGCTCTGTGGGATCTTGTAGAGCCCTCGTGAGGAGTCAGGATTTTATTCTATGTGTAGTCAAGAAACTGTTGAAGAGTCAAAAGTATGGTTTTAGCCACTCTGAGGAGAATGAGTAGGAGCAAGAGTGGGAACAGGAAGACAATTTGGGGTATATCAGGTAAGCCCAGGATCTTTGGACTAAAGTGGAAATAGTGGAAGTGTAAGAAAAATGGTTGATTCTAAAATATACTCTGGAGGGAGAAATAATAGAATATATTGGTGGATTAGATGTGGGGATTGGAGGGAAAGAGGTATTTGTCCTGAGCAATTTACTGAGGTGGGAAAGAAGAATTTTAGTGGATGGAAATTTAGAGTTTGATTCAAAACTGGTTAGTTTCACATGTTTATTGAATGTCAAAATCAGATCTGTCAGAGCTAAAGATATAATTGTGGGCATTATTTGCATATGGATGGTATGCAAAGACCAGGGACTGGACTAACTGACCTTAGGAGACAGTGTGGATCCAAGAGAAGATGGTCCAGAACGGCATCCCAATTGTCACAGCAATTCAGAGTTTGGGAAGAGAAGGAGGAGCCAGAAGAAGAGATGGAGAAAGCGTAGCCAGCATGGTAGGTGTAAAGCTGGAGAAATCTGGTGTTATGGAAGCCAAAAGAAAAATTGTTTCAGGAAGGAAGTGTGTACCAATGCTGAGAGATACATTAAGAGGACAACAGAGGGGGTGCCTGGGTGGCTCAGTGGGTTAAGCCTCTGCCTTTGGCTCAGGTCATGATCTCAGGGTCCTGGGATCGAGCCCTGCATCGGGCTCTCTGCTCAGCAGGGAGCCTGCTTCCTCCTCTCTCTCTGCCTGCCTCTCTGCCTGCTTGTGATTTCTCTCTGTCAAATAAATGAAACATTAAAAAAAAAAAGAGGACAACAGAGAAGAAAAATGATCATTACGTTTGTCTCTTAAAGGTTATGCATGACCTTCCTTGATCAGAATGACAGAGAGGGTGAGACTTGATCTTTTTCTTTAAAGAACTGATGATGTCGTCACAGACAACAAAACCAGTCCCAAGCAGCACTACATTCTGTGAGTACCTGTGTTACTGTGCAAACCCAGGTAGTTTGTGGAATATTACTCTCTCTAGCTTTAAGGGCCTCTAGAGGTCAGGTAGGTTAAACTTTCACCTTAGGCCTTCTTCAATGGGCCAACAATTGTCAACATTTGCACGAACATTTCTGGGGATGGAATTTCATCTTATAAGAGAGTCTAGTCTCTGGTTAGATGGCTTTGGTTTCTGAGGGCATGGAGGTTTATCATGCCAGGATGTTTTTAATGTATGTCTGTACATGCTGTTTCTCCCTTTTATCCTTCTTCTGTGTGTGTATGTGGGGGGTGAGGAGGTGGTGGGGAGTAGAAAGAGCATGGGCTTCTGAGTTAGATAGATGGAGGTTCATATCTTGGCTCTGGCACCTGCAACTGTTCAGTTTTAGGCAAACTAGTTTACTTTTCGGGCATTGGTCTCTTGATTAGTAAAAGGGGACAACACCACATATTTCATAGGGTTATTATGGGGGCAGAATGAGATGGTCTGTGTAAAACACTCACCAAATGCCTGGTAAACAGCAGGTGCACAGTAGATGTTCAAGACGCTCCCCTCCCTTAGCTCCATGGTGAGACCAGCTCTTGGCTTGGCTGGGGGCTTCCTCTGGGGAACCTTTCTTGACATTCTCCTTTCCTCCTGATGACACTCAATCAAGTTTTATTCCTCTATTTTCCCAGTATGTACCTGCATCCTACCATGTAGCACATAGCATTGTGATTGGTCACTTAATTTCTCTCTAACTACGCTGTAAACCTTTGGAGACTGGGAAGTGTTTTCATTTTCAGGAAGATAAAATAGCATAGTGATTAGGGGTGTAGTTTGAAGCCAGATTGCTTGGGTTTGAATTTCAGCTCCATCTCAGCTGAAAGGTCTTGGGCAATTTACTTAATCTCTCTGTGCCTTTTTTCCTCATTTGAAAAATGGTTAAATGGTTGTAATCCTGGTACTGAAAAATTTGAGTGAGGATTAAATTAATAGTTCTGATAAAACTCTGGAGCAGTGCCTGGCTTGTAATCAGCACTCCATAGATGTCTGTTGTTGCAAGGATGGTCTCTGAAGCCTCTGCAGTGCCTGATTTGGGGGTAGGCTCTCTAAGGGAGCTAGTCTCGAAGGACTCTACAAAGTGACCAAACAGAGAACACGGCTTACTGTCTAGATGGGTAAGTAAAGCACAGATAATAATATTATTATAGATGATCCTTAAAAAAATAAAATTTCTGGGGTGCTAGGTGGCTCAGGTCGTGATCCCAGGTTCTTCGGATTGAGCCCCAAGTAGTCTGCTTCTCCCTCTGCCCCCACACTCCCTCATGCTCTCTTGCTCTCTCTCAAATACACAAATAAAATATTAAAACAAATGAAATTTCAGAAGTTACACATAAAAATATTCTTTTTGTACAAGATCTAAAAAATAGGGGTGTCTGGCTGGCTCAGTTGGTAGAACATGCAACTCTTAGATCTTGGGGTTGTAAGTTTGAGCCCCACATTGGGTGTGGAGAATAGTTAAAAAATAAAATCTAAAAAAAAGATCCAAACAATAGAGAATTGTATCTAGTAAGAAGAAAAAAAATCCCCACTCTTTCCCTAGTTCATCACTTCCCCACATACACTAAAAGTAAATTTGGTATGTAGCTTTCCAACCTTTATTATTTTCTGCATCTACAGTTTACTCTTGGTGACTCAGGTGTGTGTCCTCATGTCCATGGATTGAAAAATAAAATTTATTGTCCCTTCATCAAAATGTCAGAGATTACTTAAGTAATTAAAAATAAGTTAGTATTAATTAAAATTGATTCTAAGTTAGAAACTTACCACTAACCACTCATTTAAACAATTGCTTTATGCCTGAGTTAAACCTTTTGTTTTCTTTTCAAGATGATTTTTGTATAAAGAGACTGCCTTTCAAGGAGTGTTTAGAGACAAGGAGAAACGGTTCCTTGTTCAAAAATTCTTTCCTACTATATTCCAAGCTACTGTCTGAATAGATCTGAAGTTTGTAACTTAACCTATTATTGCCAGAAAGCCCCTGCAAAGTTTCAAGTAAGCACAGTTCCTGGGCAAGGCCGTTTATGGGGAAGGAGAGCCCTGAGACTCTCGGGAAGCCCTTTGGTGTCAGAGTGTAGCCGTTGACTCATCTGGCTCAGGGCATCAGAGACCCAGCTCTGACTTGAAAGTGTTAACTCTGTTGGTTCTTACTCCTTGATTTGTCATGCTCTGGTTCTTCAGTGAAAGCTCATCTCTGAATTCAGACTCCTTTTATATTTTGAAAAAACAGTAGGAGGAGCTCTTTGGATGAGGTGAGGCTATAGCCATCTTTTGATAATAATATATTTTTTTTATTTCTAAGGCACTGTGCATAGACCTAGAGGCATTTTATGTGGTACGTTTTTATCTCTTTTTAAAAATAAATAGAAAAGGACACATGAATTTTTATTAAATCATCGATCTAAAAACAAAGCCCATGGTAGCAGAATGTTGCCCCATATTTTCTAATAATGCTTTATTACTAACATTTTTTTATTATCCTAAAAACTAGTTTCTTCTCTTCTGATTGTATGATAATATAAAATGATTGGTTGGCATATTATTATAGCTGTTTTAGATTTGAAGATTTATTTTGGAACTGGGTCATATCATTTGGGAAAACATGATTGTATGGTCATAGCTGTTGCTGTTTTCCTAACTAAATCTTTTAATTTTGATAATATTTTAAGACTTTTATCTACTTAAATGTTCAAATCATTAATTAGGCCAAGGCTTAGAGCTTAAGGCTCATTGTGTTTGGGACAATATGTTTCATATCTGTAATTCAGAGATCCTTACCTGGTTGATCAAAATAAACTGTGAAACCTCACTGGTTGAAATCTGGGTAGATCTTGCTGTTATGTTTCTCTGTCTCCTCTGTGGCTAGTATTTTATGTAGAGGTTAGCAGCTATTAAACTCTACCCCTAACATTTCAAATGATTATAGTGTTTTAATGAAATACAAAGCAGTTTTCACAAAGAGGTATAATTGGAAAAGAAGTCCATTCATTGAGTTATGCATCAGTGAACAAATATTTGTTGAGAACTGGACATCACACTAAGTGGTGTGCTAAGATATGAAGTCACAGCTATCTTAGTTCATGTTCCCTCCAAAAGCAGAGACTGAGAAGGGCTTGCTGGTAGGAAGTTTTAGTTTGGAAATCAACAAAAGTGGGAACTAGAAATAATGAAATAGGGAAAGAATCTAGGTGTTATTGACCTGGGTTATCATTATGGGTATCTAGGGTTCAGTCCCTCTGGGACCCCCTGAGAACTATCTAGGAGGACCCTCAATATTACCCCCTTGAAATACGGAAGTGAGCAATATTCAATCCCTCGAATAGGAATCATCTTCGAGGGTGTTAATTCTCTTTGCTTCTAAGTTTGTGTAAGAATCAGAATGATTGACTGACTCCTGAAGTTGTCTAGCAGAGGCAAAGAAACCCCCATAGAAAGAGAAGAGAATGCACTGTTAGTTTTCATCTGCTGGTTGGCATGGCCAAAGCTGGACTCAAAAGTGGGCCAAGAGGATGTGAGATAAGGCAGAAGAGGAGTCTGATGAAACAAAGCCATGTGTTCATGAATCTTATTATCTGCTGATAGACTCAGACAATAGGTAATTGCAAGCAATTAAGTGTTATCAGTGATAAGAAAAAGGGAGAGTTTATCAGCCAGAACTGTGCTGGACTACAGACAACAGGAACCCAACCTAACCCAATGGAGGTGTATTTTTCTCTTACAACAAGTCCAGGGGAATGCAGTCCAGGGCTGGTTCAAATGTTCAAGGAAGTCGTGGATACCAGGCTCTTTCCAACTTCTGTTCTTCCATCCTCTGTGTGTGACTTTCATCCTCACAGATACAGATGATTGTTCTAGTTCTGGTTGCTCTGACCATGTTTTGGGCAGGAAGACAGGGAAAGGGTAAATGATAGGGCTGAGCCAGCTAAGTCCATCTATTTTTATTAGGAAAATCATAGTTTTCCAGAAACCCACCCAACAGAATTCTACTGACATATCATTGACCAAAGTAAGTCAAATGCTCTCCCTTGGCTCAAAGGAGCCTGGGAAAATGAATATTTTTAACTGGACACATTGTACACTAAACAGAATTGGAGTACTGTTAGTAAGAAGGAAGGGGGGAAGATAATTGGTAAAAAACTTATAGATTCTGCCTCTGAATTCCAGAGAGCCCCGGAGAGCATGAAGGAGGGACCCCAAACCTGGACTGGGATGGTGAGAGGGTGGTCAGAGAAAGTCCTTGAAGATTACTCTTGAACTGGGTCTTTTAAAGATGACTTAGAATTAACTAAGTAGAAAATATGTAAGCTTACATTTGTATATGGTGGCAGGGGGCAGGGAAAGGGTTGAGTAGAACGACAATTTAGACATTATGTAGTTGAAGTGGAATATAGTAGACTATAAGCACTTAAGAATAATTTCAGGGAAATACAATGTGGCTAAAGAATTGAGTGCAAATGAGTTGTGATGAGGTACAAATCTGTAATATTGTTTTAAAGGAACTCGTTCTTTTTATTTTAAAAAGTAGGCTCCACACCCAGCATGGGGCCCAACATGGGGCTTGACCTCATGACCCTGAGATTGAGATCTGAGCTGAAATCAAGAGTTAAGCCCTTAACCATCTGAACCATCCAGGCACTCAGGAGGAACTCTTTTAAATTCACAAATCTGTAGAGAGCCTGGGCCTGTGCTTTGTGATTGTTCATGCCCCACCCACTAGGGGAGGGCTGAGTTGGAACTAAGCATCTTTCATGTTTGTCTACCATTTTCACCCAAGAAATGTGTTTATTAAGTCATACTATTTTCTGTAATGATTGGGATAACAAACAATTTCTCTGGTGTGGGATGCTCTCTACCCTTTCTTCATCTTTCCAAATCCTATTTATCCTTTGAAGTCAATCTCAGCTCCTGAGTGGGAGGGAGTAAATGAAGGTGATTTTTGCATGAGAATCAAGCAAAAGTGACATAGGAGTCATGCAAAAGGAATTCCTCTGAGATATACATCACTTAATTGAGACAACTGCTACCAGGTTAGTCAGGATAAGCTATACTATGTTGCAGGAAAATATTGTCCTGGAATCTCCAGGGCTCACACCCTAAAGCTTCCTTTCTCACTTAGGCTGCAGATCTAATTTGAGTGGGCAGGTGGTGAGGCATAGAGTGTAAGGTAGGGTGGTGGTGGCTCTCTGCCCACATAATCACTGAGGGACCAGCCTGACAGCAGCTCCACCATCTGGAATGCCTCTGTCTTGATGGGCAAGAGAAAGACTAGGGAAAGGCTGAAGAATTGTATAGTGTCTTGTTGCCTCCTCAACCTACAAGTGATGCAAATCACTTCTCACATTTTATTGGCCAGAACTAGTCATATGGCCCCTTCTAACTGCAAGAGTGCTGGGCGATGTAATTTTCTGAATATCTAGTAAGAAAAGTAAATCTATGTATAGATGAGGTGGGGTGATGTATATCAAAGTACATAAATATTTAGGCTGCTGGGGTTCTGCGTATAGGTGGAGGGTGATGATGGTTTTTACTCCCAGAAACCACAGAAACATCCCTGGGACTTCTGGGTGCTGCCTAAATGTATTTGGGTGTATTTGGCTTTTGGATAATGAGATAAACTAGAGTCAAGACCCAACCTCACAATCTATGAAAGCCCAAGGCCTCAGATAAATGGCTGAGAATGGACTGTGCATACCAAATAGACATATTAAAGCATGCAGCAGAAGAAAATCAGGACTTCCCAGTTCTCAGTCATGGGCCACAGGAAGAGTTCTGAACTAAAAAAACCAGGGCACCAACACATCATTTTTTGGTGAGTAACTTGTCCTTTACCTTAACATTTGGTTTCATTTGGCAGACAATAACTCTGAGCAATAATAAATCAATTGGAGTCAGCTGTCCAATAGTTTAGGTTATAAGATTTAAATGTAGGCAAATGGTAATTTATTCATTTATGCCTGTCTTACTGCTAAGACATGGAAATAACCCTTTCTTGTAAATAGAAAATAGCAATCGAAGTGCCCTTGGCAAAGAAGCAGGTCCTCCTCTCCCCAAGAGGTAACTTTAAAATAGGACTTGAATTGGCTTTGAGTATTTACATAAGAAGATTTTTAAAACCAAGAAATTTTTTGAAAGTTAAAAACATTATTAAAATAATGAACCAGGAATGAAGGAAGTCTGGGCAGAGTGGATTGTGTTAGTAGAAAAGCATTTGGATAATTTCATTACATAATTGAGCCAAGAATTCTACTGGTGTGGCTTCAGAGGTGAGGTCTTTTCTAAGTTGGATTCCCTGTGCTTCTTTGATGACATGAATCCTTTCTTTATGCAGTTAGAGAATGATGATGAGAAGCATATCCTGCCCAGTAGGAAACCCACAGAGTGATATTTTTTGGGCCTGCTCCTGGAAGATATTTTACTTAGTCCAAATCCTCAGTGGGCCAATAAATGATAACACATTCATCCATTTTTTTCCTTCCAAATTACTTAGTAGCTGAGAGATTCAGTATCTCAAGATGGTGTCAATGTGGCCCATAGACTTTTTACTGCTCAAATGACCACAAACTCAATTTCTCACTTTTCTCACTTTTAAACATATGAATTTAGAAACAATCTAGTCTAGATAAAAATCTGAAGCTGATCCCATGCAAAAATGAGCTGTAATCCCAGCTGACTGCGTTTCATGTTTGCACTGGAACTTTTCCATGTGGCTGGCAGAAAGAATAAATTTTACTGAGGCTTAATATTTGTGAATCATCCATTTCAGTATTATTTAGACCAAAAATGGAACCTCAGTGACTGTTTGGGCTGCAGATATCTGGGCTAGCTGGGTGGACCTTGGGTCCAATCAGGTAGATATACTGTTTCATTTGAAAGGGAAGATTAAGATTCTGATCAGATGGGCAGGCATGACCCCAGTGGCTATGAAAGTTTGAAATAGGAACTAATTTTTTAGGTGGCCTGTTTGTTAGTGGATTGTTTCTAATTCTAATGAGTTTTGCTTCCCTTGCAACTGAGGTCTAGAATGAATCTTCTGGAAATGAGGACTCCAGTAGATTATAATGTGTCTGTTCATATTCCATTCCAAAGCAAGTTATTTGGTCATTCCCAAAGTATACTCCATCCATGGAGATGGTGGAGGAGGAAAGGAGTGTTTCTGAGCAATATTCTAAACTGGCATTGAAAGCAATGGGTAAGGCACACAGAAGATGCCTGTCTACCTTATCTCCCAAGCAGGAGGAGCATGGAGGCAAGTCCTGAGGAGCTGGGGAGGGATGGAGAAAGTCTTTTAGCGGCCCAGTGTGGCCCTGTGGGTTTCTCCATATACAATATTATAGTTGTGAATGGCACTTAGGGACCAAATATTTTTAGTCCATGAAATATATGTGAATATGCTAAGGCTGTACTTATATAAAAGAATATCATTTGTTGAGCCCCTGCCACATATTTGGCATTGTACAATGATTTTCATGCTTATTTCAGAGGTCAGCAAATTTCTTCTGCTAAGGGCCAGACAGTAAATAGTTAAGGCGCTGAAGGTCATATGCAGGCTCTGCTTAAGTTACTCAGTGCTGCTGTAGTTTTGTGAAAGCAGCCATACAAATACAAAAGCAGACAATACCAAAATGAATGAGTGTAGCTGTGTTCCAATATCACTGCATTTATGGACTCAGAAATTTGAATTTTACATAATTTTCACATGTCATGAAGTATCTTTATTCTTTTGCTTTCTAAAAACCATTAAAAAATGTGAAAACTCTTCTTATGTGGTGGGATGTAAAAAACAAAAACAAAAACAAAAACAGGTGGTTGACCAGATTTGGCTCATGTTCCATAGTTTGCTGATCCCTGCTTTATCACATTAAGTCTTCACAGTTTACCTCGTGAGGTAATTACATCATCCTGTGTTATAGATGAATACTGAAGAAGTTTAGTACAGAAGTCCCCCCTTGCCCATGGTTTTGCCTTCTGTGGTCTCAGTTACCTGTGGTCAACCACGGTCTGGAAGCAGATGATCCTCCTTCTGACGTATTGTCAGAGGTGAACAGTAGCCTAACGCTATGACGCATGCTTGCCCCATCCAACTTACCGCATCTCATCACGTAGGCATTTTAGTATCTCACATCATCATAAGAAGAAATGTTAGTATAGTACAAGAAGCTATTTGAGAGAGAGAGAAACCCAATTCATATAGCTTTTTAAATTTTTTAAAATTTAAACTCAATTAACCAATATCATTGGTTTCAGATGTAGTGTTCAATAATATATCAGCCAGTGCTCATCACATCACGTACCCTCCTTAATGCCCATCACCTAATTACCCCATCCCCCCATCCACTTCCCCTCCAGCAACCCTCGGTTTGTTTCATAGAGTTAAGAGTCTCTCATGGTGACAGACAATTATCATATGACCTCTCTGATATGAGGAATTTGAAAGGCAGTGTAGGGGGTCATGTGGGATAGGTAGGGAAAAAATGAAACAAGATGGGATCAGGAAGGAGACAAACCATAAGGGACTGTTAATCTTATGAAACAAACAGGGTTGCTGGAGGGTGCGGGGGTAGGGATAGGGTGGCTGGGTGATGGATATTGGGGAGGGTGTGTACTATGGGGAATGCTGTGAAATGTGTAAGTCTGATGATTCACAGACCTGTACCCCTGGTGCAAATAATACATTATATGTTAATTAAAAAAAATTCCTTCTTATGGGCCTTCTGGGAAAAATAAAAATGAGTCTCTCATGGTTTTTCTCCTCTCTGATGACTTTTATTACAGTGTATTGTTATAATTGTTGCATTTTATTATTAGTTATTATTAATCTAAATGCCGACTTAGAAATTAAACTTTACCATAGATATATACGTATAGGAAAAAAAGTACATAGAGGGTTCAGTACTATCTGTGGTTTCGGGCATCCCCTGGGGGTCTTAGAACTTATCTCCCACAGATAAGGGAGGGACCACCATATTTCTGCTAATCTCTGGCGATTGGATAATATCACATCAAGAAGTTAGTGTGATTTTTTTTTGCTTTTGACTAATGACAGTTCATAATCTATAACAGAACAATACAGTTTCCAATGTTTCCTGAGTATATTTTGTTTTTATTTTTTTAAAGATTATTTATTTATTTATTTGAGAGAGAGAGAGAGAGAAGGAGAGGCAGAGGGAGAAGCAGACTCCCTACTGAGTAGGGAGCCCAACGTGGGGCTCAATTCCAGGACTCTGGGATCATAACCTAAAACAGAGGCAGACACTTAGCTGACTGAGCCACCCAGGTGCCCCTCCTGAGTATATTTTAAATATCATTTATACCACAGAAGGAAAATATGTTTATCTTATTTTTCATGATTTTAAACATATTTTAATTTATTTGATTATGACATACAACAAATAGCTACGTTAGACTTCACTTCCATTTAATTATGTTTTGTTTGTGCTAATGTTAAAACATACTGATTTCTCCCGAATACATTTTGAGGAAAGAGAAGATGGTTTGAAGTGATGCCGGGGGATATCAGAAAGGAGAAAATCTTGGCCATTTTTTAATGCAGGTAATTGGGAGATGGTGGAATGTAGACAAATATGAATGCACGTGCATGCACACATACATCCACAAACACACACACACCCGCCAGACAAAGAATTCCCTTTCTGAATTTGGCAAAACGTGGAAAGGTTACAAAAGGAAGTTTTCTCTCTTTCAGCTACTCAGTGTGGTGCATTACTGATGCCTCAGTGAGTTTAAATAAAACAACTGGACTCATAAGAATTCATACATATTTCCAGAATATTACATTTTATACTGTAATAAAATTCCTTTACAATATGGATTTTTTGGTTAAATGCCTTAAGATAGAATATGAGCCAAATAATGTTCCTTGAAACACAGTCTCTGCATACAATAAAGATCTGATCCATCACAGATATTAGTTTTAGCTGCCAGGGCCTTTCTAAATTAAAAAATTTGAAACTTCTAATTTAAATAATAGGCAATTAAAAAATTTCAGAATGCATCCGTTGCATATGACCAAGACATTTAGGCCAAGAAGCCCATGTATAAGGATTGAAGAATGTCGTGGGCTGACAAACAACACATCCATTATTTGTTATGTTTAAAAAAATCTAAGTTGCCTGGCATGACTGTGTCTAATTACATATCACAATATCAGTGGGTAATTGTGCTTTCTATGAGAAAAATTTGTTCCAAAGTCAAAATGTCATCTTGCTGTCAAATAGTCCCGCCGATTACTATAAAGAGAGCTGGAGAATTGTGCTGTGACCGAGAAGATGTGATGTGAATTGTGTTCATTACCCAAGACACGACTTCCATTGTAATTACATAGCTACCCCTATAGCTTCCTTCTGCCATCTCCTGCTTGCCTGCTGCCACACATACAACTTATTAACATTCGGTCAATACAGCACCTTTCATACTGTTAACCTCGGAGCCAAGTGAGGTCATTCCTTCATTATGATGGAGTCTGTATTAACACAGCAACCTACATCAAGGATTAATATTTCCCTTTTCTTCATTTATGGCTAAATTAGTAATTAGTGTAACACCTGGGTTCCATTATATTCTTGTTTGTCTGATCCTGTGTTGAGAATTCGACTGGCTTACAGGAAACTTCAGAACCCTCTTGCCAAGGAAGAGTTACTTTCCTCTCTGGCTACATCTGCTTTACAGAGTAGAAAAAAAAATATTTGGCATCAGGTATAATTTGAATATGAAAAACATTAGTGATATGAAATGAACCAAAGGAACATATGGCCTAGAAAGTACATATCAGTTTTTGGAAACTGAGATTAGACTACATGAAAGTTCTGGAAATTTGTTTATTGTGATGGGGAACCTTGAGTCTGAGGTCATTCTGGTGTTTTGGAGTTTTATTTTCACAAACCTTTAGTGTAGTTTCTTATTCTGTTTGGTGAACTGTCACCAACAGCCACATTCTATGTAAGCCTGTGCTTTGTTTTCTTATAGGTAGCTATCTGAACTTTTGAAGTTGAGAATAGAATTATTATAGCAAGACACTTTTAAGAGTAAAGAAAATTATACTTTTAAAAAATGGCCTCTCAATATGAAGAACAACAAAATTCAGGAAGAGGCAGTGATGGGGACAGTTAATGTTCCTGAGAATCTCTATTAACCTTTGGTGTCTGTGTCAATTAATGATTTTATCCCCGACAAACTGGAATATGATTTAGAAGTTCAATGGTAATTAGTGGAACATTTTACAAAATTTTATTTTATGCTTCTGTGGCTGTCTTTGGAATGGAAGTTTGAATTAACTTGGCATGCTTACAGTTTTCACCATGGGCAACTGAATAAAATTCCTAGCAGATTAAAGAGCAATGAGATTCAAAAATCCAGGCCATCTTTTAAAATAGGTACTTCTCAAAAAAAAAAAAAAAAAGATACTTCTCTGAGGCAAGTAGTCTACCAGGTGCTCCAGACAGTCTTTTCAAACTCTTTCAAACACTTCGAATAGCCAGGTGGGTGCTATTGTCCCAATTAGAGACGAGGAAACTGTACTTCATAGAGATTAAGTGGTATGCTGAGAGTCACATACCCAGAAAGTGGTGGAGTCAGAATTTAAGACCACGTTTGCCTAGCAGAGAGCACATGCTCTTTCCATCATGATCTACTGGGCCATTCATTCATAATACACCCAAGTAGAAGACAACAATTGTGTGCTTCTTTTGGAAAACAAAGGCAAATACTAGGAGGCAAGTATTTAAAGTGGAATAAAATCAATTAAATTTTTCATTTCATAGAACAGCATGCACCCAGGCCTACCCTGGGCATTATTTAACAAGGGGACTCTCCAGTGCCCTAAATAGATATTCAGGCATTTTCTAAGTGTAGAATTTACAGAATGAATAGACTATATTTTATTTTTCAGAACGTGGAGCTTCACACTTGGGCATGGTTTCAGTTGCTCTGGGGGGTACGAGTGCATCTTACATTAGAAAGTAGCAACACTACAAAAAGTATAATCTTGCAGTTCATCAACAGTTTATCCTGTGAATATTGCATCTAAATAGGAAACACTGGCATGGCAGTGATCGATTTATTGCCTCTCCACTTCAAGTCCATCCATTATCTCCTGCTCTATGAAAATAGAGTTGGGCCCGTGTAACATTTCTCCTTTGCCAGCTGGCATGATGTTAGCTTTGTCAGTAGGGGGTGCTAGAGGAATACTGGAGCAGAGAGTTTGGTTTGGTTTGGTTTTGGTTCTGGTTCCAGGGTGTTCTCTTGGCAAACTCCCATTCTGTGTGTGACTTCTGCCTCATAGGCCTGCAGTGCAAGGCACAGCTTTGTTTACCACTTGGCTTCTGCGGTGTGTGGTATCTCCAGCATCGGGCTTCTTTAGTGAATGCTTGGCTCCTGCAGTGCATGCCAACCAACAGCATCCAGACTCTAGAGCTTTCCTCTGGTAACCTCTTGTGCAGCTAACAGCCAGTTCCAACGCATGGTACCTCTCCGTCAATGGCTTTCTCTTTTCCGGAGGGTGCAAGATTTCCTTACAGAATCCAAGGTCCAGCAAGTTCCATCACTGAGCTATGATGGTGCTCTTTCCAATAAGGTATGGATCTCAGCACTAGGAGGAGGGAAGCTCTGCCTTGGGATCTCAATCTCAGCCCCAGGGGTAGTAGCTGCTAATTATATTCTTTAGAGTTTTCTTTACTTCTTACTAGATTATGCCCCATTATTGAATCTTCTGTTAAAGTTTGTTTGTTAAAATCGTTGTGTAATCTTCCTCTTTCTTTCTTCCTTCCTTCCTTCCTTCCTTCCTTCCTTTCTTTTTATTTTATTTATTTGACAGACGGAGATCACAAGCAGGCGGGGAGGCAGGCAGAGAGAGAGGAGAAAGCAGCTTCCCCGCCGAGCAGAGAGCCCGACGCGGGGCTCAATACCAGGACCCTGGGATCATGACCTGAGCCGAAGGGCAGAGGCTCTAACTCACTGAGCCACCCAGGCACCCCCGCTATGTGATTTCTATCTCCTGGTTGGACACTGACTGATACAGCTAAGTAGTAATGTTCTGGGAGTTAGACAATGCCTAGGAGTTGCCGACGTCTTTAGTCATCTAGGAAATGTACAGATAGGCCTGGAGAGCCAGGGGGGAAAAGAATGTATTGATATTTAATGGATTTTGGGATAGAAAGATGATTCAAGAGAAGGATGAATTCTTAGGGGGGGGCATTAGTTCTCTGTGGTGTGCAGTCAGAATGGCTAAAATTAACAACCCAGGAAACAACAGATGATGGTGAGGATGCGGAGAAAGGGGAACCCTCTTACTCTGTTGGTGGGAATGCAAACTGGTGCAGCAACTCTGGAAGATAGCATGGAGGTTCCTCAAAAAGTTAAAAATAGAGCTACCCTATGACCCAGCAATTGCACTATTAGGTATTTATCCAAAGGATACAAACATAGTGATTTGTAGGGACACATGCATCTCCAAATGTTTGTAGCAGCAATGTCCACAATAGCCAAACTATGAGAAGAACCCAGATGTCCATCGACAAATGAATGGATTAAAAAAGATGTGGAATATATCTACAATGGAACATTACTCAGCCATCAAAAAGAATGAAATCTTGCCACTTGCAATGAGATGGATGGAACTAGAGTGTATCATGCTAAGCGAAATAAGTCAGTCAGAGAAACACAGTTATCATATGATTTCACTGATTTGTGGAATTTAAGAAACAAAACAGATGAACACAGGGAAAGGGAAGGAAAAATAAAATGAAACAGAGAGGGAGACAAACCATAAAAGACTCTTAACCATAGGAAACAAACTGAGGGTTGCTGGAGGGGAGATGGGTGGGGGGCGGGGCAACTGGGTGATGGGCATTAAGGAGGGCGTGTGATGGAGTGAGCACCCGGTCTTTTATGCAACTGATGAATCACTAAATTCTTCTTCTGAAACTAATAATACACTATATGTTAATTAATTGAATTTAAATTAAAAAAATTCTCTGTAGTGTGGTTTTCCTGTCACACTTAGGGAAAAAGTCAGAGACTTCACAGTGGCCTACAAGGCCTGTCATGACCTGACCACCCTCTGGCCTCACTTCCAATCCCTCTCCCATTGCTCACTTCAGGGGCTCCAGCCACGCTGGCCTCTTTATGGTTCTTGACCACCTCAGGTATATGCCTGCCTCAATGCCTTGCACCTACTGCTCCTTCTTCCTGGAAGCTTTTCTTCCATATACCTGCCTGCCTGACGTACGCTCTACCTACAGGTCTTTGCTCAATTGTCACCTCAGTGAGGCCTTCTGTAATCACTCTCTTTAAATTTGTGAGCTTGACCTTGTCCTCCTCATCCCTTAGCAGTCTTCTCTTGTTCATTCTTCTCCATAGCACCTTCTAAGATGCTACATAATTTGTTCATTTATTTTGTCTCTTGTTTGTTTCTCTCTGACTAAAATATGTTTCATGAGTCAGGAATTGAAAACATTTTTTTTCAGTGCTATATCCTTTGTATCTAGACTAATGCTTAAATACTTGTGGATGAAAGAATGAATGAACTGATTCTATAACGAGGCTGAATATGAATCAAACTTATGTACCTTATCAAAATTTTAATTTATATTCTTGGGGGGGTGTATGTGTGTGTCCAGTTACATGACCAGAATTAAAGAGATGCTTGCTTTTGTGTCTTGAATGAGGAATTCCTATAATTAACATGCTTTAAGTGGTATTTTGCCCATGTTTTAAAATTAGTTTCAGGGGGCACCTGGGTGGCTCAGTGGGTTAAAGCCTCTGCCTTCGGCTCAGGTCATGGTCCCAGGGTCCTGGGATTGAGCCCTGTGCTGGGCTCTCTGCTCGGCAGGGAGCCTGCTTCCCTTCCTCTCTCTTTGCCTGCCTCTCTGCCTACTTGTGATCTCTGTCTGTCAAATGGATAAATAAAATCTTTAAAAAAAATTAATTTCAGTGGAAATGTATCATTTTTACCTCCCATCAGCTATCGTTTATCTCCTCTTCCTCCTCCTTCTTCTCCTTATTCTTCTTCCTAAGATTTTTAAAATTTATTTGACAGAGAGAGAAAGCACAAGCAGGGGAAATAGCCAAGGGCGAGGGAGAACTAGACTCCCCGTTGAGCAGGGAGCCGGATGCGGGACTTGATCTTAGGACCGTGGGATCACAACCTGAGCCTAAGGCAGATGCTTAAAGGACTGAACTCGATCTTAGGACCCTGGGATCACAACCTGAGCCTAAGGCAGATGCTTAAAGGACTGAACTCGATCTTAGGACCCTGGGATCACAACCTGAGCCTAAGGCAGATGCTTAAAGGACTGAACCACCCAGGCGCCCAGTTGTCCGTCTTCTTAATTAACAGCACCCCAGTTTTGCCTTGATGGGATTACCAGTCAGGGACATGATGGCTCCTGACCTAAGCCAGGTGGCTGGAAGGCATTTATATTCATGAGAAGAGTGATATAGAGACCCCACATGGCTAGCACTCTTTATCTTTGCAAGCACTCCCTGAACTGACCTGCTTCTCTTTTTCTCTGGGTTTGTTCTAGTCTCTGCCCTTCTGAGTCTGGTCCACATTTTGTTCCGTTGTGTGAGTTACCCTATCTTCTTCCCACATTCTTTTTTTTTTCTACTTAAGTTAGGCAGTTTCTATTTCTTGTAACCAGAGCATCTTAACTGATAAAATAATTTATTTTATCATGAGGGTAGGATCTGTATCTTGTACGGGTAGGATACAATATGCCTGGATCAGTTGTTCTGTAGGAAATAGGCTTTTTAAGATACTGACTATATAACATGAAAATGACAACTTCTGGCAATATATTTCAATTCTTAGAGGCTAAAGGTATTTAGGCAAATCAAATCAAGAAATAGAAAGGATGTAACCTCTGCTCACATTATATTAGATACAACATTTATGTTTTAGATGCTTTTTCTAGATTCTTTGTCCCCATCGGTAGTTTCAGAAATTGTAATTGATATATTTAGATGCTGGCAAAGAAGGGCTTACTTACAGAGAATTACAGAGGTAGTAAATTTACACAACAAAATGGCAAATTGCAGACTGTTTTGCCATACAGAGAACACCTTCATTCAATAATAGCCAGCATAAATTTTAAAGAACAATGGAGAAATTCTCCACATACTTTATTTCCAAAACAATAGCGAACTATTTACTGGCATAATGACAAGGTTAAACAAAAAATCTTTTGGTGATGAGGTTGAGAAATCTGCCACGTTTTCCATTCAAATTAATTCAAGACATCATAATAATAAATACTGTTAAAATCTCACAAAATCTGGAAAATAATATCTGAAAAAAACAAAGTAGAGTATTAGGAAAATACATTCTTTTTAATGAAGATATAATTGACATATGACATTAGTTTCAGGTTTATGTTGTAATGATTTGTGATCTGTGTATATTGAAACATAATGTTCTTTTTTTAAAAAGATTTTTATTTATTTATTTGACACAGAGAGAGAGAGTGAAAAAGAAAGCACAAGCAGGGGGAGCCGCAGAGGGAGAGGAGAAGCAGGCTCCCCGCTAAGCAAGGAGCCCTACATGGGACTCGATCCCAGAACCTCGGGATCATGACCCGAACCAAAGACAGTCGCTTAACTGACTGAGCTACCCAGGCGCCCTGAAACATAATATGTTCTTGATAATAGAGGTGTTTTCAGATCAAATAACTTATTTTGTCCCCAAAAAGTTGATGCAGATGTTTAACTGATGGTACATATAAAATAAACTTTTAGTGAGTTAACTGTTTTAATAATAATGCTAAAAAAAAAAAAGCCTAGGACTGTAAAAAAGTGTGTGTGTGTGTGTGTGTGTGTTCTTTGTTTTGAATTAGGTAATAGGTCTAATGAGCATTTCAAAAAAGGTGGTTTCATTTGCATTTTTAAATTCCTGCTTCAGCAATGTATCATACTCTATCTAAAGCAATTGATATTTCCTAAAAGGGACTGATTATATGGTATGGCCATTTTGGGAATCAGATGAAAAAACTTTTTTACTATTAAAAATTTCAAACATACAGAAGACCACAAGGAGAGTGAGAATAACATTAGTGTGCTTTAGAATCACTGTGAGGGCTTGTTAAAACGGATTGCTGGGATCTACCCCCAGAGTTTCTGGTTCAGTAAGTCTTAGGTGGGATCTAAAATTTGCATTTTAACAAGTTTCCAGATGATGCGGACATGGATTGTCCAGGGACCACACTTTGAGAACCACTGGTATAATGAAGTCCCAAGTACTCATCCTCAGCTAATTATCAACACATGACCAACCTTGTTTCATTTATACTGCTCACTCATTCCCCTCCTCTCCAGTGGAAGGTTTAGAGTTTAGAGGCAAATTCCATCCATCATATACTTTCATCTATAAGCTCTTCTGAATGTATCTCTAAAACAGAGGTTGACAAAGTCCATTCTGTTGTCCGTTTTTATAAGTAAACTTTTATTGGAATACAGCACAACCATGTGTTATGTGTTGTTGATAGCAGTTCTCAGGCTACAATGACTTAGTTGAATCATTGCAACAGACTGCAGAAATACAAAGCCTAAAACACTTATCTGACCCTTTATAGACAAAAGTACTGACCTAAAAATTTAACACAATTGTCTTTTTAAAAAGGATTTATTTATTTTTAGAGAGAGAGAAAGCAGGAGTGGGAGGGACAGAGGGAGAGGGAGAAAGAATCCCAAGTAGACTCTGCGTTGAACGTGGAGCCCCACATGGGGCTCAGTCTGGGGCTCGATCTCACAACCCTGAGATCAGGACCTGAGCTGAAACAAAGAGTCCAATGCTTAACCGACTGTGCCACGCAGGCACCCCAGCACAAACATCAAGCAATATTTAGACTTCTTTGATTGTCTCATAGTTTTTTTCACTGTTGGCTCATTCCAATCAAAATGCAAATCAGGTCTACATATTGCATTGGCCGATAAGTCTTTTACAACTCATTTATAGATTACCTGTCCTTTATTTTCTCATAATTTACTTGTTGGAGAAAGGGAGTTGGTTATTTGTCTTGTAGACTTTCCTGCATTCTGGATTTTGCTGATTGCATCCTGAGAGTGTCCTTTATTTCCCATAAGTCTTTTATATTTCTTGTAAGTAAAAGTTAAGAGACTTGATCTTATTCAGATTGACATTTCTATGAGACTCCTTCATAGCAGGTGTTGGGTATTTCCATTTGCATCACATCTTTTTATGGTGTTAGGACCGACCAGTGGTAATTGCTGTTATCCACCTTATCTGTATAGTGTAGACCAACAGCCTTCTGCCTCATTGTTGGTCATTGATGTTCATTGCCTGTATCAATAGTCTCAATCTTGGTTGCTCATTAGAATCATGGGAAGAGATTTTAACTCTGCCCAGTGTCATTCCTAGGCCCCTCACCAGGTAAATTAAATCAGAATCTCTGGGGGTGGGATCCAGGCAACATTAGTATGTTTGAAGCTCCCAAAGGTGATTCCCAAGTGCAGTCAAGCTTAAGAACTGCTGGCTTAAATTCTTTATTGTGACATTCTGTTATTTTTACTATGTTTTAGCTGAGCTTTTATTTTTTTCCAGATTAACTGAGATACAATGGGCATATAACATTGCATAAGTTTGAAGTGTAAAAAAAAATTTGATATACATATCTATTGTGAAATGATTACCGAAATAAGGTTAGACACACCCATCACCTCACATAGCTACTGTTCTGTGTGTGGAAAGAGCTTTTAATATCTACCCTTTTAGCAACTTTCAAGTATATAGAACAGTATTGTTAAATATAGTTACCATACATCTCCAGAACATTTTCATCTTAGACTGGAAGTTTGACCCTTTGACCACTTTCTCCCATTCCGTCTGCCCCTTGCAACCCCAACCTGTTCTCTGTTTCTGAGTTCTTTTTTCCTTTCTTTTTTTAGATTCTATGTATATGGAGAGCATACAGTATTTGTCTTTCTCTGCCTGACTTATTTCACTTACTATAATACCCCAGTTTTTCATCTGTGTTGTTGCAAATGGCAGGATTTCTTTTTCTTCCCCACCAAGGCTGAAGACTATTCCACTGTGTGTGTGTGTGTGTGTGTGTGTGTGTGTGAGACATTCTAGTCATTCATCCACTGACAGATACTAGGTTGTTTCCACACCTTGGCTATTATGAATAATGTCGCTATGAACATAAGAGTACTGGTGTCTCTTTGAGATACTGATTTTTTTCCCTTTGGATTAATACCCAGAAATGGGATTACTGGATCATATGGTAGTTCTATTTCTAATTTCTTGAGGAATCTCCATGTTGTTTTCCATAGTGGGTGCACCAGTTAAATTCCCAGTAACACTTGTATGCAAATGTTCCCTTTTCTCCCATCTGAGTCAGCATTTGTTATCTCTTATTTTTTTGATGGTTGCCATTCTGACAGATGTGAGCTGATGCTTCATTGTGGTTTTGACTTGCCTTTCCCTGATGATAGTGTTGTTGAACAACTTTTCATGTACTTGTTAGCCCTTTATATATCTTCCTTTGAAAAATGTCAGGTCTTTTTCCCATTTGAAAAATTGGATTGCTCCTTATCTATATTTTGGGTATTAATCCCTTATCAGGTACATGATTTACAAATATTGTCTCCCATTTGGTAGGTTGCCTTTTCATTTTGTTGATGGTTTCTTCAGCTATACAGAAGCTTTTTAGTTTGATGTAGTCCCACCCATTTAGTTTTTCTTTGCTGCTTGTGCTTATGGTGTCATATCCAAAAAATCTTTGCCGAGACCAATTTCAAAGAGATTTTTCCTTGTTTTGTTTTAGGGGCTTTATGATTTCAGCCTTAAATTTCAGTCTTTATCCATTTCAAGTTAATTTTTGTAAGTGTTGTAAGAGAGGGGTCCAGTTTCATTCTTCTGTCTCTGGAAACCCATTTTTCCCAATACTGGGATTTTCTTATTAGACCTTTCATTGACAATTTGGCTACTTGCACATGGAGAGTAGGCAGGCAGAATAAATGCTTCATTATTTTTTTCTTTACCAATTTTCAGAATAACAAGTTTGGGGGACCATTATTTTTGTAGTAATGGTCGGGAGAGGGTCCACCTACTCCAAGAATCTCTTGACATGATATCTCTGGGAATTCTTTGATATGGACCTCATAATGACATGCATGCTGCACTGTCTATAGGTACAAATGAGGTCACCTAAATTCATCTTCACACTTTGATGATTCTTTGTGCCATCTCCATTTCTGTAGTACTCAGTTCCCCTGCAGGTTTTCCCCTCTAATTATTTCTAAAGTCTCCTGGTAGTATCTTGCATCCACCCATCTTTTCAACAGATATTTGTTGAATGCCTGCTATGTGCCAGGCACATGTACTCACGAACAATTCTAGTCCTTCTGGTAGTACTGTGGCTGCCTTGACAAGGAGCCTTACCATTGTCTCTCAGGTTGACGCATCTTGAAAATGCCAATGCATGTGCCAAGACTGCTATTGGCCAGTCCTTCCCACCCAGCAATCGTGGCTGTGTTAGCACAGTCCTGGGTTATGGACAGCAGTGGGGAGATTTCTCCTTCCTGTCTTGGTTTGTCATCTGAGTTCTGGAAATGTACTCCTTTGTGACCAGGTTCTCACTGAGCCTTTTAGGAAAAGCACTCCTTTATCTGTTGACATCATCATCATCATCATCATTATTTTTCTTCTGGGTCTTAGAACACCACATCATCCTTTGTCCTTGTCTCCTCCTTTCTCTCCAAACACCCATGGACTAAATCCCTTCTTCTTCTTCTTCTTTTTTTGTTTGTTTCAAGATTTTATTCAAATTCTAGTTAGCTAGCATGCAGTATAATATTAGTTTCAGGTTTAGTGATTCATCACATGCATAACAACACGCAGTGTTCATCACAAGTTCCCTTCTTCATACCCATCGCCCAACTAGCCCGTCCCCCCAACAACCTCCCCCCCAGCAACCCTCAGTTTGTTCTCTATAGTTAAGTTCTCTATAGTTAAGAATATGTTTTCTGGTTTGCCTTTTTTCTTTTCCTCCCCCATGTTCATCTGTTTCATTTCTTAATTTCCACATATGAGAGAAATCATATGATATTTGTCTTTTTCTGACTGACCTATTTCACTTAGCATAATACTCCCTAGCTCCATCCACATTGTTGCAAAAGGCAAGATTTCATTCTTTTGTGTGGCCAAGTAATAGTCCAATAGTCCAATATACCACATTTTCTTTATCCATTTATCAGTCAATAGACATTTGGGCTCCTTCTGTAACTGGCTATTGTTGATAATGCTTCCATAAACATCAGGATGCATGTGCCCTTTTGAATCAGTATTCTTGTATTCTTCAGGTAAATACCTGGCAGTGTAATTACTAGATTGTAGTGTAGTTCTATTTTTAACTTTTTGAGGACTTGTAAAACCCTTATTCTTTAACAAATTTAACAAATCAGAAACAAAACAAACAGAACAAACTTCCCATCCATTCTTCCATTTATTTATTTATTTATTGTTAGTCCATCCTTCCTATCACTTCATAAAAACAAGTCTCTGGAGGGATCACTAACTTGTCTGTTCCATAAACAGCAAGACCATTATTTCTTAAACTTGAATGAGTGAATTTATTACCCGACAGTAGCTTGCTAAAATGCAGATTCTGATGCAGCAGGACTGGGGTGGGGCAGAGGATGTCCCCGTCTTCCTTCCTTCCTTCCTTCTTTCTTTCTAGATTTTGTTTATTTATTTGACACAGAGAGAGAGATAGCCAGAGAGAGAGAGAGAGAGAGAGCATATAAGCAGGAGGAGCGGCAGGCAGAAGGAGAGGGAGAGGGAGAAGCAGGCTCCCCATGGAGCAAGGAACCCGATGTGGGGCTTGATTCCAGGACCCTGAGATCATGACCTGAGCTGAGGGCAGCTGCTTAACCGACTGAACCACCACGGACATCCCCGAGAATGTCCATTTCTAACAAGCTCCCAGGTGATGCCTTCGTTGCTGTTTTGAGTAGTGAGGAACTAGACTTTGCATTCCAGTTTTGGCCCAGCTGGATCCTCTACTAACCAATGACTGTACTATATATTACATGATACAAAAACTGGATTTTCCAATATGGGGCTATTACAGGTCGAGGAGGTAATGCAGGTTGCTCTGCCTTTGCTGTCCAGGTCCTGTTGCTCTTCATCTTTCAGGTGGATCTGCTCTGGGATGTTTCTGAAACCAGAGTTCTGATCTCTGGTGTCTGTTTATAAGGTTTCTCTCCATTGTAAGTCAGCGATTCCCAGTCCTGGCTGCACATCAGAATTCCTGGTGAAGTTGTTTTTTTTTTGTTGTTTTTTTTCTTTTTTAAAGAGTGCAAAATCTCTGGGGGTGGGACCCAAGCATTTATATTTAAAAACATCTCCCCAGGTGATGGATTCTCATGTGCAGCCAGAGTTGAGAATTAATGTTCTAAATACAAAATTTTTCATTTTGGTGTTGCTAAGATTTGTTTCCCCCAAAATGGCTCTGCAGAGAGCCCGCTGTAAATCCTTATGAACCTGAGAATTCTTACTTGGTTTGTGTAGCATTATAGTTCTGCCTTTCCTCAGTGCTGAGCTGCTGGAGGTTTGGTTATAGGTTCTGCTTTCTTTGTATACTTGCTGACCAAAGGAAGGACTGTTTATTTTCACCATCTTTCACGAGACGAACAACTTCTCTTTTTGTAGCCCGAGCTGAAAACAGGATTTTACTATTAGGCAGAAGCTTGGATACCAGGAAACATTCTGTGTTATTAAATGGCTGGTCATTTATCTTCAGATGGTTTGCATTGGGTGTTTTTCCTGATACAGGCAGTGGACAGAGTTTTTAGGCCCATCAGAACAGAGGCAGCAAAGTCTGTTGCAGGCATCAGCCAGAAGGAGGAAAAGGAGGAATGGAAAGGCCAGTTGCTATTTAGGATTTAAAAGGCTTTAAAAGGTTGCCAACTGAGAAATGAGTTGTGCTGCTGCCCAATTATCCATCCACCTTTTTTGGTCCACTGGCTCCCTGGTATCTGTGCGCTGAGAGAAAGAAATGATTCTAGGGCTGAGATTTGGAAACCAATCTTTAGAACTGTTGGCCAGATTCTAACATTAAATGTGCTCAGGTTTATCCCTTTTCAGTTTCTGGAGGCATCTCTCTGTGTACTGAGCGCTGGGTTTAAGTGTTTCTTTCTTTTTTTAAAGTGAAATAAATATATTCCTGTTTCCCCTCTTCCTCCTGGGCTGAACAAATGTATATTGCTTCCAAAACTTTTCCTTGCCAGGAGAAAAAAGGGAGAAGATATGGAGTCTGAAATTCTGCTCTATATAAACCATCAGCTTATAAAACTCTGTCAAGCAGGTCTCTGGAAGGAATAAATGTTAAAGTCATATTGGGTTTAAACCATGTGATTTGAATCCAGGCTTAATGGCTTCTGTGTTCCTGAAGAGGCGTTGTGAAGAAGACAGTTGGGATAAATCATATCGTTGTGGACCTGGACATGTAGCGCAGGCTGGGTGCCTGAGGATATTTTGCTCACATCAGGATCTAAGGGGGGTGGGACCTCGGAGGGAAGAGTGCTGGACAGCCCAGCTGAGCCAAACCTAGCCATTAGACCAGAGAGACAGAGCCATTTAGGTCTCCAAGGAGACAACACAATTTCTGGTGAGTTCCTTTGTGGGGAAATGACACACCTCTTGAAAATTCCTCACCTCATAGAATTTCCTGGTGGAAGCTTCTTTTATTTTCTTTTTCAAAACCACCAGGTTAAGAGAGGGGTGTGTGTGTGTGTGTGTGTGTGTGTGTGTGTGTGGACGCGCATGTATAGGGATATACTGGAGAAGGCTGAAGCATATAACAACTTGCAGAAGGAATTGACTTTGGGGCACTGAGGGAAGAAGGGACTGAGCATTTATTGAGCCTATCCTACATTTTGGTGCCTTGTAAGTCATTGTAGTAATCCTTATAATAACCTTTTAGCCTGTTATAGCTATGAATATTACACAGTTATTAATCATGAGGAATTTTAATTTGAAATTAAAATAGGAAGTGAACCTGATAGATGGAAAGTTTCTCTTTTTTGTTTTCTCCAGTTTCCCCTAAGGATGGCAGGAGAATGGCGATTTATTCTCTCATTTCTCTGATAAGAACCAGGTTCACTAATACAAAAACATGGGTAATTGCCTTCTTCAAAGAACAATGGAGAACCCAAGTTAGTTTTCTTAAATCATGGACTATCATAACAAATACAGTCCACAGACAAGATAACCCCTTGGTATGTGGGTGTTTGCAGGGGGTGTTTTCTCAGAGAGGTCTGAGAAAATATGGGAACATTCTGGCTTATAAAACCTCTGAATCAGGTGTGAACTGGAACATGACCTGACTCCTAATGTTGAACCTCATTCCTCCAGTAAAATCTAAGATTCTTCTTGACCAAGCATTCTTGTCTGTTTTTATTTTATTTATTTATTTTATTTTTAAAATATTTTATTTATTTATTTAGAGAGAGAGATCACAAGTAGGCAGAAAGGCAGGCACAGAGAGAGGAGGAAGCAGGTTCCCAGCTGAGCAGAAAGCCCAATGTGGGGCTTGATCCCAGGACCTGAGACCATGGCCTGAGCCAAAGGCAGAGGCTTTACCCACTGAGCCACCCAGGTGCCCCTCCTGTCTGTCTTTAAACCCCCAAAGACTCTGAGACCTAAAGGCAGGTCTAGATCCTGGGAACTATAAATACTTTTATTTCATAGAGGCAGAATTTGAGGCTCAGGAAGTGTATTAGTTTTGGGGGAATCAAAAGTTATACATGGATTTTTGAGTGTGTAAGGCCATTGGCATCTTTAACCCCCATATTTTTCAAGGGTCAACTGTACTTTGTTAGTGATTATTCTCCAAGGGAAGCAGTATGTTGTAGGTGAGAGTTGCAAGACCATTGTAGCTAGTGAAACTTAATTTCAATCTTGGCTCTGCTTTTTGCATGTTATAAAAGGGGGGCCTGGACAGAGATGCTGAATTGCAAATAATGCATCATTAAGGGAGAACTTCCAGGCATTGGGAAAGAAGACATTTCCAGGTTGAGTGTACCTTCCAGATGTATCTCAGATTCTTTTAATCATTTAATTCTCTTTGATAAGAAGGTAAGAACTCTTTGTAAAGTTTTCCCACAGAAAAGAAATCATATTTCCCTTCTGTATGTATTTAAAAAAAAAAGACTTTAAAATTTCTCCTTATGTAGAAGGCCGTCAGGTTACCTTTTTGCAAAAAGATTCAGAAGATGGAAAACAATACATCCCATAATTCCAGGGATTAAAGCAGAAAGGACAACATTTTTTTTCTTTTTTTGCACCAGAGTAAATATGTCAAGTATGGCCATATTTGCATATGTTGTATTTTAAAATCATGCTTAAAACTGCCTCATATATTCTGAATCTGGCAAGTGGAAGGCAAGGAGGTCACCTGTACAGCTGGTGTAAGTAATGGAATTCCCACTAGGCACATTTAGAAGCTCCAAAATAATGTGACAAACAGAGCACTCCATCTGTTGGTTGCCCATTGAGATGAGCACCAGATCTACAGACACTTTAGTATGGGCGGTGTATCTTGAGGGTAAACATTTATATTAAGTATCTTTAATTTTATTTGCCTTCCATCTAATTATTCTAGAAATAGTCACAATTATGAACTATACAGGAGTACACATGCTGGCGGACAAATATAATATTTCATTCTTAATTATACTACACAAAGAAAAAAATAGAAACATGTTTCAACACAAGTTGCTTTTTAAGTCTTGAATTATTAAAAACTATTTAATAAAAGCTGGGTGGCAGCCAATTCATGATATTCCAAGTGACCATGAGCAGCCACATGAAGAATATTTGAGATAAGAAAATGTAACAACCGGGGCGCCTAGGTGGCTCAGTGGGTTAAGCCGCTGCCTTCGGCTCAGGTCATGATCCCAGGGTCCTGGGATTGAGTCCCGCATCGGGCTCTCTGCTCAGCAGGGAGCCTGCTTCCCTCTCTCTCTCTGCCTGCCTCTCCATCTACTTGTGATCTCTCTCTGTCAAATAAATAAAATAAAATACTAAAAAAAAAAAAAAAGAAAATGTAACAACCATTTCTAAAACAGGTGTCCTTTTAAACACTTTGGATCATTGAAGAATAAACATAAGTAATGAAGTAAAGCTTTTTCTAGTGAATTACAAAATTTAACATATAACTGAATATAGATGATAAGATAGGTTGGATTGCTGCAAATTCTAATAGCTATCACTTCACATCAATATTTTTTGACTAATTCCAGGAGCCCTCACTAAGAGCAGCTGTTCTTAATTGATATATG
Source organism: Meles meles (assembly GCF_922984935.1). Lineage (NCBI taxonomy): Eukaryota > Metazoa > Chordata > Mammalia > Carnivora > Mustelidae > Meles > Meles meles. Next base: position 97,683,221 of record NC_060072.1, read on the forward strand.
TCTGTTGTGAGGTGTGTCACAAGTAATTCGTAGTTAGTAGTGGTGACCAAAGTTTTAAAATGAATTACTTACCAGAAATTAGAGGAAACTCTAAGTGATCTGTGTAATGAGGTCATCCAAGGACATGGGACTCAGGCATTTCTGTGAACCTTCAAGGATGAGACAGAGCTGGCGAAGGGGGAATTGTATATAATCTGCAACATATTTCTTCTGTGCCGAAGCCCTTATACGTAGTTCATCAGATATGATGTAGTGGGCATAATAAGGTTGGGACCTGCCAAATACTTAAGCAAAGGTTGCTTATGGTGCTAGGGACCCCTTGTGAGCTGGCATACTAGAATTACCTCTGCTTTTTGCTTAGCTTCTAATGGCTCTCCAAGATAAGATAGGATGCTTCAGGTTTAGAGAGGCCCTGTTTTTGCTATTTACCAAGTAAGCCTCCTACAACACTTGTAGAAGGATGCTCACCAAGGAGAGTGCCCAGCTTCCTAAGAATGTGTATTTTTAAAAAAAGATTTTATTTATTTATTATTTGACAGAGAAAGGGACAGCGAGAGAGGGAACACAAGCAGGGGGAGTGGGAGAGAGAGAAGCAGTCTTCCTGCTGAGCAGGGAGCCTGATACAGGGCTGGATCCTAGGACTCCGGGATCATGACCTGAGCCGAAGGCAGACACAGGAATGTATATTCTCCTGCACTATCAAATGAGAGTCCAAGAGAAGAAGTGGACATTGACAAAAGTGAAAAAAAAGGTAGGAAAAATTAAAAAAATCAAATAAAGTAGTGAAAAGTAATAATGGACTCCTTACTGAGCTCTTTACGTATTCATTAAGTGCTTTAAATATACATTAATCCTAGCTTTGCGCAGTGGCAGTATCGTAGCCAATGAGGTTTATCCGAGGCGCGATTATTGCTAATTAAATATACATTAATCCTGACCATATTCCTCTGAGGTATTATCTCCATTTTACAGATGGTGTAGTTAAGCCTCTCTGAGTGTAAGAACCTTGTTCAGGGTCCCAGCTAGTGGGTGACAGAGTCAGGTTCAAACCAGGTCTTTGTGATGCCAGTTGCCATAGTCATGTCTATTGTGTTCTATTGTTGCAATGTTAAGAGTTGCAACTCCATGGAGTTAACACTCCATGAATGCTGTTCAAAAGATATAATAAAAACTGTCATTTTCTACAAGAACAAACTTACATTTTCAAAGCCTATTACAGATTGCAAAACTTTTTACACATACTGGTTCAGTGACCACTAAAATAACTGGGGAATACCCTCTCTATGTGTAAGACTTGTGTGTTTGTGTATATGTGCTGAGAGGGAGTGAGAGGAAGGGAGAGAGTGATAGAACATCCTATTCTTGTTACTCAGTATGTGGAAACAACATAAAAAGTGTAAAAACTTGAAAGACCTTCATTTCGACTGACCTGAAGATAAATGGATAGTCTTTCCTAATAAAATAAGAAATAGTTGGGGCACCTGGGTGGCTCAGTGGATTAAGCCACTGCCTTCGGCTCAGGTCATGATCTCAGGGTCCTGGAATCGAGCCCCACATCGGGCTCTCTGCTCCGCAGGGAGCCTGCTTCCTCCTCTCTCTCTGCCTGCCTCTCTGCCTACTTGTGATCTCTCTCTCTGTCAAATAAATAAATAAAATCTTTAAAAAAAAATAAAATAAGAAATAGAACCCAACATTGACTCTTTAGGCTTGGCTCAATTCTTGGCTTTTTTCAATTCTTTTTTTTTTTTTTAAGATTTTAAAAATTTATTTAATTGACAGACAAAGAATGACAAGTAGACAGAGAGCCAGGCAGAGAGAGAGGGAGAAGCAGGATCCCTGTCAAGGAGAGAGCTCGATGTGGGTCTCTATCCCAGGACCCTGGGATCATGACCTGAGATGAAGGCAGAGGCTTAACCCACTGAGCCACCCAGGTGCCCCCACTTCTTTTCAATTCTTGATTGACTGTCCTTGGAAAGCCAGTTTGTGCTCCAATTGGTCTGAATCCAGCACCTGTGAACCTTAAGCCCCCCCCCCCCCCCCCAGGTTATATTACTCCTGACTTTTGGGTAGAAAGTGTCGATGGATTCTTCTATGTAAGGACCTGTGACCAAAGAGTCAGAAGAAATGTGAGGGGATGACAGTGAAAACTTGTTCAAAGTACCGGTTATATATTGTATGTTCACTATTTAAAAATATTAATTAGGCTTTTGTGCACTACACATTTTGGGGAACAAAAGATAAGTTACAAGCTTGACCTTCATTGGTCAAGTTGTAGAGGGATCAATTATGAAGTATTTACATGTGGAAATAACTTAAAACATTGGACCACAAGGTCAGCTTCCTTTCTTGGTGACTACCCACACTTGCATTAGCCAAGTCCAAAACTAATGACAACTTGTCATGGTTGAACGAAAATGACTGTGATCCCGGAACTGGTTCAACATCTTCTTGCTTAGAGGAGAAAATATAAAGCCATCTTGGAGAGGAGAAGGGACTTTTGTAGATAAGGCACAGTTTATGAAGTGTTCTATTAGGCTTCTGGTCCTTTCCCCTTTCTCCTTTTTGTGGGGGTATGAAGGGTCCTTTCCCTGCTCTCTCTGCATCTTTCACCAGCCTCAGGGGTCCCTGAGAGTGTCCCATTGGACTTGAAAGGCAGTTTTAGAACATGAAGCTGGTGCCTTCTTTAGGAATTCCCATGACGTTGTGGGACAGACAGATGTGTTTTACCACAACTAGGTATGAAAAAAACAGGGATGGCGAGTATCTGGGTCCTCACCACATGACGTGACAAGGATGCCTGAGTTTTCCTGTGTGCCCGGAACCCACCTGTAGAATTGAGTGGGGCAGCGGCTGGTTTGCAACCCTGCCCTTCCCCCAGGCTATAGAGTCAAAGGGAAGGAGTAGAAGGAAGCTGGGAAGAGATTTGGATGATGTTGACTGAGAGTAATTCATGAAGTGAATCAAAAGATGTTTCTGGGTTGGGCCAACTTTGGTGGATTGGACTAAATTTCATTTTTTTTTTAACTGTCAAACAAGAGTGGAAGCTTGTCAAAGAAAAGTGTGTGCAGATATAAGAATAAAGAGTTTCACATTTTCACATAGCTGATTTGTCATTGTCCAATTCATACCTTTTACAGTGGATTTGTTAAATCTACAGTGAGGCGGTTATTGAAAGCCAGGCTTTGTTGAAAAGAACATGCCTTTCGGAATTCCCAAAGCTTCCCTTTACTATTTATTTATTTATTTATTTATTTATTTATATTAACATATAATGTATTATTTGCCTGTGTACAGGTCTGTGAATCTCCAGGTTTACACACTTCACAGCACTCACCATAGCACATACCCTCCCCAATGTCCATAACACCACCGCCCTTTCCCTGTCCCCCTCCCCCTGGAAACCCTCAGTTTGTTACGTGACATTAAGAGTCTCTTATGGTTTGTCTCCCTCCTGATCCCATCTTGTTTCTTTTATTCCTTTCCTACCCCCCAAACCCTGACGTTACCTCTCAACTTCCTCATCAGGGAGATCATATGATAATTGTCTTTCTCTAATTGACATATTTTGCTAAGCATAATACCCTCTAGTTCTATCTACATTGTCACAAATGGCAAGATTTCATTTCTTTTGATGGCTGTATAGTATTCCACTATATATATATATCACATCTTCTTTATCCATTCTTCTGTTGATGGACATCTAGGTTCTTTCTATAGTCTGACTATTGTGGACATTGTTGCTATAAACATTTGGGTGCACATGACCCTCCAGATCACTACATTTGCATCTTTAGGAAAATACCCTGTAGTGTGATTGCTGGGTCGTAGGGTAGCCACAGCTTCCCTTTAAATAACAAAACTCTCAAATTTGGAGGCCTGAGCTTAGAGCTCAGGAAAAGCAGGGCATTGGGAGAGAACAAGGCAAAGGACTGGTCTGAGGGCCTTGATCCAACTTCTCCCATTACAGTTAAGAGTCTTTAGGGAATGGGGTTTAGAAGTAATCAAAGGTCTGTAGGGAAATCCTGAACAGGATTCTTGCACATCACTGGGAGTTAGGATCCAGAGGGAGTTGAGATCAGTCCCGGAAAAAAAAGATACTTTTTTTTGGTGTGTGTGTGTGTACATATTTGGGTCAGAGAGTGGTGAGACTGATCACTGCTTGCAAGCATGCAGAGGTCCTTCTGGTGAGAAGACTAGACATCCTTCACCTGGTGAACTTGGTGACTTGCTTTGGCAAATAAAATGTGAGCAGAAATGAAGGGTGTTTCTTCTAGGCAGAAATGCTAAGAAACATAACGGGACATGCTTAAAAACAAAACAAAACAAAACCCCAAACCAACAAACTACCTTTTACTATGGTGGATGCCTGTGTTGAGGTGGAGCTCATATTAGCCTGGACTCCTCAGCAGCTATGATAAGCAGATCCAGCCTGTCAATTTATGATGAGCAAGAAGTAAACGTTCTTCTAATTCAACTTTTGGTATATTTGTTACTGCAACATACCCTGCCTTTTCTGACCAATACACAGTGTGAAAATTTTATCCCCAAGACATAGTCTATACAACTCCATTTATCTGTAATTTGCTGAAGAGAGCAGCTGAATTAAATTCCAAAACAAAGGGGGACCATGTGGCCAAAGTTTCTGCAACAATTTAAGGGCCTACTTACTCCCTTTTTATGGCCCTATTATTTTCTCCTTGTATTATTGTGATTGGTGATGTATTTAACTCCTCTACTAGGCTGAAGATTCTTTGAGGACAAGAAGCAGGTCTCCTTCATTATTCCTTCCTCCTCCCCAACAAAAGTTTCACAAGTTATTTTTTAAAAAAGATTTATTTATTTATTAGAGAGAGTGAGAGGGAGAGTGCATACGTGTGTGAGTCGGGGGAGGGACAGAGGGAGATAATTTTTCAAGCGGACTCCTCTCTGAATGTGGAGCCCATCATGGGGCTCGACCCCATGACCCAATAGACCTGAGTGAAACCAAGAGTTGGTCGCTCACTCGACTGAGCCACCTGGGCACCCCAAAGTTTCACATAGTTATTAGTGAACCAACCTATTAGTACAGAAGCATAGAAACAGGAGAAAAATCAATTTCCCAGTAGAGCATGTCCAGTTGTTCAGATAGTAGTGATGTTTTCAGCATGATATGGTAAGACGTTGGTGACCTTGATACAGCAGACATATGTGTGGCATCTCATGTATAATTCCTTATAGACCCAGCTTCATTCTTTTCCAGTGTCTCCTTTCAGAGCTGTGCCTGATTTTATCACCAGTTTTATCTGAATTCATTGGGGGGAATGGGATGATTCTGCTTTTGTTTCTTGGCCAAGAATCACTTGATCCTGAAAGTCTGTGAGAAGACATGGTGAGGAACAGCATTAACAGCACACACCACAGTGGTCAAGAAAGGGAGAGAGAGGAAAGCTCATTCTTTAAAGGTCTTATAAATGAATGGTAGAAACTTGTTTAGTCTGAAACCATGAAAACAGAAGCACAGTTGATATTTTGGATGTCATGATTTCCTAAAATATAAAAAAATTCTTGTTGGATTACAGAGATACCTATCATGTAGAAAAGAGACTTTCTCTTCAGTGGTCTTGTTGAATGGAAGCTTTGACTGTACACTCTTCAGATTAGGGGAAAAATAACAAAAAATTATCATTAGCTAACATTTATTTATATTTACTACAGGCCAAATACTGTTCTATGCTCTTTACACTTATATCCTCAGAACAGCCCTAAGAATTAGGTACTATTATGATTCTTAATTCTGAGACTGGGGAAATTCAGCACGGAGAGGTTAAGTAGGTGGCTCAATGTCCCACAGTAAGGTAGTGAATTCAGAATTTAAATCTAGTTTCGCTCAGAAATTTTGCTTTTAATTCCTGTGCTATACTACTCACTATGCAGCAGAAATATTTTTGAGCCTTCTTCAGCTTTCAGCTGCCCTGAGAGCTGAAGAAGCTGGGTGCTACCTCCATCCATAGAGCATGTTAAGGAGTAGGACTCAGGTCTCCTTCAAGCTGTTTAGACTAGTGGTAGGCTGGTCAATGGTTTGCACAAGAGAATATTCGTTTTTTTTCCCCTCTAGAAAATGCAAGCCAAGAAACAGAATATGAAAAGAGTTAGGGTATGTGAAAGGCAAAAAATTACAAATTGACGATCTTTGAGCTGGACCTTTTTGTTTGGCTGAACCAAGAGTGAAAAATAAAAAAAAAAGCATGGGAAAGACAAGGGAAAAAGTCACAAAATATTGCCCATGAGAAAAAGTAGCATGTATAACGTTGCACTTAGGTATAATTACACTTGCTTGTGCGTAGGTATAAGGAGGCGCTGGTGCATAACAATATGGTCACCAAATGTTAGTGGTGGTCAGTACAGAGTAATGGCATTTCAGGTGATACATATTATTCCACATAGCTTTATGTGTCTCTTGACTATTTTAAAATGAGCACATATAATTAGGAAAAAAAACCTATTTTAATTTTAAACATTAGGATTTTATATAAATCTCTGTATTCCTAGCTACAGTTGAAATTTGAAACAGCCAGCATTGCTGGGTTTACATTTTCACATGGCAACAATGGCTGGTGCTGGGTCTCTACTCCTTTAAACATGGTGGATACTCTCTAACTTCCACGGCCTGCTGTTCTTTACACTTGACCTTATTTGCTTCTTGATATTCAGTGCTTATCGCCTGTTGGCATTTGAGGGGCTGTTCTTTAGAGAAGAGTCCCGCAGACTTGGGCTTAGCAGTCATGTTGGGTTATGGGCAATCTACAGAAGCCGTGTTAGAGGTAAATCACGCAAGCTCAGGATCTGGAGCAGCGCCATCTAACGGAACTTTCTGCGATGACAGAAACAAGTACTTGAAATGTGGCTAGGGCAACCAAGAAACTGAATTTTAAATTTTATTAATTTTAATTAAAATAGCTACATGTGGCTTGTGGCTATTGTATTGGACAGTATAGACTGAGAGAGAGAGAATGAGAGAGAGAGAGAGAGGGAGAGAGAAGCAGAGATGAGAAAATTTGCTGGAAGTGGAGATATTCTATGAGAGAGTATCTACATAGGATGTATTAATAAGTGGCCCAAAAGTCTTACGTAGCCCACCTTCAGACTGTTTTTTTTTTTTTTTTAAAGATTTCGTTTATTTATTTGAGAGAGAGATAGAGCACACAGGAGAGAGAGAGGGAGAGAGCACAAGTAGAGTGAGGGGTAGGGGAAGTCTCTCTGCTGAGCAGGGATCCCGATGCAGGGCTCGATCCTGGCATTCTGGGATCATGTTCTGAGCCAAAGGCAGACACTTTACAGACTGAGCCACCCAGGTGTCCCAGACTGTATATTAAAACAGAAGTGAGTGATGAGAAAAGGGATTGGTGCAAGAGAATCTCTTTAGAGAGAGCTGTCCACATTCTCCACATTTCTCCCCTTTTCCCCACCTGCTTCAAGTCAAGGAAAGGGGGATTCAGAAGGACTGCCCTGAGAAGTGACATGTTCTCTGAATTTGTGAGACTCAGAAATAGGTGCGTGGCTTTCTTTGGTAAATGTAAAAGGAGAAACTGGTTGGAGATGCCCCTGACCACAGAGCAAGGAGAAAGCGTTAAAATGGGAGCAGTCTGAGTTTGACAAGAGAGTATCTTTTGGGCTAGAGAGAACTCTATAGAAGATGGGGTCACTACCTAAGACGATGAGATACCTTCAATAGGGAGAGTCTTTGTGGGGCCTACTTCCAGAAACTGCTGTTGGAGCAGAGGGAGTGGAAGACCCCAAACATGCCTCCTAAAAGAAAGACACAGCAGTGTGTGCTACCCATCAGAGGGTACCAGCCTCCAAGGACAGGAACACCCATCATGTGGCCTTTTCTCCCCCTTTATCTGCCTTGTGTGCCCAGCCTGGTGAGGAGATGGAACAAGAGAGCAAAGGCAGACCTCATCTTCTCTCTCCACAAGAGATTTCCAATAGGAAAAATGGATTGCCTTTTACTTAGGTGGGGAATGCTAAGGGAAATGTTTTACTTTTGGAAGGGAGGAATCAGGAGTTCAGTTTGGGAAGGTGGGTAACAATTGGTCAGCCTAGTGGAGATGTTGAGGACACAGCTGTATAGCAATTTGGAGTTCAAGAGTGAGAGGCTACAGAAACTTGGGAGTTATCAGTATATAGATGGCATTGAGACCATGGAAATGGATGAGCTCACTTAAGGAGTGAGTCTAGATAGAGTAGAGGATGAGGGCTGAGTCCTGGAACATTCCAATGTTTAAATGCACGGAGATGGGTGGATTCAAGTAAAGTGCTTAGAATAGGGTTTGGCACATGCTGAGTGCTCAGTAACTGCTATTATCAGTCGAGAACAACTGATTTTCTAATGGAGATGGAGCTCTTGAGCTCTTAACATTGACCCGAGTCATTTGCTACAGCTACAAAGGGGGGGCCAATGTTCACCATAGGAAGACCAAGTGGCAAACTAGCTAATTAAGGTTCTTTATACATCCTTGTTTCCAAGGCTCATTACTGAAGGACTTGTCCTGTTCAAGTGTTGCATCTGGGGTGAGAGGAGATAAGGATGGCATCCAAGGAGGCCAGCTGGTCACCCAGACCCAGTCTGGGGAAGCAGAACCAGAGGGTATTCATCAACCAGGTGTGGAATCTATATTTTGGCATTGTAACCAGAGCCGAGCATGGAAACCCTGTGGCCAAAATAAGAAGAGACTGCTGGTTAAATTGAAACGCCACTTTAGTAATTTAGTAATTTATAAATTCATGAGGACTTGTCTGCATCCTAGTCACAGTGTGCACCTCTTGTCTGGATTTCCACAAGAGCTCCCAACTTGTTTCCCCACCACCACTTTCAGTCCTTTCTAGTTCTTGCTCTATAGGATGACTGGAGTGATCTTTAAGGAATATCATTTAGACCATGTCTCTCTCAATCTTGAAATCCTTCTGTGTCTGACTACTATCAGAATGAAGTCCAAATTCTAAGGAGACTGGCCCTGCCTGGTCTGAGGGTCTGAACCTTCCCTCCCACTCCAGCTTCGTCTTTGGCACCACGCCCCTCCATCCCCCTTCACCTTACTCACACTGGTGTTTTCTTGGTTGGAAATCCTCACACGCTCCAAGCCCTTCTTGCCTCCAGGTCCTCAGGCCTGTTGGTCCCTCTGTGGGTGCTGTTCCTACCCAACCCTTTGCCAGGTTACTGCACGTTTCAAATATCAATTAAACATCTCTTCTGCTCAGAAGGCCTTCCTGACCTTCTGATCAAATTATGTCCTTCTAGTTATTGTTTCTTATCCTTTCTTCATAACACTTAATAAAATGTATAATTTTATATTTTTGTTTTTTTAAAAGATTTTATTTATTTATTTATCAGAGACAGAGACAGAGGGCACAAGCACGGGGAGTAGCAGGCAGAGTCAGAGGGAGAAGCAGACTCCTTGCTGAGGAAGGAGCAGGATGCGGAGCTCGATCCCAGGACCCTGGGATCATGACCTGAGCTGAAAGCAGACGCTTAACCGACTGAGCCATTCAGCTGTCCCTATACATTTCTTTGTATGTTAATTTATTTAATATCTGCTCTCTGGCTAGACTTCTGGTCCACAGGGCAGTAGTTCACTACCATATCTCCCAGTTCTTCTTCTTCTTTTTTAAAAAATTTAATTTAATTAATTAATTTATTTGTTTATTTTTTTTAATTTTTAAATTTTTAAATAAACATATAATGTGTTTTTATCCCCAGGGGTACAGGTCTGTGAATCGCCAGGTTTACACACTTCACAGCACTCATCATAGCACATACCCTCCCCAATGTCCATATCCCCACTACTCTATCCCGTCCCCACTCCCCCCCATATCTCCCAGTTCTTGGCAGGATGTTTGGTACACAGAAGTTGCTCAATTACTGTTTGTTGAATAATGAATGCCAAGGGGACCGGAATGTTATCTCTATGGTTCAATAGTGTTTCTATTGAAAATTTACCTGGGAAGCCAAATTATACTCTGGAAGTGGTACCAGAATGGAATTGGAGCCCGGGATGTGGTTGGGTGATTCTGGCTTCTGATGTCTTTGAATCATGAGATCCTGATGCATCCATCTCCACTCTGAGGAAGTGTCTGTATGGGTCTGGTCCTTTGCTTTCTCTGAGCATCAGGCTCTTTCTTCCACTAATGTTTTCTTTCACCATGCAACTGATTGCGCTGCAAGTAGAATCGTAGTCTTCTGGTATATTTTTTGTATAAATAATTTTTTTTAAACTTTTAATTTATTTGCTTATTTATTTTTTTATTTGAAGTCTTTATCTTAATTCCAGTTAGTTAACATGCAGGGTCACATTATTTTCAGGTATATAATACAGTAATTTTAACAGTTCCCTGCTTCTGAAATTATGACTGGAATTTGGGTGTACTCACATTTCTCAGCCATTTGTTTCAGAATACTGATTAAGGTGGGTTATCTTTTCTGACAATTTATTTTAGTTATTGAACTTTTATTTTATTGGTTGATTGATTGCAATTTCATGTTCAGACTTACCTCAAAGTTTGGGGGAATCTCTTGTTGCCACGTATGCCAATGGCACAGTGGTAGAAGGCTTTAAAATACTTGCCAATTCTGGCTTCCTGATGTAAAATTCAGATTTTTTTTTTTGAATCTGTTAATAGATTCAATTAAGGCAGAAGGTCTTAACACATAAAAAGAGACCATAACAAACTTAGGAAACAAAAAGCTCAATAGAAACCTGATAATGCTTTCCTCAGTGTTTCTACCTTTCTGCTAATTACCTTTTCGGTCATATAAATAGTGTACAGCAAAAGAGCTAACTCTAATTAACGCAGAAATTAGATAGTCATTCTGGCATATGTCAAAATATAGAGCTTACAGTGTGTATTTGCTTAAAGTTGTTCCCTTTCAGGAAGTCATTGGAATACTATTCCATAGACACTGTGGAAAAAGTCTGGAAGGATCCAAACAAGAAAATGATCTTTAAAGAAAATCTTTTTTCTTCAAATTTTTATTTAAATTCTAGTTAGTCAACATGCAGTGCAATATTGGTTTCAGGAGTGGAATTCAGTGACTCGTCACTTACATACAACACCCAGTGCTCATCATAACAAGGGTCCTCTTTAATACCCATCCCCCATCTAGTGCATCCTCCACCCACTTCCCTCCATCAAACCTCAGTTTGTTCTCTATTTTTAAGAGTCTCTTATGGTTTGTTTCCTCCCCCCCTTTTTTCTTTTTTAAAAAGAAATTTAAAAAAAGGAAGTCTTAAAGCTATTGCTTCCATAATTTTATTAATGTTTTTATGGAGGACATGCGCCCCCACTAAGCCTTGCCAGACCAAGTCAGTAATGAACACTACATGGTTAAATCCTGCATGCTGCATTTGTCACGCTGAGTGAATTATGGGATGCAAAGTGACAATTGATGCAACTTTATGAAACATGCCAGAGAATTGTAGCATTTAAGCTAAGATATTTTAATGGCCCAATTTATTCAGACTGCTTGAGGATAAAAAGTGATTTCATAGGATTTGCTACTATTAATCACTGCAACCTTAGTATTTAGTAGATTGTTGGCAGGTGTTTTCAGGATTATACTAATAACAAAGGAAAACAAAAGACATGCTTTTAATAGTCAAATTATAATTAGAGACAATTAATGTAACATTTTAAATTAGAATAAAAGGGCAAGGTTAGCCTATTATAATATATTATAATTAATGTATTAAACGCAGACACAATAATCTTACTTCATTTTGCAGTTACTCATTCTGCTTACAATAAGTAATTTGGTAACTGATTCAGACTGAACTTGGGGGAAATGAAAGGCATCATGGCTTACCTGCTGGTGTCTAGGAAGAAGAGAGAATAAGCAATATTTTAAGAGACCTCTGCAAAAGGTTCATTTTAAAAAATGCCAACACTCAGGTTTATTATTATTCTCCTGGGGCACACACTTTGAAATGATATTTTCACACAAGGTGGAATCTGAAATTTGAATTCTGTCATAGCCACAAAATGCTGAAAGTCCAGGTCTCACAGGGAATAAAATTTAAATATTAAATGTCTATGTCCGAGGTGGAGATGACAAGAATAAGAACGATCCCATTTCAAGTGAAATCTCTGTCTTCTTTGTTTTTCAAACTGGGCTAAATTAGCATTTTTGTTCAGTTTGGCCTGAAAAAATACAAAGTAAATATGATAAGAAGCAAATAGTTTGGAACTATAAGATTCACATAGTCAAAATGATCCCGTTTCACTGAAGGCCTCCCTTTTCATGGAAACTTAGGGTTGTTATTTACAGTCTGTAGGGCCAAATGACTGGTCCATCAGTCAAACTGTGTGCTTAGCGCAGTGGAAAAAACTGAATTTTTTGCTTTGTAACGAATTGTTCTGGTGTCAGAGGAGTGGTCTTCTAGTCATCACCTTTTGGCCCCTTCCTTCATTTTTAGGACCTATATGTCCTATATGTCAGTCACATGTCAGTCACCAGTGCCCTGAGGAAGGCCAGCTTTAGGGGGCTACCCTTTCCTTAAATATTTCAATAAGGATAGCTAGAGCCCCCACATGTGTTAGACTATTTAGGAGCAGACAACAAATAGCCCCTTTCTTACTTAAGTTGTAAATTTGTGGAGAAAAAATAGAAGTGATTGTATATCATGTGTATATTTGGGTGGTTACAGAAATGGGTCAGAATATGATCCAGAAGAAGGGAATGCTCTGAAACAGGTCCAGTTTGCTGTAGAACGTGTTCTGCCATGTGACCCAGTAGATCCGATGCTACTTGAAGTGTCTGTGTAGACTGAGATGTATATGGAGCCTTGGCGGGCCCCGGCAGGTGAATTATATTGCATACCTCCTTTAGAATTTTGGAGCAAAGCGCTGCCATTCTTTGTAGATGGTTATTCTTCTTTTGAGAAATAGTTTTTGGCTTACTACTGGACCTTAGTTGAGACTCAACACTTGGCCATGGGCCACCAAGTGAACATGAGCTGCCTGTTATAAACCTGGTGTTGGCTGGCCCACCAAACCATAAAGTTGTCATTCGGAGTACCATGTACAGATCCTGACTGCTTAGAAAGTTGAAAGAGTAGGTGGCCCAGATATCTATGGACCTTTTCCTTGCTGTCTTGTTTCCTCTTTCCTGAATCATACATACAGCTTCCTGGGGTGTTCCCTATGACTAAGGTTGACAGAGGAAGAAAAAAATTCATGCCTTGTTTTTAGTCTGCATGATATGCTGGCCCATCCAGAAAGCAGATAGCTCACCACTACTGGCCCACTCTGAGGCAACTCTTAATTATAGTAATGAAGGGTATTGTACAGTAGTATTATACAGTACTTCAAAGAATACATCTAGTTATTCATTTTTCCTGGAAGAAGAGATGGCCCAAGATAGGGGTCTATATTAATTCATAAACAATGGCTAGTGGTTTGACTAGATGGCCAGTGACTGAAATATTCAGTGACTGAATATTTGGGTCTGTATGGTATGTGCTGGAAAACTTGTTTGTGCAAGCACACCCTGAATATCCCTGCTAATCACTCTCTCAAGAATGTAGAGATCCTGTCCTCCCTCTATATCCCCATCAGGCAGAACGTGTTGCTTGGGATTCAAGGTCAGGGGCTCTAGAGGTGGCCAACCTGGAGCATCTCCTTTGTAAGAAAGAGAGTCTGGATGGCAAGCCTTGATCTCCTTGGAATGCTGGCTGTGCAAGGAGGGAAAGGCTACAGATAGTTGCTAGGCTAAGTGGTTACACGTAATTTGCTGCACGTAGATCTCAGCAGCAGATGCTTTGTCTACTTGGCTGCTCCTGGACACCCTGTATGTAATTTCCCCCAGGAAACCTATGTCTTCATTATGGTCTTCGGGTTATTTTTTTGACCTCATTCAACCATCACCCACACTTGGTTTAGTGTCTGCTGTGTCTGTTGTGTAGACCCAGCTACACAGGGTCTACCCAAGGAGAAGAACAACTGGAAAACTGGTGACAAGTAGGTGTATGGATAGACTTTTCTGAAGGGACATAGGGCATAAAGATGTTTGTCTCATATGACTATTCATCAAAAAGCAACCCTAGTAGAGGAGGATCTTAATCATTAGATGGACAAGATGCCCTACTCTGTGGATGTCATTCAGGGTCTTTCCCCAGTCACCCCCTCCTTGCCCAGTGGGCTTGTGACAAAACGACCTTAGTGTCAGGGATGGAGGTTATAGATGGACTCATCAACATGGTCTTCTACTTATGAAGACTGATTTGTTGGCCTGCCAACAACAGAGGCCAACCCCGAACCCCTGATATGGCTTTATTTCCCAAAGGATGAGACAGCCACCTGGTGGCAGGTTGATTGCATTGGACCACATCCATCTTGGAAGAAGCAGGGCTTTGTTCTCACTAGAAGAGACACCCTAGATATGGATTTGTTTTCCTTGCCCTCAGCGCTTTTGCCAAAACGACCATCTGTGGACTTACATAATATGGTTTGCAGCAAGGTATCCCCACAGCATTGTTCCTGACCAAGGAACTCATTTAACAGCTGCTGAAGTATAGCAGTGAACTCGTACTGATGGAATTCATTGATCTTATTGTATTCCCCATCACCCTGAAATCTCTGGCTTGACAGAATGCTGGAAAAGCCTATTGAAGATTTAGTTTTCATGGCATCTGGATAGCAATACCTTGTAGAGTTATGGTAAAGCCCTCCAGGATGTGGTATATGCTCTAAATTGATGACTAATGTATGGTGCTATCTCTTGTATCACTAGGATCCATAGGTCCAGGAAAACCGTGAGAAAACGGGAGTGATTCTTTTCACTGTAGCCCATAGTGAGCCATTGTTTATTGAAGTTCTGCATGGGGTACGTGTCGTTCTCAGAGTTCAGGTGCATTTTTACTAATCTACTGGTTCATCTTGTTCCCTCAAAGCTGTAGCCAAACCCACAGCAACTCTGCTCCTGCTGGATCAACCCCTTCATCTTCTCCATGTCCTAGGCCAGATGGGTGCACAGCTCCGTGGTGAAGAGTGCCAACTCCTTCCGCAGGTCATCTGTGTTGTCTAGGTTGGAGGTGGTAAGAGAGAGATGAAGGCCTCATTTTGCCATTGTGGGTTCAGTTTGTCCTGCTTTCCCCCTTTCACGTCCAGTTTTTCTTCCAAATTGCTGGTCCTGAGGTTCTACAGAGACTTCCAGCCCACAGCTGACAAGGAGGCAATAGTCTTCCATAGAATGCCTCAACTACTCCCACAACTGTCTGAGGTGTAAGTCTTGTAGCCAATCCCATTTAGTGGTTCTGTTTGTCTGGCAAAGCCTAAGTGACAGCACCCTCTGGACATCTCTGAGGATTCCCAGGGGGAACACATCCTTTTAGTTGTTTATTGGTCTAATTTCCTGCTTCTGAGGATTTTCAGATTCACATCCTCTTCACTCCTGTATCTATTCCCTTGTCTATGCCCTGAGTCAAACAAAATATATACTACCATGTCTTCTCCTCATTTACCTCAGATACCACTCATGGAAGTAGGAAACTTCATAAAGATTTTATGGTAAAAATGGGAGCTGGGAGTTGCCCTGAAGCAGATCACTAAAAATAAAATATTAGTTTCCCCTGTTTTGAAAAGTTCGGCTCCCTGGTCTTCTGCCAACTGACATTTTTTTCTTTATTCTCTCACTTCTGTCTTTCTAATCTGCCATCCCCTCCTCGCTCCTGGCAACACAAAGCTCCTTCCATACAAAAATGTGGAACTATTCAGCTCTCTCATTGTCATGTCCTTGATCATCTATTGTGTGGGTTCCCTTTCATAACCAAAGAGACAATCAGAGAAAAGCCATTTTTCTCCTGGAGAGGAAGTTTGCTGCCAGTGAAAAAATAGGGCCCCCTGTCCTCCCTCCCCCATATCTTGAACTATCTGACATTAGATCTCACTGGAGAGGGACACCATATTCTCTGTCATCCTGTCTTGGATTTACTCTAAATCAATTTTATGAAACGAAAATCTTAAAAGAAAGATTGGCAAATGATTGTATTAGGTGATGTAGGTCCTGCTAAGAAACTGCTTTGAGAGAGCTTTGAATTACAGGCAGTTTTGGACAGCTGTGGGTTGCAACATTTTCCCTGGTGAGTTGTTCAGGGTGCCATTGTGTATAAATTTCAAGCTATACTCCTAGGAGCTTTCATTTAGGAAGTTGATATTACACTTCTTTAAGAGTAAACAGATAATCCCAGGCTGCGTCTTATGTGAAATTGTCAGCAAATTGTAGTATTGTCATTCTCCCCTTTGGAAATGTATATGTTTGCCAATTAAGAAAAAATTTTAAGGAAGCAAGAGAATAGTAGCAAGGTTGGTATTTAAGTTTGAGAAAGGGGGAAAACATAGGAGGGAGTTGAGAAAGGCAGAGGAGTTATTTTTTAATTTATCAAGAGATGATAATAAGGAACTTATTTTAGCAAAAGAATGACTTGTTTTAGCTACGCTGAGTTTATCATTATATCAAGAATCTTTATATGGTCCATAGATTTCCTGGGTATTTGAAAAAAGACTCTCCAGATTGAAAGACTAATAATATTTCATTGCCTCTTTGCTGTTTTTGTGTTATTGGTCTAGAGCCTTATGATAATTTTTAATTTAACAAACTTAAAAGAGAAGTGAAAGAAAACTGACTTAAACAATATTTATTTATTTATTTTAGAGAGAGAGACTGAGAGCGAGCTATGAGTGGGAGGGGCAGAGGGAGAGAGAGAGAGAGAATCTCACGTGGACCCCTGCTGAGCTGGGAGCCTGGCGCAGGGCTTGATCTGACAACCCTGAGATCATGACCTGAACCAAAATCAAGAATCAGATGTTTAATAAACTGGGCCATCCAGGCACCCCCAAATTGACTTCTTTTTGATTGGACATATCTAATCATAATTTTTACACTGTCAATGTGTAGATGTCTTGTCTACATCTTTCTTCCCTTACATGGAAAAGTAGGAAGAAGAGTTTAAGGGCGAGAAATCTGTGGACAACACCTTTCACAGTTGCCATGCAGGGGTACAAATGGGAGAAGCAGAGCTTGAAGGTTCAGTACCCATAACACTTTGGACATCCAGTGGACTTGATGTCTCCCATTGATAAGACAGGAGCCCCAGGATTCAACTGCTACCAGATTCTAACTTAGGAATTTGCTCATTAGAAGTTACTCTACAGCAGTGGTTTCTTAATCTTTTTTGGTTTCTGGAGGCTTTTGAGATTCTAATGAGGTTATAGATCCTTTCCAAAGATATATGTACATAAGTATATATGCAGAAAATTACAAACAATATCAGAAGATTTGTAGGCCATATGAACAGTTAAAAATCCTATTCTAAATCATTATCTTTCAGAGAATTGCAAAGGTCTTTCTATTTTTTGACACAGAGGTATCTTTTCAGGTTTGGTTCTAATATCATTCAGTTTTCCTGGGACTCAGGCAAAGAAAATGTAGATTCATACACATCACAGTTGTTTAACACAGGCTGAATGGGTTCTAAAAGGGGGGAAGCCAAAGAGAAGCCACATTTGTCTCTTACTACTGCTTCCCAGGTGCATAATGGGCACTCAGTAAGTAACTATTGAAAATTTTTGCTTTAGACTCTGATGCTATAGTAAAGTGAGGTAAGAGATCAAAGTGGGCAACGGTGTGCTTTTGGGGTTCCAGTGATGGCTAGGATATGAAACTAAGTCTCTGGTTTCTCAAAGATGCTGGACTATCCAAAAAACACGGGACTCTTTGCCTTCCTCTAGTCTTGTTGGTCATGGGACAAAACCTGGGATTGCATGGAAAATTTGAGCTGTGGGTAAGGCCGCTGGAGGACCAAAAAGACTGAAGGAGAGGTTGATACAGTGATGGTCCAAGTGTTGAGGAAGAAGGGCTAGTCCCTGGACAAGGGAGGCTTGGATGCTCCATGAAGGAGCAAAGTATCCCCAAAGTGGTTCTCATCCAGGTGGAGCCGTATGTGTCTCTAGGACTAAACTGGAAGAAAGAGATTATCTAGTTTTTAACCCTTTATGCTACTTCAGTAAAATAGGACCAGGTTAATGTTGGGTTTTCTGAGGGAGCCATTAATTTACAACCCATTTTCGGTGTCAAACTCTGAACCAAGAAATATATACAGGAGTCAGAAATTAACAAACAGCTTAAAAATTAAATTAACAAACAGTTTAAGACTTAAAACTCAGCTAGTGAAGGTGGCTTGAACCATACACCAAAATGGACTACTAAAAACTTGTCCCCCTTCCCCTCCCCACAACCCCATCCTTTCATCTCTAGGATGTGGGACCCACTTGGGGAGCATCAGAGCATCAGAACAGACAATCTGGCTTAGAATCCTAGCTTTGCCACTTACTAGCTTATTTGCTATGTGACCCTGGGCAAGTTATCTATATATAAAATGGGGATAACTGCATCTAACTCACCCAGTTATCACAAAGATCAAAATGCTTAGGACAGAGCCTGGCACAAAATAAGCTGTGATTACGATGATGACGGTTATGATTAGATGAACAAAGCAGGCACATGCCCAGCCGGGTGCATGGAAGACTGTGGCCTGCTTCAAGCCCAGACAGATAGGTCACAGGTGAGCAGTGATATGGACACATTAACCCTACCTAATGGGGTAATTTGAGCCAGGGCTTATTAGACTCTGGCTGCATATCATTGGTTAGGTTACGCTTCAGTGGAGAGGCCTGTGGGCATGGGAAATTCTGACTCTATGTGCAGAGACAGTTTACTCAGTGGTGAGCAGTGGCAGACACTTGCTCTGGGCCACTCGTGCACTGACACAGGAGGCTACAAACATTGAAATCCAATAGATGTGATTTGACAGCCTGTAGAATCCCTTGGTATAGGAAGATGGTCCACACGAGGGGCTGTGTCTGGACAGAGGACAGGTGGGAGCACGAGTAGCACTGCAGAGCGGGCGTGAGCAGGGGAGGGCACCTGTTGGTAGCACAGAGGTAATGGAAGTTCCTGTAGAAAACCAGTAAGTCAGGCAGAGCGATCTGGACCTGAGTGACAGGAATGTAGACCCTTGATACGCGCACATGTGTGCCTCAGAATCTTTGCAAATCCCCAAATTTACAAGGGCCATGATAGCATCCGATCCTTCCCCAAAAGATTTCTAGTCCATGTGCTAAAATCATCTTCCTGGATCTCTCCTGTGCCATTCCTGACTCTAAGGATTAACTGTCGTTTGGAAAAGAATTCCATTTTTAAAAAATACTGTTTTTCAGATATGAACAAATGGCATTGAGAGTGGATCCTGGGATGTTGGCTGGGTTCCTTCACCAGCGAAATAATTCAGTCCTGCATAGTAGCCTTAGAGTATGTATCATTCAAATTCAAATCTGGGTTTGGGTAATATTACAAACCACTGCAGTTCATGGGCCTTTGGGGACACTTGAGAATAGTTCAAATTGAGGACACTAAACTAGGGTTTTTTTTTTTTTGAGCTCATTCAGAGCTGTGAACCCTAGCCCCAGGTGGGGTGTCTACAGCTCAAACGTGACATTCTCAAACCACGCTCTACGTAGCTCTCTCCAAACATAGTGCCCTTCCTGTGACTCCTACTTGGATGCCTGAACTAAAACCGGAACTGCCATCCTGTACTTCTCCTTTCCAGGTTGTCTCTGTGAACTCTTTGTCATCCTCTACTGTTGTCTGGTGCCTCTGCTTTCCTTTAAAGAAAAACCTCTCTGAAGAGCTGTGTCTTCCCCACTTCTATGTTCTCGCCTCCCGTTCTCTCTTGAGCAGACTCCAGTCAGGCTGTTGTACCCATCCCTCTGGTGGAGGTCACCAAATCTTGCCCCTTGTAGCACTGACACACCCCACACCCCCTCCTTCTGAGAAACTTTCTTACTTGGCCTCCTCAACACGTCATTCTTCTAGTTCTCTCCTCCCTTCTTAGGCTCCTTTTCTCACTCTTCTGTTCTCCTTCTTGAATCTCCAAAATTTGGATGATGCCGGCCTCAGCTCTTGGTCCTCTCCTGTCTACCTTTTGCTCTCATTATGACTGATGATCAATCCAGCTATATTGTTTAAAATACTATCTCTGTCCTATATATATATATATATATATATATATACATATTTGTATATATATAAAATAAAATAAAATACCATCTACATCCCGATGACTCTAAAATTTTTCTCTCTCATTTTGATCTCTTCCCTACATTCCGGATTTGCTTTTCCAGCTGCTCATTTGACCATTTTACTTGGATATGGAATTGTCATCCTAAACTTCAGATGGCCAAAGAAAAATTCAATTTGTCCCCAGACATGCTCCTTGTCCAGTGTTTTCTGTCTCAGTAAATGACACCACCAATTCCTGCTCAGGAAAACTGTTTGGCATTTGTCATTGTGTTCCTTTATACTCTCACATCCCATTCATCAGCAGATCCTGTTTGTGCTGCATTTATTTTTTTTTATTTATTTATTTTTTTAAAGATTTTATTTATTTATTTGACAGAGAGAGATCACAAGTAGGCAGAGAGGCAGGCAGAGAGAGTGAGAGGGAAGCAGGCTCCCTTCAGAGCAGAGAGCCGGATGTGGGACTCGATCCCAGGACCCTGAGATCATGACCCGAGCCGAAGGCAGCGGCTTAAACCACTGAGCCACCCAGGCGCCCCTGTGCTGCATTTAAAATATACCCTGGAGGCTCCTGGGTGGCTCGGTTGGTTAAGCATCTGCCTTTGGCTCAGGTCATGATCTCGGGGTCCTGAGACTGAGCCCTATGTGGGACTCTCTGCTCAACGGGGAGTTGGCTTCTCCCTCTCTCTCTGCTCCTCCATCCTGCTCGTGCTCTCTCTCTCCTTCTCTCTAATATAAATCAATAAACTCTTAAAAAAATACATCATGAATATGAGCACCTCTCACATTCATGTCTTTTGCTTCATCCTGGTCGAAGCCAACACTACCTCCCTCCTAGACCACTCCTGGTATAGCCTGTAACTGACCTCCACTTTTCTTCCTATGGCTTATTCTACACACTGTAGCCAGGTCGAGCCCTTAAAATCGTAACTATGATCTTGTCATTCCCACATTTTGCTTATTGTCTACGTCCTGCACTAAATATATCCCAGCAACTAGAACGGCACACAGCACATAGTAGGGCTTTAATTAATTTGTCAAGTATAAGAAGGAAGAGCAAAATCAGGCAGTTGTCTTTATGTTCAGAGCCTCAAATATCCTGTAATGGGATTCTCTCTAATGTTATTTTCTTTCTCACTTGCATGAGGAAGGAGGTGCCCCACCTGTCCTGCCTGCCAAAGAGAATTCTGCATTCGTCTGTTTTGTTTCTTCTCTTTTGAGGAAGAAGAATCCTTGTTCCCAAGAGAAGGAAGGAGATTTAGGCAGTAAGGGAAAGAGGGAGCTGGAGGTGGAAGACAGGAGAAAAACCTCCGGATAGGTGTGTTAGGAGAGTGTGGAGAGAAGGACACTCAAGAAAACACACAATTGGGAATTTGCATTTCAGATGATTTCTTTGGGCAGATCCCCCCAAAGTGAAATTCCCATGTCAAATGAGCCCCTGTCCCAGAAACACAAGACGGTGCCCATGTGTTGTTGGTATCGTTGACATGTTACAGTTGAAGAAACAATATTTTGGAGAAGGTAAGTTGTCACACAACTGGCAAATACCTCTTCTGTCCAACTCTAAAGGAGGTGTTTTCCCTCACATGGTGCCAGGACTCAGTGTTGAGAAGTATAGAAAATGTGACAAGATCAGCCAGGGCTAGGTGTCCTAGGGATAGAGCTGGGGACTAAGTGAGGGGGCTGGATTCAGGCCTCAGGGACACGAGGAGGGCCGCAAATACCCTTCCTTCACAGGCTTGGGAACATCCAGACACTTTTCCGACCGCATTTCCCCAGGCTGTTTTCAGCTGACTTTCACGCTCTCAAATTTAACCTTGTCAGGCTTGATGATCAACAAGGTTGCAATGAGTATTCATAGAAATTGGTACAGAAGTTAATGTCCAGATCTGCATGAGACACAGGCAGAAATGAAGACAGTGACACTTACCAACCTTGACAGAAGGGACAAAAGCCTAAACTCTACAAGGAAGCGTTTGCAGTCCTCACCAGCGTGCTGCTGCTTATTTGTGGACCACACATGCACTTGAAAAACCACAGGGTCTCAGCACTGTGGAAATGACAATGACAACTTAAGGAGAGCAGTTGTCACTGTGGGAAGATGCTTAGAAACATGTCCTGCTCGTTGGCATCCTTAGGAAACCCCCAGTCCTTGGTTTTAGGTATTTTCTTCTTCTTAGATATTTTCTTTCTTTTCTTAGGTATTAGCTATTTTCTGTGTAAGTTTACAAGATATATTTCAAATTCTTCCTGGATATTTAGGGCCGATTGTTCATAAGTGGACAAATGAAAGGAGGAGAAGGAAGGCAAATTTTGCAAGCACTTTTTTCTTTTTCTGTACTTTCTGAAAAATAATAATATGGGACACACTCATAGAACCTCGAAGATGATTTCTATTTAAGGCACAGGGAAGAATAGTTAAAAAAAAAAAAGTCCTTAATGAATATTCAGTATTTCCTCACTAGAAAATTTCCAGTTTTCTGGTATTAGTTGGTTTTGGAGGCTTGGTTTTGTAGGTCATACATGGAGGGTGGTGTCTATCTGCTGTTTTGGGTTTCACCGGTGTAGGCCTGTGTGATCCCTGGATCCAATCCAGGACCACAAGGGTCCTTCTTAGGGCTTCTCCAGGTCCACCTGTAATCAGAATTGGGCTTCCACAAGAAAGGCAGCTTCTTGTGCTTTTATCTTATCTTTTGCCTGGAAATGGTTAGAAGACTATTACCCAAATTATAGGAAATACATCCGGAAAAGAGATTAGTACGGGAAAAACACTCTTCTTTTAGATTATTAGTATGGCCAATAAGAATACCTATTATTATCTATAAATGACCCTGAGCTTTGACCTTCAGGTGTGAAAACAATAGCTCAGTCTAGTTGAAATTTAATGGGAAAAATGCAGAGCAAGTATCAGGTAGGAAATGCATTTGGCTATGAGCAATTGAAAGATCTGACCAGAGTGCCTTTGTCAAATAGGTTTTATTATATTATATTGTATTATATTTATTTTATTTTATTTTATTTTATTTATTTTTCTTATAATAAGAAGCCTACAGGTGGGCAATCCCTGGCTGAGAAGCGTCCTCACACTGTATCAGAGTCCCAGCTCCTTTTATACTTCCATTTGGCCAGCCTCAGCCTCGGAATTTTTCTTCAGGCTCGGTGCCTAATGATTGTGAGCTGACTTTTCCGTCTCTGGCTGTATATACACATTGCATACTGGAAGAAGGAGGGCCCAACCTGTTTGGCTCGGAGTCTATCTTTTTGTTTGGAAAGGGATGTCCTCTTCAAAGCATTCTACATAAATTCACCAGAACTGAGTGAATTTATCACTCAGGGCCACCCTGGCTATAGGGGGGCCTTGGAAGGAGAATATTTTCAGCTAGGCCCTCTTTCATACTGAACAAACTAGGGTTATGTTAGAAAGAAAAAAAAAAAATAAGGGAATGGATGTTTGGTGAAAAAAATATATATAGTGTTGTTGTTTTGTTTTGTTTTTTTGGTTGGAGAGGTTGGGAATTAGAGTGTAAGTAAATGGTATAATGATTGAAAATCACTTAAGCCAAATACTCAGTGGGGATAAGCTGCAGAGGAGGGAAGTAGGACATTGTACGTGGGTGTTCTAATGAATGAGGAACTAACTGGGTCAGCCTGAGCAGGGGAACTTGCCCTGAAGAGCGGGTATAGCCAGTGGCTGGAATGATGGTGGAAGGCTATAGAAGCAAGGAGGGTCCCCATCAGGAAATGGCCAGGGAAGATCAGGGCAGAGAGATGATACCAGAGTTTATGGGAACACATTTTTAAGGCCAAGTCAAAAAGTCAAGGTGGCTCTGGAGGCCAGAATTTATCTTCCCAAGAGAGAGTATCTTGCCTGTCTTAAAGTGGCCACCAGTATAACTCAGATTATCTCAGGAACCTGGTCTGTTGCTCAGCAGAAATGCCCCACTGGTTGCCACTTTTTCTTTCTGGTGGTCACGTAGATTATTGCAGGAGCAATACGGCCATGGTGCTGGATTTTGAGCAAGATGACCACAATCATACAGTCCCCATCTCCTAGGAAGATTATGTTACATCTGCATTGCTTGCAGAACTTGCGTCTTGCTGGGGGGGGGGGGGGGTGGTGTTTGTCCAACTTCTAATCACTTTCACTTCTTCCCCTGTCTCCTGTGAAGAACACTAGGTCTTTGCAGTATTGCTGGCTAGTCACCAGGGGGTATACCTGTGGCCACCGAATGGCGAGGTTGCCTGGGGTCTTGGGCTGTAACTCCATTCTCCTTAGGCCCCTGTTCAGACCATCAGAGTTACAAAGAAGTACCCCAGAGTCCATTGCCATAGGAGTAGCTCGCCCTGGAGTGGGAGCTGAGGCCACAGGGATCCAGTCTGCTGATAGGCTGGCTGGGGTCTGTCCTACAGTAATGTATGGGAGCATCAGGCACTGTGCAAAGATGACCAGCAGCTCTGACTTCAAAGGCGAAGCCAGGAAGGAGAACTGAGGCACAGAGTCAGAGTTGAGGAGGAGAGTCCTGTTGTACCATATGCTTATCCTTAGGAATAAGCAGAGAAGAAGATCCAGTTTGTAGACGCCAAAGTCTAGGAAGGCCAGAGCCATGGGAGGCTGAAGCAAGGGATGTGTGCCAAGTCCCACAGTCCTGGGACAGAGTCAAGTGGCACAGATGTCAGTTTAGGTGGTGGTGGTAGTAGGTGGTGGGTCAGGAGGGAAGGTGTTGAAATGCAAAGAGCTGGTTTTTCTAATATAGAGACTTGTCTGTCTTACAATGTTGGTCTGATCCTGGCCACAGCATTGAGTGCGATGCCTGCCCATGGTCACAGGCACATGGTCAGAGGGGCTGTGCCCTTGGAATCTCTCTAAGGGAATGGTTGGAAGTTCTGTCATTAGAAAGTACTTTCTAATGTATTCAGAGTAAGGTGCTGTCCAACTTCTATAAGCGTCCCCTTTTCCGTTGTTTAAAATGGAGACATTTCCAACTTTGTGGCTCCTAGAAGAGATGTTATGAGTCTAAATGAGATTATGTAGTTCTTGGAATTCCACTGAGGAAATTGCTATGTAAATTCAATGTATTGTTATTCATGACGTGTGTGGTTGAGCTGAAAACTCTAGCTACTACCCAACCATGCAAACCTTACAATTAGGCTTCCTATACCGTGCATGGTAATTCTCATTCTTATAGTAGAAACCACAAACCAATTTTGCCTTACAGAAATGTGCTTTCATCCACAATTTCTAATACACATTTTAAAGACTGGCTGAGTTTTACTGTGAAGGTACATCTGAAAAAATTGATACCATCAAGGAAATGAATGTCGGATGTACAAGGCCATGCATGTTTTATATGCTTACCAGGAGCTGATTATGAAGATCATCAACCCAAACCATCTAACAATTTTCATTTTCACATTACTAGTTCAATTAAGAAATAATTTCCAATAATATGATTGCAAATTATTACATTCCTGAACTTACATACATCCGCTTTGTGGGCTTTATCTGATTTTTTGGAGTGGTCTTTAATTCTTTAACAGTGGCAATTTTTTCTTTGGAAATGCATTCTGGGTAATTTATGTTGTTTTGACAGTTGTTTCTTTGATATAATTTGCAATTCTGCACACAGAGTTGTAATATACTTCAGTTTAGATAAACGGCATGGAAATAGAGAGGTTATCTATGTAAAATGATTCATATTTCAAAATATGGACTTCTGTAAGTTGAAAAAAAGTGTTGCTATTAATCAAACTTTTTATGTTACTTTTTTCTTTGACTGAGATTTGTTGCATTTACTATTGTAACATATTTCCAAAACACATTAGTTAAATGGAGCTGAAAATCATGCATGCATATTTTATGGAAAAAACGTGCAGATATATTTTCAATTTTAAGCTATAAACTATGGCTTTTCTTGGATGATTGAAATATTCTGGCCCATTTAAAATGAGCTACATAATAAAAGGGATGTGCAATAATAATTTCACAATGCTTAATAATACAAAGTGCCTTATCTGAGAAATGCCTTTTAAAGGTTTTATGCATAATTCAAGCACTTCTGCTCTGTATAGAATATAAGTGAGTGATATGCAAGCAAATTCAGAAATTGAAAAATATTTAAAAAATAATTAAAAAGTCAGACTTGGAGATTTCTGCCCTGGTTTGCTCAAATTAAGAAGCATCTTTAAAGGCTTTATGCTGTTGGTGTCTAGGGGACGTAGGGCAGAATGACACAATAGAAAACATTAGGTCCAAACTTTCTCTAATGTAGGTTTTATGGCCTAAAAAAGAATTACAAAGGGTTATTGAAGTTTGTTAAATATGCTTCTTATTGTCAATTCATGTCACTGAAGAGAGTTTGCCCTTGCTTACACAGGAGAGGAGCTTTTAGATCTTCAACCAGACACCTGCCAGAAGTACCTTTAACATGCAAACTAGCCAAGGGAGTTTGCCTGCTTCTAGTCACCATCAAAGCAGAGAACCTGAAGAAAGATTACGCACATCCTCCCGGCACTGCCCCTGAGCTATCCCTAATGAAGAGGCAGGAAAACCAGGTTAGAGAATTGTACTGTGTTTACTAATGAAGGCTGGGCTATTGTTCATTTACAATCACCCAAAAGATTAAAATAATTTTGAAAGAAGCTTATGGTAGGAAAAGAGGTGTGGAAAATCAGCCCCAGGAGGAACAGATTAATTACTAATCCACAGTGGAAACCATGCTCCCTAAATATATTTTTTTTAAAACCCGATGACATGGTAAAATAATAATAGAGTTAAAAAAAAACATATTAACCAATGACTAGCTGGCCAAATGTAATAACATTCTGGAAGATCCTAATTGCTTCGGTATGAAAACTTAGTGTGCTGTCTGTAGGTTTTATCTGTCGAACATGGAATTCTGTTTGGGTGAATTTTTGTTTGTGCTTGGTGAAGGTCTTGGTTATCCTGTCTGGCTCATTCGGGTTGGACAACCTTAAGATCTTTGTTTCGACTCAGTCTCTCATGAGCAAATTTCTGAAAGGACGCAATTTATAAATTCGTTGCCTCTCAGAGATTGTTTTCTTAATAATGTAATAAAAAAAGGCATAAATAAAGCGTGAACATGGTCTAGATGCAAAGTTTTCTGAGGGCAGGTTTTTTTGGTATGTGTGAATTATTTCATTAGAGCCTTCCAGAATTTGGGCAGAACTTTGTAAACAGTGTCCTGAAGTCTTGTTTATAAGAAATGTTGGTTGCTCTGGTTGGTTGCTCTGAGGTCTATGGCCTCATTCCGTCCCTGATCTAAAATCTTTAATGGCACTCATGTCTTAATGGATCAAGCTTGAGCTTCCTACCCTGGTGATGGGGAGAAGAGATACAGACCAAAGGATAGAGAAAGGATGTATTGATTTGCATCTCTTTTCCTTCATGTTTTCTGGATATGGCCTTCTCCTTGGTCTTGACATCTTTGTTTCGAGGGGTCTACAATCATCGCTTCTTTGGAGCTGATTATGACATGCTCTATAGCTCTCAACACAAAATTGAGTAAAGAATGGAACTCAATAAACATTTGTTGATTGCTTTAACTTTAGAGAAAATGACATTGCCTCTTTTTAATATAACCTACATGGACAAAGGACTTTTCTTATATTGGAGTAATAGTTACAAAACATCTAATATGGCTTTAAGAGTCACGATTTATTAAACTTAAACTTAAAGAGTAAACATTATTTTAGCATAAGTTGTCTTTGGCCAATCATTACATAAATTAAAATGGAAGCATTTTAGCTGGAGATCATTTTATTCCTTTTACCCTGTATGGACTCACTTTTGAAATGACGAGACTTACTACACTCCTTAGCCAAGTTTAAATCAATTACTCTGAAAAAAACTCACTTGTTTAATATTGCCTTTTTGTCATGTGTTATCATCTATCTATTATCTATCTATCTATCTTTCTATCTATCTATCTATCTATCTATCTATCTATCTATCTATCTATCTCCTTAGGAGAGCATTGCATGATTAGAAATAATTGTTGGTTGATTGGTTATGAGCAGAGAGTTTGTGCTCTGAAGTTGGAGGTTAAATAAAGCCAATGCCGCAGTTCAACACAGAGTGTAGGAGAGGTTGATTTGATAGAGAGAACCCCATGCAGTGCAGTGAGGGCCAGGTGAGATGCCTGGAGGGCTTTGGACTACTCTTGGTTCCTAATCTACATAAATGACTTTGGAACTGACTGCAAACTAGTTAAATGGTTGGCTGGTGACAAAAAGATGAGGAAAATAATGTATGCATACTAGGCGGCACAAAAGATTTAGAGGGATTTGTATCAGCTTTGTAACCAGACTGACATGTGGGAAATAAAATTTATTGTTGCTAAACATTGAACATTACTCCTGAGAACTAAAGTAATGAACACAAGTGAAAATAAATAGCATTGAACTAACTAGAGCAGCAAGACTTTCAAAAGAGCACTCTGGAGAGAGGAAGGAAGGGTTTTTCTCTAACACCGTCTAGATCACACAAAGCCACAATTCACCTATGCAATAGCATTAGGCTAATTGTAACTGCCCAGATGGCAGGTCAAAGTGTTCAGTTTTACCCAATTCATTGACTCCTTGCTCCCAAATTCCGAAGAAAGCATCAGTATTTTTAAAAATAGACATATCAAGATTTCACATCCCCAAGCTTTTGAAAATACAGCAAAAATTATAATACAGTTTGGGTATTATTAGAACGGTTTCAACTCAGCATCTGTGTTGAGTGGCGAATAAATCCATTAGACCTTGAGATATTGCCTTGGCAAACATGAATGACAACAGAAAGTATTAGTTTAGGGAGTAGCCTCCCCAGGAAAGAGTAAAAAACTCTTTTATCACATGAGACATTAAAAATGGGCATAAAATCTACCAAACAAATTATTTTTCCCTCTGATGTAGTTCTGAGCATACATAGTGAAATACATTTATTTTTATATCGTCAATGTGTCCTCTCGCAGTTTACCATAAAACTACATTAAACTACACACGGATCAGTTTTGAACCTCATAGGAAAAAGAAATTCTTCAGTGTCTTCCCAACAGGCCCCCAATAGACAGATTAATTGTTTGGGACAATGTCAGTTTTGTTACTCCCCAGGGGCTGAGTCTCAAACTATCCCTCTCTTTAGGAATAAAATTGTTTGTTGTGTGTGTGTGGGGGCACTTCCAACTAAATGTATTTGTCTCTCTTCATTGAGGTCCATCCTGAACAGCTGTGATCAGTTTGTTGGTAAGCGAGCCCTGGAAAGGTGGTAGAGAGCTTTATGCGGGCCTCGTTGCCTCATCCCTTCCTGCAGTGAGGATTCCACTCTCAGCTCTGCCACGAAGTAGCTGTTGATCTGTGGGCCACCGATGAACATCATGAGGCCTCCCTTAGAACTTTGTTTAATTCTGGGCGCCCCGGGGGCTCAGCAGATCAGGTGTCTGCCTTCAGCTTGGGTGGGGTGATGATTCCGGGGTCTTGGTGATTGAGCCCCCCATCAGGCTCCTTGCTTGGGAGGAGCCTGCTTCTCCTTCTCCCTCTTCCTCTGCTACTCCCTTTGCCTGGGCTCTCTCTCTCTGTCAAATAAATAAACAAAATCTTAAAAAAAAAATAGAACTTTTCTGTAATTCATTCACCCACAAGCATTCCTTGATCCAAGAGATAAGAATGTAATGAGCAGTGGTGTCCCTAGAGGTTTATTTGTTGTCGACAGCAAGGACTGGAAAATTTTCCTTAAAGGGCCAGAGAATAAACACTTTAGATTTAGACTCTTGGAGACTCTTCCAAGAGACGAAATTGAGAGCATGATGTAGGCATTTAAATAATTGTTTAAAATGTAATTGTTAGAAAAAGTAAAAATCATTCCTAAGGCTGGCACAGAGGCAGATGCGTTGCCTACCCCGGGTCTAAAGGAGAAGCATAAACAGATGGTGATACCTCAGTGTGCAAGCTGTAGTGACAGAAATGTGAGGTAATAAATTCTCTGGAACTATTTTCATCCTTCAACCTACCAGACAATTTAGTTTCTGGTTGTGTGAGAGTCCTGTGCCCGATGGGGGAACAGGGAGAGCCATCACCCCCTTGCCTTTTCTTTTCATTCCCCTTCCACCATCTTCCTTTCTCTTTTTGTATCTTTGACTTCCAACTACCATTCCCATTTGCTTCCAGAGCTCTTTGATTGGATACAAGAAGAGGAGGCCTGGGGGGAGGGAGGAAGGGAAGGAGAAGTCCAACAAGAATTTTAATTTCCCTTGCGCCAACCTAATTACAGAGCAGATACAAATCCCTCCAAATCTTTTGTGCTGCTTTATATGCATTCATTATTTTCCTCATCTTTTTGTCACCAGCCAACCATTTAACTAGTTTACAGTCAGTTCCAGAGAAATTTATGGAGATTAGAAATCAGCGACCTAAACTGAAGTCCTAGAGACATCTTACCTGTTACCACCTTGGTAGGTGATGTGTTTTAATAAATTCACTCTATCAGAAACCTGGTGTCAGTGGCACAGCCTGTCTTATCACAAAGCTGTGAACTGCCCCAAGTATGGAGTATAGACAATCAGAATGCCTCATCTCGGTTTGTTCTGGAATCTTTTATCAGCCAGAGACCATCATTTTGGGAATCATTTAGATAGGGAGAAGGAAAATATTAAGAGCCTAAAAAAATTCATTCAGTTCTGTTGCATTTCCTTTTCTTTGATTGATTTCGTTTCCCTTGGGAAAAGATACTCTTTGAAGTTGTGCATGAATTTTTCTCTTGGAATTATTAACACATACCATTCCTGACAAGTAGTGTGCTCCCTATGGCAATTTTTGATTTTTCTCACAATTAAATGCAGTTAATATTGATGTTGTCATTATTAGTGTTTGTTGTTAATGTGACTTGAACACCAGCCATATTTTCTTTTTTGGAATATGTAGTCCTCGCATCAGATTTTTTTCTAATACATTCTGACCAGAGTTGTCTATGTATGAAAAATGGTGTGCTCATTGATTTGATGTCTGATTAGACCAGCTCTGCCAAGGCAAAAGAAAAGTGGGAGAATTGGGCTGGTGATCTGTGACTTGAGCCCAAACAATGATATAATATGCATATGTATGGCGAGCTCATCTCTCAAACTGGTAGACATTGCTGCAAGGAAGCCTTTTGATTACCATTAGATGAACTCTTATATTAAGAGAGAGATGCAGGCTTGATAAATGTTGACCCGTGACCAAAATCAAAACCAGAGTCATAGCGTGTGTGTGTGTGTGTGTGTGTGTGTGTGTGTGTGTGCGTGCGTGCGTGTGTGACAAAGGGGACCGATGTCTGCCACTTAGTCTTTCTTTCTTTCTTACTTTCTTTCTTTCTTTCTTTCTTTCTTCTTCTTCTTCTTCTTTTTTTTTTTTTTGAGAGAGAGAGAGGAAAGGGGGAAGGGTTGGGATGAGGGAGTCCAAGGGCAGAGGGATATGGAGAGAGAGAATCTTAAGGAGGCTCCTTGCCTAGCATGGAGATCATGAACTGAGTCCAAATCAAGAGTCCAGGTGCTTAACCAACTGAGCCACCCAGGGATTCCTGCCACTTAGTCTTGTCCCTGGCCAGTCCTTTATGGACTTATATCTGGGTCATAAAAGAAGAGAAGTCTTGGACTACATTTTCCATGAGAAGAAGGCAGTTCTGTGGTATTGGAATCTATGGTAGCCAATTGTGAGCAGTTCTTCCAACCCTTCTTTTTTTGCAACAAACAATCTTATTTTTTGGGAGTCTCAGCTATAGGGGCTAAAATCATGATTGATCTTAGTTATTGATGGTAATTTCACTCCTTTGGACAGAGTTTCCCTTCCCCAGTGCTCCCCAGAGCCAGTGGGACCCAATATGTGAGGAGTTCTGTTCGATGCTTTGCAAGGAGAAATCTGCAGATGGGTTTCTGAGGAAAACTCTCCAACCTTTTCCTCAGTTGATGTTGTGTGAGGAGTTGCTTGAATCCCTGGCAGTTATCTTGTGATCAGGGGTGACATGCCTAAGAATGAAAAGCTGACAGACAGGAATGGCAAAGCTTAGATGGAAAGAAATTAGATGTTTGATGGTGTTGTGGAGATGCTGCACCAAATCTGGGGCTCTAGTCTACCTCTAGACTTTTTGTCAAGTGACATAAGTAAATGCTTTTTATAGCTTAAGCCACCTCTAATCGTGTTTTCTCTTTCTTTCAGTTGCTTGAAGCCAAATGACTTTACTCCCCAAACGAGGAGGGATACTCTCATCCACTTCACCACAAAGCTTGGAGGAATTCTCTACTTCAAGGGCCCCAGCTGAAGAAGTAGCAGGGTTCACGGAGGGTGGTACTGTGGAGCCAGAGTGTGGGGGTGTGGGGGACAAAAGCTGCTGTGGGGAAAAAAGAAAGCATGGAGGAGAAAGGCCTCCTTCTTAAAAGCCTTGGTCTGGATGTGGCATACAGCACTTGTGTTGCCACTTCACAGTGAGAATGAGTTATGTGTCTGTACTCTTAAATTAATTGAACAAGGAGGCAGTTAGACTATGGTGGTTCTAATACTTGAACAGCTTACATACATACCCCAGAACCTAAGCCTGTAAACTCTTCAAGTTTAAGAGAGAAAAACCCAAGGATAACAAATCACAGAAACAGCTAACAAGGCTTTTCCAAAGAAGGAGAATGCTTCAGCTTTAGCCAATCAAATAATACCCTTGCTTTGCTTCCACCTTTTCTCTCTAAAAGTCTTTCCTCTCACTCTTGTTGGTGGAGTGCTCCTAACTGCTCTGTTCTTTGCACTGCCCTTTTGGAATCTATTTTTGCCCAAATAAACTTAAAAATTTCAAAAATTTGTCCTAGTTTATCTTTCAACACTACCTAACGGCCAAAGGAGAGAGAGATGGTTTTTCCCTGGGTGGGTAGCTGCTTCCTAGTTACAATTTTATATCTTGAAATGGGAGAATGGATTTTGATGGGCAGTCTCTGCCCCATCAAGAGCCTCCCAGAAGTACTCGTTTGGGCTGGGATTGGGATGGAGCAGATAATTTGCAGAACCCTGGTATTCTGAACTGGCTGGTGAGGTAAGCCAGTAACACTTAGGTTAACAAGACCAGCGATTTACCACTGATCTTCTAAATGTGAAAGTGGCATTTCTTCCTCTTCCTTGAAATTATATGCCTATGTGAAATTACTGAATAGTTTAGAAATAACCTTTTCTCCTGCCTATTTAGATTTGGAATGACCATCACATTGAATTTCTTTTATGATTTAACATACATCATATATCAATAGTCTAAAATGTTCATCATCATTAGCCATCAGAGAAATTAAAATCAAAACCACATTGAGATACCACCTTACACCAGTTAGAATGGCCAAAATTAACAAGACAGTAAACAACAAGTGTTGGAGAGGATGTGGAGAAAGGGGAACCCTCTTACACTGCTGGTGGGAATGCAAGTTGGTGCAGCCACTTTGGAAAACAGTGTGGAGATTCCTCAAAAAATTAAAAATAGAGCTATCCTATGACCCTGCCATTGCACTACTGGGTATTTACCCCAAGATACAGATGTAGTGAAAAGAAGGGCCATATGCACCCCAATGTTCATAGCAGCAATGGCCACAATTGCCAAACTGTGGAAAGAGCCAAGATGCCCTTCAACAGATGAATGGATAAAGAAGATATGGTTCATATATACAATGGGATATTATGCCTCCATCAGAAAGGATGAATACCAAACTTTTGTATCAACATGGGCAGGTCTGGAGGAGATTATGCCAAATGAAATAAGTCAAGTAGAGAAAGTAATTATCATGCGGTTTCACTTACTTGTAGAGCATAAGGAATAACATGGAGGATATTTGGAAAACGAAAGGAAAAGTGATTTGGGGGAAATCGGAGGGGGAGATGAAGCATGAGAGACTGTGGACTTTGAGAAACAAACAGGATTTTCGAGGGGAAGGGGGTGGGCAGATGGGTGAGCCTGATGGTGGGTATTAAGGAGGGAATGTATTGCATGGAGCACTAGGTGTGACGCATAAACAATGAATCTTGGAACACTGAAAAAATAAAACAAAATAAAAAAACAAACATTTAAATAAAAAAAAGAAATATTTAGTACTCCATGTGTTCCAGTGTTTTGGTTTATAACTAAATATATTTGTAAATAAATATATGTAAAAATAAAACCTCTCAAATACTCTTAAAAAAATAAACTGTAATACATACACCTGCCAAGTCCTTTTATTTAAGAACAAAGCATTTAAAAACATGTGGTAGTTTTTAAAAAAAATGATTTCTGATGGCATGGCTTATGACTACTTAGAAATGGAATTTTAAAATGAGCATCAGACTTAGGTTTCAAGTGCCTTGTCATAAATGCATTGCTACCCATGTAATAAAGTAATTTTCCCTTGTGTGATAAATATAGCACTAAAGAAGAACGAGCCTGATAAAATGGCTTTTATTAATTTCTGATAAAATGGCTTTTATTAATCTGCTAATGTTTTTTATTTTGTTCCAGAATTATGATTAGTTTCGAGAGTAGCTAACAGGTTATGATCAGGGTTGAATATTATTGCTATCCAGATATCTTTCGTTAATGCCTGCTGCTTATTTCAAAAACAAAATGCTTCCATTAAGAAAAATCAACGATAATGGCCAGACTTTATTATCAAGAAATTATACCTGTTATGTAAACCTTGCTAATTATCAGTGCTTGAATTCATTTGGGTGATATAACAGATAAAAGAAGCCATTTATTCGAAGAAATACTTAGTGTTTGTACCAGCCTAATAAAACAGAAATATTAAAAAAAAATTCAAGGAAGAAGAAATGTTAATGAGGAATGGAATGTGCCTAGGAATGAATTATACTGGGAGACAACATGGTGTGTGGGATTAACATCAAGTGTTTCATCTTGGAAACCTGTTGCCCTCAGCTTCCTTGGGCAGCCCATCCTCATCTTGTCCTCTTTACACCTTCCTTCTTACTTTTCCTGGATGACCTCATGCGTGCACCTGCTCTGGATTCTACTGACTTCTGAACTTCTTGTATCTTCAGCCCAGACCTCCTGCCCATGGTCCGGTCCACCCTCTGACTATCTCTGCTTAGATGTCCTAGAGGAAGCTGAGCTCTATGTGTCCAAACTAATTTTCTTATCTCTTGTGCTCTTCTTGAATGCTCCATCCTAATTTGAATATCCTACTGTCACCCTGACTCCTCCTTCACCTCATATCTAATCAACCATATCCTCTTGTTTCCAGTCAGAAATTTCTCTCAAATCTAGTTTCTACCGCTTATTTCCACTACCTTATGGTTAGTAGAAGTTGTTTTATTGACTATAACCTATGTATGTGTATATATGTTTTTTGATACCTTTCCCTCCCCACCTTCTTTCTTCTAGTCCATTTTTTACACCTCTGCATAGAATCCAGTGCTGCTCTGGCTCCCTAAGGATCTGTGTATTGGGATTGCTGTGGACACAGGCATTCCCATCTGTGTCTATTGGTCTGACTCCAAGAGTAAAGCTATTTCTGGCAACAGTGGAGGGAGACAAAAGAAGAGGAGGGATCACTTCAGTGAGTGATGTTGTCAGTCTTGATGTCTGTGTGTCAGCGTTGGTGAAGAGGCCATTCCCTCAGGGTGCAGCTTGACTGCATGAGGGCTCAGGGTGGTGCCAGAGTGTCAGGTGAGACCGCGGTCCCGAGTGTGATGTTCCCATGCAGGATGCTAGCAGCCAGGGTTGGCGGCTGGTGGTGGTCCAGGCAACTCCCTCAAGCGACTCTTTGATGGTGAACATTTGGAGCAGAAGAATGTGAAGAGACTTCTTTCTGAGTGTGACAATACTTGGAGATTCTCAGAATAGATGAGACTTTGGGGCTAGGAAGTTGGCTGTGGTTGTACAGCCCTGTGAATGGAAGTAGAGGCAATAAAATGGCAAAGATGTGGGCACTGTTGTTGCTGTGACTTTGCAGGCTGGTGAGTCCTGAGGGCATTTGGGTTACTCAGGGACAGAAATAAAGACAGCAAAAGACATATAAGCTGCAGAGGGAAACTTTTCTTTCCCCTATGGTTCTGTCATGCCCATAAGAGTGTAAAATTAATTCCTAAGTCATTCATCATATAGATGGTACATGTGTTGGGTAAACATATGTGACAATCTCTCTGTTTGGCCAGTTAGTTATCTTCAAAGCCTTTGAGACTATTACCTCTGGTTTTATTTTAATAGAAGTAAAGTATTTTGGGGGCACCTGGGTGGTTCAGTTGGTTATGCATCTGCCTTTGGCTCAGGTCATGATCTCAGGGTCTTGGGATGGAGCCCAGGTCTTGCTCCCTGCTCAGCAGAGAGCCGGCTTCTCTCTCTCCCTCTGCCTCTGCTCCTCCCCCTACTTGTGCTCTCTCTCAAATGAATAAATAAAATCTTAAAAAAAGAAGTAAAATATTTCTGTCTTCACTAACTGTATTACCTGCCTTTCCAATCATTATTTGCAAAATGTAGAAATCCTTACTATCTCAAAAATATTACTAATGGATTTCTTAAAAAATGTTTTTTTTATCAGAGACAAACTAAGCATACGTTGCAGGTTTTATTTCCCAAAGATGGCAGCAAAGAGCTCTCCAATGTCACATGCTCTTATATTATGGCTGTAACATTCTTCTCATTAAGTGGTGGGTTCTGTGTCCCCTCTTCTTGCAGCCCGGTGGACCTCGGTGACTGCTTTGACACATAGAGTATGGCAGAAATAATGCTGTGTGGCTTCCTAAGCCAGATCATAAAAATGTCATACATTTCTGCTTTACTCTATTGGGACATTTGTTCTTAGCACTCAGCCATTGCTCTATAAGGAAGCTCAATTAACCCACATGGAGAGACCACCCCAAGTGGCATATGTAGGTGTTCCAACCAACAGCCCAGCTGAGAGTCCAGCTGACTACTAGCATCAATCACCAGATGTGTGAATATAAATCCTTGCAGATGATTCCACTCCTCAGCTGTTGAGCAACTCTCCTCTTTGATGCCTCCTGGTTCAACGATGAGAGAGCAAAGACAAGCCTTCCCTGCTGTACTCTGTTCAAATTCCTGACCCACAGAATCTGTGAACATTATCAAATGACTGTTTCATGCCATTAATATTTGGGTTGTTTTGTATGCAGTAGTAGTAAAGGGGACACAATATATACTCTTTTCTGGTTTGTGGCCAACTCTGTGAGTTTTGATCTTTTTTATTTTTTATTTTTTATTTATTTACTTGACAGAAAGAGATCACAAGTAGGCAGAGAGGCAGGCAGAGAGAGAGAGAGAGAGGGAAGCAGGCCCCCTGTTGAGCAGAGAGCCGGATGTGGGACTCAATCCCAGGACCCTGAGATCATGACCCGAGCCGAAGGCAGCAGCTTAACCCACTGAGCCACCCAGGCGCCCCGAGTTTTGATCATTTTATGATGTTTTGTAAGTGAATCAATTTGAAGACATTTTCTTTACCCTCTATTGTTGAGGTCTTAATTTGAGAACTGTCTCTGTGAAATCCTTTAGTTCAACCATGCCTTAGTAGTCCGGAGAGACTGTGGGGGTAATTTCCCCAGTTGTCTTTGCACAAAGGGTCAATGAGCCTGGAGAGAAAGAACTCAACCTGAACAGAAGGACTCTTGCTTAGGAACTTGGTGCCAGGATAATAGTCTAGATTAACTTGGAGTAGAGTTAAGTATCATCACTTGATTTGCCTTCCAGCTTAGTCACTGCAGACCCAAGCTTGAATTCCAGGGAGGGAAAATCACAGTAACAAAAGCAAGGAAAAGGAGAGGAGCGACTTCAGTTGATTTTGTTTGTGCTCAGTGGGTTCCGTAGCACTGGTGGCAGCACTGTTGGCCACATAAGAAGACAACTGACCCTGACTGTTTGGCATTGAATGTCTCATTGTGGACTGTGATGGTGTTGACAGAAATCCAGGGCGAAGTGAGGGGCACATGGTGCTTGCTATGTGGAAGCTGGGAAGACTGAAGTTCATGCACTCATTCACTCATTTATTCATTCACTCACTGTGTGGTAGGAACATTTCACTGTGTATAAATTCTGTTCTCTTTTTCTATAATAACAAAATTACAGTTGGGCACATGGTTGCTAAAATATCCTACATTTATCAGCTTCCCTTGCAGTTAGGTGTTGCCATGTGGAATGTGAGAAGTGATGTGTGCCACTTGCAGCTCTGGGACTTTAGACACCTAGATATGCATCTCTAAGCTTTCTTTTTCCTTCCTAGAACCCATCGACTCAACCTCAATATACAGATGAAAACAACACTCTGGGTCTCTGAATGACTGTGGAGCAGAGTCATCACTGACATGGAATGTTCACCACTAATTTTTAGGTGAAAAATAAGATATTTTTTCAATCTTTAGATTATTGTTGAGTCTCTTTGTTTTAGCAGTGTAGTCTTGCCCTAACGATACACTCATTTATCCAACAAATATTATTTGTTATTAATTAATAAAATTATTAAGCTATATATTAGCTTCCATGATATATGATGAAATAAAATGATGAACTTAGAATTCATTGGACAAATTCATTAGACTAATTCATTAGACAAATGAAAATATAATAACAATTTGTGATATCTAAGGGCTCTAGAAGAGAGGTGCATGATGAAGTGAGAGTATGTAGCCACGGGAATTGACCTAGTTATGGAGATTAATTAAGGCCTCTCTGAGCATGTGTGCATGCGCGTGCATGCACGCACACACACAGACACACACACACACACACAGATTGAGTTGAGGTCTTTAGGAACAGTGAGAGTTTTGGGGGTAGGAATGGGAGGTAATTGGCAGAGACCATATTAGGCAGATGGGGAAGCATGTGCAAAGGCCCTGGGGTAGCAATTTGCATGATATATTTGAGGATCAGAAAGGAGACTGGTGTGGCTGACATGATGAGAAGGAGTATGGTGCAAGACTTGACTGCAGAGATAGAATGAGGTCTGGCCATCAGGGTCTTGTAGGCCAACATCTTGGTCTTTATCATAAGAGCAACTAAAGCTATTGAAGAAATACAGCAGAGGGATGACATCAGAATTGTACTTCAAAAATATTTATTTGGTAGCTCTGTGAGGAGCTGGGAGTCCAGTTAGGAGGCTACTGTAGTATAGTCCATTTTACGTGGGAACACATGTGCAACCCGTTGGGATGCCCAAGAATAATTTAGGGGTGATTTTGAGTTATGAATTACCAAACTTGTGGGTATACATGAGGCAAAGAAATTCTATCCTGTGTTTACAGCCCTTGTTTTGCCTGCAGGCTGGTAGGCCAGGGAAGCTCAGATCACAAAGACATAACTCCACTCGCTCTGTGTTGTGAGCCCCGAATTAAGATACACAGTATGACAATGGGGCAAATATTTTAGGTGCCAGGATCATCCAGGAAAATCTGGATTGTATGCTGGATAAACCTCAGTCAGATTTGGTGACTCATGTCCTTCTAGTTAAGGGGGGAATAGAAGCAACATTAGGTTATTTCGTACAACCCCAGGATAGAGCATGAACACCTCGATGGAGTGTGAAAGCTTAATGCATTATTAAGATGCTTGACCTACATGATGCCAAGCTGTTTCTGGGTACCAAGGCAACTGATACTCAGCAGGCTCTTTCATTTTTGCAGTAATATCACTGGTTGGGTCTTAGGACCTGTGCAGTTTAAGTAACGACCTTATGCCCTCAGTTTTTTGAAGCTTCACCATGCATGGCAGACTCTTGGGCTACTGCTGGAAGTTCTATTTGTCGGTGGTATTGTGCAGTGTGTTCTGTGTTCTACTGTGGTTCTTGTGCTTGCTCTTTAATGATACTTCTCAAGTTTCTTCCTTTAGGCAAGCTCATCAATGAAAAGTGTAATGATGGCAATGATTTAAATCTCAATTATAGAAGAAGAGAAATAGAAATTTACAACTATTTTCAACTCAGTCAATTAGGCACAGTTCTGAGGACCATGGGATAGTGACAAGTCCTATGATAGATGACATGAAATTATAATGTTAATGACTAGTATGGTTTATAGCTTACTTTCCCTAAAGTTATTTGTATTAGTCTCTGACTGATGTGATTAATGTGAAATAGGGAATATGAAAATTAAGATTAGAGTTGTTTGTTTTTCCTTATCTCTAATCTGCAGGGATACATAGAAGTATTATTTGGTTATTATGATTTAAAAAACCGTGTCAGTGTAATTCATGTTTTAAAAATCGCCTACTGGTAATAAGACTGGTAACTTATTGTTTTTTGAGTTTTTTTTTAGATTTTATTTTTTAAAAAATTTTTATTTTTTGTTAACATATAATGTATTATTAGCCCCAGGGGTACAGATCTGTGAATCGCCAGGTTTACACATTTCATAGCACTCACCATAGCACATACCTTCCCCAATATCTGGTAATTCATTGTTTTTAAATGTTGCATTTTTTGGATTGTAAGTGACAATGTCCATCACTAAGTCCTACTGAATTCACTTTTTATCTTTTGAACCCGTCCATTTCTCCTTAATTCTATCTTCATAATTTCTTGCTTGCACTGTTGAAGTAATCTCCTAACTTGTCTATCTATTTCCCACATACCTGAAGCTAGCTAAAATACGTTAAAGCAGAGTTCCCTGTAAGAATGCCCTCATTTCAGATACCAGCCTCAAAGTCAGAGGTCTCCAGAGCCACTTCTGACCAAGCTTTGCTGTTTTTATTGAGGCTTCATTACATAGGCAATGATTGAATGAATCATTGGGCATCATGATTGAACTCGATCTCTAGTTCCTGGAGCAGTTCCTGTGACTGAGGAATAAAACTTCATGATTGGTCCATTGGGAATCAGGTGCCCATCTCTTGGCACATGATGGAAACACCCATTAGAACCACATGGTCTGGGGTACCTAGGTGGCTTAGTTGGTTAAGCATCTGACTTTTGATTTTAACTTGAGTCATGATTCTGGGGTTGTGAGGTCGAGTCCTGTATCAGGCTCCACACTCAGCAGGGAGTCTGCTTCTCTGTCCTCCTCCTTCAGTCCCTCCCTCTGCTTAGGCTCTCTCTCTCAAATAAATAAATAAATAAATAAATAAATAAATAAATAAATCCTAAAAAAAAAAAAACCCATATGGTCTGAAAAGCATCTACCTGAATCTGCCATTTTTGGCACCTGTTTTAATAAATTTTCTTTAAAGTTCTCTATCCCTCTATTTCCTTATGTTTATGCATTTATGAAATGACACCAAGGAGACAGAGCCTCTGTTAGGTCCTCGTCTCTCTTTACCTTGTAGTTGCATCTGAATATTCTTAGCAAAGGTGAATTGCCAGTGTCTCTCACTTTTTCCCCCCCCATTTAATTGATTTTATTTTTTTTTCAGTGATCCATAATTCATTGTTTATGCACCACACCTAGTGCTCCATGCAATACGTGCCCTCCTTAATGCTCACCACCAGGCTCACCCAACACCCCATCCCCCTCCCCCAAAACCCTCAGTATGTTTCTCAGAGTCCACAGTCTCTCATGCTTCATCTCCTCCTCTGATTTCCCCCAACTCACTACTCCTCTCCATCTCCCAACATCCACTGTGTTATTCCTTATGCTCCGCAAGAAAGTGAAACCATATGATAATTGACTCTCTTTGCTTGGCTTATTTCACTTAGCATAATCTCTTCCAGTCCTGTCTATTTGATACAAAAGTTGGGTATTTATCCTTTCTGATGGAGGTGTAATACTCCATTGTATATATGGACCATATCTTCTTTATTCGTTTGTCTGTTGAAGGGCATCTTTCCTCTTTCTACAGTTTGGTAACTGGGGTCATTGCTCCTATGAACGTTGGGGTGCATATGGCCCTTCTTTTCACTACATCTGTATCTTGGGGTAACCCAATAGTGCAATGGCAGGGTCATAGGGTAGCTCTATTTTTAATTTTTTGAGGAATCTCCACACTGTTTTCCAAAGTGGCTGCACCAACTTGCATTCCCACCAGCAGTGTAAGAGGGTTCCCCTTTCTCCACATCCTCTCCAACACTTGTTGTTTACTGTCTTTTTAATTTTGGCCATTCTAACTGGTGTAAGGTGGCATCTCAATGTGGTTTTGATTAGAATTTCCCTGATGACTAGTGGTGATGAACATTTTTTCATGTGTCTATTAGCCATTTGTATGTCTTCTTTGGAAAAGTGTCTGTTCATGTCTTCTGCCCATTTTTTGATGTGATTATCTGTTTTGTGTGTGTTGAGTTTGAGGAGTTCTATATAGATCTTGGATATCAGCCCTTTGTCTGTGGTGTCATTTGTGAATATCTTCTCCCATTCCGTGGGTTGCCTCTTTGTTTTGTTGACTGTTTCCTTTGCTGTGCAGAAGCTTTTGATCTTGATGAAGTCCCAAGAGTTCCTTTTTGCTTTTATTGCCTTTGCCTTTGGAGACC
The DNA here is from genome assembly GCF_922984935.1 of Meles meles. NCBI lineage: Eukaryota > Metazoa > Chordata > Mammalia > Carnivora > Mustelidae > Meles > Meles meles. The sequence goes on from NC_060072.1 coordinate 97,725,725, forward strand.
ATTGCTGTGGCCAATCTCGAAGAGGTTGCTGCCTATGTTCTCTGGGATTCTTTTTTTTTTTTTTTTTAAAGATTTTATTTATTTATTTGAGAGACCGAGATCACAAGTAGGCAGAGAGGCAGGCAGAGAGAGTGAGAGGGAAGCAGGCTCCCTGCAGAGCAGAGAGCCCGATGCGGGGCTCGATCCCAGAACCCTGAGATCATGACCCGAGCTGAAGGCAGCGGCTTAAACCACTGAGCCACACAGGCGCCCCATGTTCTCTGGGATTCTAATGGATTCCTGCCTCACGTTGAGGTCTTTTATACATTTCAATACACATTCAATACACATCATCTTTGTGTATGGTGTAAGAGAATGGTCGAGTTTCATTCTTCTACACATAGCTGTCCAATTTTCCCAGCACCATTTATTGAAGAGACTGTCTTTTTTCCACCATATATTTTTTCCTGCTTTGCTGAAGATTATTTGACCATAGAGTTGAGGGTCCATATCTGGGCTCTCTACTCTGTTCCACTGGTCTATGTGTCTGTTTTTGTGCTAGTACCATGCTTTCTTGGTGATCACAGCTTTGTAGTAAAGCTTGAAATCAGCAATGTGATGCACCCAGTTTTGTTTTACTTTCTCAACATTTCCTTAGCAATTCGGGGACTTTTCTGGTTTCATACAAATTTTAGGATTGTTTGTTCCTATATTTGAAAAATACTGGTGGAATTTTGATCGGGATGGCATTGAAACTGTAGTTTGCTCTAGGCAGTATAGACTTTTTAACAATGTTTATTCTTCTGATCCATGAGCATGGAATGCTCTTCCATCTTTTTGTGTCTTCTTCAATTTCTTTCATGATTATTCTGTAGTTCCTTGAGTACAGATCCTTTACCTCTTTGGTTATGCTTATTCCCAGGTATCTTGTGTTCTTGGTGCTATAGTAAATGGAATCAATTCTCTAATTTCCGTTTCTATAGTTTCATGTTAGTGTATAAGAAAGCAACTGATTTCTGTATATTGATTTTGTATCCTGCCACGTTACTGAATTGCTGTGTGAGTTCTAGTAGTTTGGGGGTGGAATCTTTTGGGTTTTCCATATAAAGTATCATGTCATCTGCAAAGAGTATTTGACTTATTCTTTGCCAATTTGAATACCTTTTATTTCTTTTTCTTGTTTGATTGCTATTGCTAGGACTTCACATTGATATGAATACATTAATAGTAGGGGATCTTAACATGCCACTCTCAGTAATAGATCATCCAAGCAGAAAATTAATAAAGAGACAAGGACATTAAATGACACATTGGACCAGATGGACTTCATAGATATATATAGAACATTCCACTCTAAAAAACCAGAACACTTATTCTTCTTGAGTGCACATGGAACTTTCTCCAGAATAGACTGCATACTGAGTCACAAATCAGGGCTCCACCGATACCAAAAGACTGAGATTATTCCCTGCATATTCTCAGACCACAATGCTTTGAAACTGGAACTCAACCACAAGAAAAAGATTGGAAGGAATTCAAACACTTGGAAGCTAAAGACCATCTTGCTTAAGAATATTTGGATTAAGGGAACCTGGGTGGCTCAGCGGGTTAAAGCCTCTGCCTTTGGCTTGGGTCATGGTCCCAGGGTCCTGGGATCGGATCCTGCATCAGGGGTCTCTGCTCAGCAGGGAGCCTGCTTTCCCCTCTCTCTCTGCCTGTTTCTCTGCCTGCCTCTCTGTGATCTCTGTCTGTCCAATAAATAAATAAAAATCTTTTTAAAAAAAGAATATTTGGATTAACCAGGAAATCAAGGAAGAATTTAAACAATTCATGGAAACCAATGAGAATGAAGACACATCAGTCCGAAAACCTATGGGATACAGCAAAGACAGTCCTAAGGGGAAAATACATAGCCATCTAAGCCTCACTCAAAAAAATTGAAAAATCCAGAATACACCAGCTCTATTTACACATTAAGAAACTAGGTAATCAACAACAAATTAGGCCAGCCCCATGCACAAGAAGGGAAATAATCAAGATTAGAGCAGAGATCAATGAGATAGAAACTAGAGATACAGAAGAACACATCAACAAATCTAGAGCTGGGTTTTTGAAAGAATCAATAAGATTGATAAACCACTGGCCAAACTAATCCAAAAGAAAAGAAAGAGGACCCAAATTAATAAAATTATGAATGAAGAGGGAGAGATCACGACTAACACCAAGGAAATAGAAACAACCATCAGAAATTATTATCAACAGTTATATGCCAATAAGTTAAGCAACCTAGATGAAATAGATGCATTCCTGGAAAACTATAAACTTCCAAAACGGAATCAGGAAGAAACTGACAACCTGAATAGACCAATATCTAGTAACGAGATTGAAGCAGTGATCAAAAACCTCCCCCAAAACAAGAGCCCAGGACCTGATGGATTCCCTGGGGAATTCTACCAAACATTTGAAGAAGAAATAATACCTATTCTCCTGAATTGGTTTCAAAAAATTGAAGCAGAAGGATAACTTCCAGATTCTTTATGAAGCCAGCATTACCCTTATCCCCAAACCAGGCAAAGACCGCACCAAAAGGTCAAATTTCAGATCAATATCCCTGATGAATATGGATGTTAAGATTCTCAACAAGATCCTAGCTAATAGGATCCAACAATACATTGAAAAGATTATCCACCATGACCAGGTGGGATTTATCCCTGGGTTGCAAGGGTGGTTCAACATTTGCAAATCAATCAATGTGATAGAACAAATCAATAAAAGATGAGAGAAGAACCACATGGTCCTCTCAATTGATGCAGAAAAAGCATTTGACAAGATATAGCATCCGTTCCTGATTAAAACGCTTCAAAGCGTAGGGATAGAGGGAACATTCCTCAACTTCATTAAATCTATCTATGAAAAACCCACAGCAAATATCATCCTCAATGGGGAAAAGCTGACAGCCTTCCCTTTGAGATCAGGAACATGACAAGGATGCCCACTCTCCCCACTGTTGTTCAACATAGTGCCAAGGTCTCTTTTAACAAGGAAGTGTCCTCAGGCCAGGATCCCCAGGAGCTCAGGGCTGGCTGGCACCTGGGAGCAGGACCCATGGAATGTGTGTTGATTGGCAGGACCCAGTAAATTTCAGAATAGAAATCTTGAGACTGATTTGGGAGGGGTTTCTGTATTTTTGGCCGTTAGTTGTTAAGAAACATATTTCTGTGTGCTGAAAACTATAGCACGGAAAGATTAGTCTTTGTATGAGGGAGAGAGGAAAGGAGAGAGAATAAGTGTGCCTATCGTACTTCTGACCCTTGTGCCCATAGCCTTCCTCTCTTTTTTGGCATGTCTCCTAACCCAGGGCTTGCCTGGGGACCTCCCAAGCCAGTTTTCTGCCCTACAAGGCAGGACACAATGCTTGTTAATTTTATTTTTTAGTCTCATATTTAATCAGCTTGGAAATTTAATCAGAAAAATGCCAGGTACACAGGATTATTAAAAAAAAAGTCTACTAATTAGGTACCCACAGGCTTGCCTCCTCAAGTTAGGTTTAAACCCTGAGGAGAAAATGACATACAGCTCTGTTCCATATGTCCAGGTATGGAAACCACCACCCATGATGAAAGCCTCTGTGAAGATACTGCTTTGGAGGGATTCAGACTGTAGAGAAGAAAAGAGGTTTTGAGAGCTCATTACTGGATCACTAAACTGGTAAGAATGATAAAGAGCTCCGTTTTCTTTTTGGTTTTATATGAGCATTGAATCCATTTTCCAGCTGTGACAAAATTACTTATAAAGGGCCAAACATTCACTCTGCTAATGACACGTGACATTTCTTGTCACCTGAGAAATAAGGATGCCTAATTTTAGGAGACGGGCGTAAAGATGGTAACAATCAGCCCACCGCATAGGCTCTTTGGGGAGCTAAACATTTAAACTGGACTCGGGTTCAAAAACTGGGAAACACATTTCAATTGTGCAATGAAGCCAGTTTGTCTGCAGTACTTCTCTTTATGCCCATGGCCTTTGGTTTATCCGTTCCCATCACAATTCAATCAAGGGTGGCCTCTTGTTTCAGGGATGGCCAGTCCATTGTCAAGCAGCCAGCCTGTTGTATTGTCCCCTCTCCTTTTCTACCCCTCTCCCCCACCAACCCTCTTCTCTGCCTTCATCGGAAGATCTTGTTAAAATGCAGATCCTTAATCAACAGGTCTGGGGTGGGGCCAGAGACTCTGCATTCTCACAAGTTCCCTGGGGATGCAATGTTGTTTGTTTTGGGGCCATACTTTGTGTAGCAAGGGATAAGCCACAGAGATAGAGGAAATTATGAGTCTAGATACATTAACTATGACGCTGGTGTGAAGGTCTGGGTATTCCTGCTGCGGAGGGTCTCAGGCAAGCTCTAGTTTTGTCCTCTGAAGTCTGTTTTTATTTTTGCCCTGCTTTCACATCAGTTCCACAGGAGAGATGTCTTTTGAACAGAATCCTTTTTCTTGAGCTAATTTGAGGGGGATTCTATTTCTTCCTTACAACCAGATATGCCGTGGTTGGGTCAGGAAGCAGATACATTGGTATTTAGAGAAAAGCCCACTGGTCTGAGCTGTATGGGGAACAAATCACCAGGCTCCTCCTCCCCTTGACTGTGGCCTGGCATCTTTCGTCTGTTGCCCCATCTCTCCATCAGGTGACACTCCAAGTCTGTGCATCTGGGGCAAGACCTTTTTCTGACACTGGTAACTTATTCATTCTTTTAGTGACAATTTCTCTAGTTAAGAGATGCAATTTCAAAACAGAAATACTTTCAAAACTGTGAGCCGAAGGAGGCAGGAAATTTAGCTGTTTGATATCACAACAATCAGAAAATATAGTAAACGAATCAATGGAATGCTAAAGAATAAATGTATTTGCGAGGTGAATGGCACATGGATTGTGATTTTACTATGGCCTGTTCTGATTTCCAATACATATCTGTCATAAATAGAAACCAGTGTGTATTCATCTTCACAGAGTGGGGAGAAGCCTGGGATGGGGTGCATATTTATATGGGACTGTTTGGGTTGTTTTATTGCTTGCCCTTGAGTGGCATCCATACTTCTGCTGGGCTCAGGGAGTGAAAAATGCACTCGGTGATGTAGATGGCCATAGAGAATGGGTTGTGCTCATCATTTGGCGTGAGGAAAGGAAAGGAACCCAGTCTTTGGGCAATAGTCAGGCAATCAAGGCGCACTTACTGAGCACCCACTTGTGTGCAAGTCTCCTTGGTAGGTGCACTGGGGATTCAAAAGTGACCAAAATGCTGTTCTTTCCCTTGAGGCTCTTGCAATCTAGGAATAATTGTTAAGAAATGGTCTCTTCTTCTCCCTCCACTTTCTATTAGCTGACAACTACACTGACCCTCTTTTCCTTAACTCACTGGAATGCATCTCTGATGATAAAGTTTCAGTCTCAGCCAGCCAGTCAATGGAGGAGGATTTTTATTTTATTTATTTATTTAAAGATTTTATTTATTTGAGAGAGAGAGAGAGAGAGCGAGCTAGAGAGACCATGAATAATGGGGAGGGGCAGAGGGAGAGGGAGAAGCCGACTCCCCACTGAGCAAGGAGCCTGAAGCAGGGCTCGATCCCAGGGCCCTGAGATCATGACCTGAGCCAAAGGCAAACACTTAACTGACTGAGCCACCCAGGGACACAGAGACAGGTATTTTTAATGGGCGTGTCCAGTGCTCCTCAACTCTTATGCTGCAGTGATAGTTCACTCTGCAGGCCAACCCTGTGTCCAGCCTTCCACAATCAGAACCACTCTTTGCTCAGATAACCATAGCCATCTCTCTGGCTCAACAACTCCTTCCATACCCCATCGACCCTTACCACCTCCCTGCAGAAATTTCTGCCTTGGTTTCTGCAAGAGGACACCTGGAGAAGCTATTTCAGGGGCCAAATGGCAACAAATGATAGAGCTTGGTGAGTTTAATGAGTCTCGCCACCCGCCAGTCACCCACACATCTTTCTCAACCCTTTTTTTGGAGGAACGATAGTATGTTATGTCAAATAAGCACATCAGTGTTTCAGGGCCAGGGGTGGTATGTCCTGAACTGTGAGTTCCCCAACCCTCCAACTGAATGTTGAAGCCCCAATACCTCACATGACTGTATTAGAGATAGTGCCTTTAAGGAAGTGATTGGGGTTGAATGAAGTTGTAAGGGTTGGAACTGGTGCCCTTGTAAGAAGAGGAAAGACACCAGAGCCCTCTTTCTAACACGTAGTGAGAAGGCTGCCATCTACAACCTAGGAAGAGAGCTCTCACTAAACCAGACCATGCTGGTACCCTGATCTTGGACTTCCAACCTCCGGAGCCAGGAGAAAAATCAACGTCTGTTGTTTAAACCACTCAGTCAACGGTGTTTTGTTAAGGCAGCCAGAGCAGACTCATATAGGGGTGGCTCAGGGAATAAAAGGCAAAGTGAGATGGACTGAGGGGAGAGCAAGATGGCTGTGCGTGTCACTGGTGCTGAGACTGGTGACTAGGATGGTTCCTGATGGAATCAGCTTCATCCTTCCCTTCAGAGAGTTTAAAACCCACAACTGGGAACCATGACTTCACTTCTTGTGGATGGTAACAAGAAAGACTGCCAGTGACGAGATGTATGTTTAATTTCAGGTGTGCTGGCAAGAATATTATCTTACTTTAAATCGCACAGAGGATACATGTCCTAGGACACAGACAGTGTCATGTAAAAATAAGTCTTTGGCCTTAGAACCATAGTCTTAAGGAAGTCAACGTTTGATTCCTGAATATTTCTTAATTTTTGATGGCCCCAGTAAACTGTACATTAAAACCACAGCTTCCCAATCTACTGATCTGATTATTTGGGTTTCTGTTTCTCAGGAGTTATTAGGAGGGAAAACAGCTATATCCAAGCTACCAGGAGATGCACAGCCACTGATAATTAGAAAGAAATAAAATCGATGACTAAATGAATGCGCAGTTTACATGCAAAGGTAACCTTTTATTCTTTCCAATTAGGATGTTATTTCTCTGTAGAGTTGACAGATGAGGCTGTGTTATAAATAGAAGTGATATTTTGTAGGGTTCTTCTAACTGAAATGTGCATGAGGTCAAATTATAATCAAGGTAATATATATAAGTAATGAGCTGAGCCCACATTCTCAGGCATTTATCCATTTAGTGGTAATAAATGAGCAGAGATGAAAAGAGAGCTTCTGGACAAATGCAGCAAAATAGTTACTTGTGTAGTTGGAACACAGCATCTTATCTCTTTGTAATGAATGCTTGCCAGTGATAATCAACCTCATTCGTTAATTGTATTCATGATATTAATGAGCTCATTAGAATAACAGTCACATCCTGTTCTGTGGTCAAAGTCTGGGGAATCACAAGTTTTGCACACCTTGTTGCTATAGATATACTTATGCATGCCAATTATGTACAAATTCAAATGCCATCTGTGTTGACTTTATACAAGGACACCCTCAAATCATTCTTTACTTTTTTTAAGGGTCTTTGAGAATTTGGTAGAGATCTTTTCTTCTCAGAGTAATGAGCTTCATATTTATGACAAAACTTCACATTTAGCTCATGTCATTGGTAAGATGATCTTTTTCTCTCCTGAATTCCACTCCCTAGCCAGACTTAGCCACGAGCCTGGAATCCAGCAGCAGGAGGAGGATTGACAGACTATTGGCAAGTCCCAGCAAGAGATGAAAGGAAAGTAAGTGAAAATCTGTCCCTTCTAGGTGAGGGGATGTGAGAAGAAATAGAGGCTTCAGAGACACTGGGGAGGGGAGTGGTGTGTTGGATAAGATCTTTAAGGAGAGGGGTTTTGTTTCATTGTAGATATGGAACTCTGGAAGGTGACTGGATTCTCCTCTTCCTCTGGGAAATTCCTGCACCAATTTATATGGTGTGGAGGAGACCTAGAAGTGTCCCAGCTGTCCCAGCAGCCCAAGAAGGTTAGGGACGAGAACTGAATGAGAGCCACAGGGACTGCCTTGAGATCCGGCATGGCAAGAGGAAGGTGACCCCTTTGGGCCATAGAGCGACCAAAAGAAAAAAAGAAAGGAGGCATCCTTTCTCAAAAGGAGGCATCAGAGCTCAAGAGAGTCAGCCAGGGAGAACCACCAGGCCATTGTGGAGCTGCAAGGGGCTGATTCATCTCAGCCCAGTAATGGGCTTCCATAGGAAACATTAGCACCCTTCCTGATGTTGATGGTTCCTCAAAGGTTACCGGTCCAGGAATAAGGCCAGTCCAGGAATTTTGCAGCAGGTAGCACCATGAGGAACTGAAGACCCACTTCCTTCCTTGAGCCATCATTTTGGGGAAGAGAAGCAGCAAATACATCTGAAAGACTGAACATTTCCTCTAAAGACTGAACAAATCATCTAAGGAGTCTTCAGGTTTTGGGATTGGCCTAAGATGGCAGGATTGAACTAAAATTCCTAGTTTTCTCTTTCTGCTTGCAAAGGGAGCAGGGAACTTGTAAGAGAGAGCTTAATAAGAAAATAATGAAGTTTCATTCTTGGGGAGATTTATAAGGATAGTGCAAGTATCCTTGCAACTCTGCTACACGTGAAATTGCTATCAGGAGATAACGTCTTTTGGTCCTGCTACCTCTACAGGTCTGTTCTGGTTGTTTATAATGACTGGTCAGTGTAACTAGAAAGGCCGCAGATTTAGAAATGGTTATGACAGTTCTGCTGCTATGAACCAAGCTCTCAGGCCCAGTTTGAACTCCTGAGATGTGGCCTTCCTCTGATTATTGCTGTGGTGCTTCCTTACCTGAACCTTATTTTCCTGATGGTGTTTGGTACTGCAATTCTATTTTCTCACATGACCTTGACCCATGCTTGTATTTCAGCTAGCTGACAGGGCCCATATGCCTGTACTGTCCTTGCTGGTGCCATCCCCATTTTATATATATGGACTCATGTTAAGTTCCATGGTCTCTGTGCTTAACCTTAACCTCTACTGCCTTCTAGCTCATAGAAGTCTCCAGCATGTTGTGCCTAGCCAGTCCCAGGTTTTCCCACCTAGCTTTGGCTAGAAAAGAAGAGAGGACACTGCTAGCTTGGCTCCATAGTGAAACCTACATGAATGCTTTTTATTTTGAAGTCAATTCTATTGATACCTATGTCATTAACTGCTCTGATGGACTTCTAAATTCAAGGCAGGTCTTCTTGAGGTTGTGGCTGTCCCAATGGCAGGTGTGTTTCTTGTGTTATCACCTGAACCCATGTGGTAATGTTGTTCTTAAAATGTTGAGTCCAACTTCAAATGAAGCCTTATTTTCCATACAACTCTCTTTGTACTCTTAGACTGTAAGTCCCGAATGTGGGGGTGTTTATTTCAGTGGCCAGACCACATCCTCCCAAAGAGGGGAAATCAAGTAGTGCTTTTACAGCAGTCTGAAGCTCTTGAGCTCAGACCCATCTGGAATCATATGTGTGGCCTTAGGCAAATCCCTTAATCTCTCAGTGTATTGACTTTTCCTTCTATAGATAGATGTGGGCCTCACATCGTTGTGAGAACTGAATGAGATACCATATATCTGGTAGACACTATCAATGCCTAGACAATACCCACTATCCCCGTCTTATTTGCCCCTACGGCCCAATTTTTCTTGAGTTCTTTCTTCCTTCATATGTTGAGTGGTAAATCCTGATCACACAAATTGTGGTAGTATTACTTGCCGGCAGTTGGTTTAAGAAGGGTTATATAACCAAATTTTAGCCAATGAGATACAAGGGAAGTCCTCTAGAGGGTTAATGGGAAAGATTTCATTTCTGCTGGATGTTGTCATGTTTGGAATGGCAATTGTCTTGTATTCAGGAAAAGAGCTAGTTTGGCAACAAAGCTAACATATCAGGGATGTCAAAGAAATAACATGGGAAGAATGGGGGTCTTTGATGACATCATTGTGAGTTAAATTAATCAATACTGAAGCTACTTTACTTTGAGACTTCTTGTTATGTAAGATTATATCTTTCCTTCATTGTATAAGCTGTTTTGAGTTGAGTTTTCTAATGCTTGCTGGCAAAGGCATCCTAACAGACACAGTGTGTGTCAATATGTGTGATCCATGTCTCTAAACTGAAGTTTTACAGCGGGGAGTCTCAGGGGGAAGACACTAAGAATGTGGGACTAACCGAGGTTATAAGGAATATTAGTTTCTTATTGCTGCTATAACAAATGATTATAAATTTAGTGGTTTAAAATAACACAGATTTAAATGCCTTCTTAGTGCAGTAGGCAGTGCGTCAGTCTCATAAAATAACACAAATTTATTATCTTATTGTTCTAAAGGTTGGAAGTTCCAGATGGCTTTCATTGGACTAAAATCAAGGTGTTAATAGGGCTCTGTTCCTTCTGGAGGTGCTAGGAGAGAATGCATTTCCTTGTCTTTTCTCACTTCTAGATGCTAAGTTCATTTCTTTGTTTGTGGCTTCTTCCTCCATCTTCAAAGTCAGCAGGGTTGCATCTTCAAATCTCGCTCTGCTTGTTGTCACATAGGGAGTCAGGCATATAGTTCCATATAGTCCCTGGAGGTCTCAATAGCAGAGGTCACTGAGAGTTCTGAGCTCCTGAGCACACACAGGATGGCCGCTGGCTCCTGATAACAATGGGAGAGAACCTGAGGTGAGCTGGATGGGCCATGATAGTGTGCGAAGGAAAAAAAATCAGAGCACTCCTGTTCATTGTTAATGTAATCTCATTTTCACCCCATAGACCAGGCTTGGGGAAAGACAGGTAATGCCTAAAAAAGATGTATATGCTATATGTAGATAATATTTACTCACAAAGAACAATATAAGTACATTGTATGTTCATATGTTAAAATTAGTATTGACACAAAAGCAATATTATATATAATAACCACTATATATATGTACATATGCCTACACATGTACATGAACAGAAATCAACTGGTGATTGTAGTTTTCACTATCAGAAAGATGATTGGCTCAGTTACATGCAGAAAAATGTTAAAACTGTAACAGTTACTAAAATGCAACCAATGGGCTAACTTAATTTGAATGTTGTCTGTTAGCAGGCTAATGTAAAGCCCCCCCATGCTTGAAAGTGTGGTAGACAACATCAGAAAATACCAAAATGCAGTCAGGGTTGTATTGTTTGTATGGATTTTTTGCTTGGTTTTTGAGCAGGAAGGGATAGAGGAAAAACAGTGAAAACTACCTTGGATACAAGAATTTATCTTGTTTATTCACAGTTAAAGCTACTATTATTATTGGCTCTAACTATTTCTCTGAATCTAAAGAGAGATAAATGATTATTTGCACAGAAGGGGTTTCCTGACAGTATTATCTGGTTTCCTTATGAAGAAGCATAATTTAATAGGACCTTTAATGTCAGTATCTACAGAATACCAAGAATGATATTTCCACGGTTAATTCAGAAAAATGTGGTTGATTTTTTTGGTTATGTTTTTGTTTCTCTCTTAGTTTCCAGGTGAAAAGTTAGTAGTTTTAATGTTTGGATGTGTTATGGAGGAAAGAGATTTATCTGGCAGAGAGAAGACCATTCTGTCACTACATTTTGGGTGTGGAAGAGAGAGGGAGACAGAGACAGAGACAGAGAAAGACAGAGAGAGAGAGAATGAGGGATTTTGTGTGTCTACGAACATGTGTGTGGGTGAATACACGATTATTTGTGACTGTAGTGGTAGTTGGGGTTTTATTGTTTAAGAATAATGGAGGAGAATGGCTTTCTCACCATACATGTAGTTTGATCTTCCAAAAGTGTGAAAAACAATGGAGGGCTGGGGATTCTGAAGGGTGAGCCTTTTGGAGCTGGTGTGACAGAACCTTATGTGGTGTGTTAGTTCTATTATCACAGATGTAGGACTTAAAACAATACAAATTTATTATCTATGCCAAAAGTCAGTGGGCTCAAAATTAGCAAGACAGGAAACAACGTGTGTTGGAGAGGATGTGGAGAAAGGGGAACCCTCTTACACTGTTGGTGGGAATGCAAGTTAGTGCAGCCACTTTGGAGAACAGTGTGGAGATTCCTCAAGAAATTAAGAATAGAGCTTCCCTATGACCCTGCAATTACACTGCTGGGTATTTACCCCAAAGATACAGATGTAGTGAAAAGAAGGGCCATCTGTACCCCAATGTTTATTGCAGCAATGGCTACGGTCGCCAAACTGTGGAAAGAACCAAGATGCCCTTCAACGGATGAATGGATAAGGAAGATGTGGTACATATACACAATGGAGAATTATGCCTCCATCAGAAAGGACGAATACTCAACTTTTGTAGCAACATGGACAGGACTGGAAGAGATTATGCTGAGCGAAATAAGTCAAGCAGAGAGAGTCAATTACCATATGGTCTCACTTATTTGTGGAGCATAACAAATAACATGGAGGACATGGGGAGATGGAGAGGAGAGGGAGTTGAGGGAAACTGGAAGGGGAGATGAGCCATGAGAGACTATGGACTCTGAAAAACAACCAGAGGGTTTTGAAGGGGCGAGGGGGTGGGAGGTTGAGGAACCAGGTGGTGGGTAATAGGGAGGGCACGTACTGCATGGAGCACTGGGTGTGATGCCAAAACAATGAACACTGTTATGCTGTAAATAAACAAATAAACGAATAATAAAAAAAACAGTCAGTGGGCTCATGTGTCTTTTAAGCTAAAATCAAGGTGTTGGCAGGGCTGCTTTCTTTTCTGGAGTCTCTAGGGGACAATCTGTTCCTTGTCATTTGGGTTGTTGGCAGAATTCATTTCCCTGTGGTTGTAGGACAGAGCTCCTTGCTTCCTCCTGGCTATCAGCTAAGGGTCATTAGCTTTTAGAGGTTGCCTGTGTTCCTTGGCTCATGGTTCCCTACCTCCATCTTCAAAGCCAGCAACGACGGGTTGAGTCCCTCTCACACTTTGAATCTCTCCTGCCTTTTCTTCAGCTTCCTCTCCTTGATGAATATTTCTGCTTTCCTCTTCTACTCTTAAAGGCTTATATGGTTATTTGGGCCTACTTAGTAATTCAGGGTAGTTGCCTTATTTTAAAGTCTGTTACTTTAACTCCATCTGTAAAGTTCCTCTTACCATGTAACGCAACATACACAGGTGTAACACCATGGCTTGAAGATCATGAGAGTCAAAATTTTGCCCAACACACTTGGGATGGTTATCCAGGTTCCTTTTTTGGGATGAGGCCTTGGGAATCTCAGTGATTGTCCTTTTGGCCAAACTTATACAGAGGGAGGGAGACTCAGTAGAGCTGGCCATTTTTGAATGGATCTCAGGGACTGTGGAAGGAGTAGCTCAGTGACAACCACCATAAACTCCTGTTCTATGAGGTCTTGAAAGTCCCCAGGGTTCTTATCTGATCCAACAGGTAAAGAATTCTTAAAAATAACTAGTATTGGACTTCTGGTCAAACTTGAAATACTGGAGTATGTAATGGTTAGGATGTTTTTAGCTACTGACAACAAAAACTTGGATTCAGCTGGAGAAATTGTAAGGAACTTTATTATTGTAGACAACATTAAGTGTTAAAGCAGGGTGGCTAAATTTTAGCTCTATGGATCAAAATGATCTAGGTTCTTCTCATCTTTTTTCTCTGCTATCTTCAGTTCATTGGTCATGTCCTCAGGTTGTTTTACCTTATGGTAGCCAGTCGCTACCCTGGTTTCACATCTAGACATGCCTATACCCAATGGATAAGAGATCATCTCTTTCTGCATCTCTTTTAAAGATGGAGGAAATGTTTTCCAGGAGCTTCCCAGCTTCCTTTATGTCTTAAGCCAGAATTACACTCTATGACCATTCCCAGTCTATTTATGGGCAAGGTGTTTCATTAGGACCACTTAGGATTCGCTCACCTGGGCAGGGGCTGGGATTGAGAAGGGTGGACATCTGGAAGAAATCAGGCCAGGAAGGGAGAGCCCTGGGGTGGGTATTAGGCAGTTCACCAACAGTGTCCAGTAGGGAGAGGGTCAGATTTAATTTGATTTAGGAAAAGGAAGAATGTGACATTTATTACAGTCCATTTCCACACAGCATTACTGATCACCCCAATCCTTACACTACCATGAGGAGGAACATGTGGTTAAAGAGTTTAAGAGATTTGCCCAAAGCCAAGCAGCAGGCAAACACAGTGTTAAGGACTTGGACCCAGGTTTTCTTTTTTTTTTTTTTTAATTTATTATTTATTTGACAGAGAGAGACACAGTGAGAGAGGGAACAGAAGCAGGGGGCAGTGGGAGAGGGAGAAGCAGGCTCCCGCCGAGCAGGGAGCCCAATGTGGGGCTCGATCCCAGCACCCTGGGATCATGACCTGAGCCGAAGGCAGACGCTTAATGACTGAGCCACCCAGGTGCCCCTGGACCCAGGTTTTCTGACTCGAATCAACTTCTCTTCTCACTACCCTGAAGTTGTATTTCAATAGTTGAGGGAATTAGTATTTATACCAAAATTACCATATTCTTCAACTGTACATTGTGATTTATGGCATGGCACATGCCTATTTCTAAAGTACTTATTATATATCAATACATCAAAAACAAGATGGATTTCTCCCATCTTATAGACCATCTATTCACATCAAGAAAGACAACTGCAGGAAGAGAATCAAGATCTTTGGGAACTTCAGTTTCATATTCAGTGACATGTTAATTTTCAATTTTCCACTTTTTATCTCAAGAAAAGTTTTTCAAAGTAAGGAAAAATGAAACTACTAAATTTAAAATTACATTTAAAAATATCATCCTCAAATGAAAACAAAACCACAGGTGAATAGATTTTCCTAAATTCTCTGCCTCCAATCATGTCTGACCGAGAAGAAAACCGGAGAAGTTATAGCAAAAAACATAATTATTTTGGAACCAGTAAGACCCAAGGAACAGAGGTTAAGTAAGAAAGACCGTTTTCAGCCAGAACAGTAATAAAGAGAAGTAGAAGGTGTAGTGTATTTTGGCAAGAACAAATAATTCTGTACGGAATCTTTAATACAGACTGTGTAATGTATAAAAGTATCCAGATCACTGAATGTTTGTGAAGAATCCATTGCACCTGGAAATTGAACCAGACTATCTCTGCATATAAAAGTAAAGAAAGCAATAAACAGGCTAAAGAAAATTACCCCTCTGCCCTGGCCCCCTACCTTATGTTAGTCTTACACGAAGCTTCTAAGGAATAGTCAACTGCACAGAAGCAACATCTGCTTGACAGATTTCCTTTTGTGCTGGAGCCCACTCTCCTGCTCTATCCCACTGAGTGTGTTTATTTGAAAGTATGAGTGGATTCCAGAGGAAGCACAGATGTATTTATTTAACTAGCAGCTTGCTTCTTTGGAATTGCTGTTCAAATGAAGGCAGCAGTTCTGGGGCTGGACACCATGGGTGGTGATGTCTACTTGGGGCAAGTGTTGAATGATGGATTAGTAAAGCTGCAGTGGTATTTGACAGAATGGAAATATTTTTGATATAACTCCCATGCACGCATGGTTCAGTTATGATCAGTACTTTGACATGATGAGGTCAGGAAGTTACTTATTAGCCAAAATACTCACCAAGGTTTTGGTAGTCTACTGTGCTTTTAAGAGCTTGTGCAGGTCTTTGGTTTTCTGTTTGAAGACCACTTTCTGAATTCATGGGTTTCTAATTGTGTATGTGACCAGGATAATGGATTTCAGTGAAAATTAAGTTTATATTTTTAAAAAGACATTTATTGATTATTTGGAAATGTATTTTACTTGTTAAGTCTCCTCTCTCCTTCCAAACAGGCAGCATCTATTAGGTTGAACATATGTAATTGCCAATATCTGACAGTTTTGACCTCAAAAAGGCAATTTCAAATGGTTTGGTCGAAAATACACTGGATTTCAATTCACTACTTTAACAAATATTTATTATGTTCCCATGGAGGCACTGTGTCATGTGAAGTTACAAGGATGAACAAGTCAGTCATGTATTCTTGTCTTCACAAAGCTTAGAGTCTAGAGGGGGTAGTAGACAGTTAAACCACAGTTTTAATAAGGGAATAACACTCACTGTACCAATTTAGAGCAAGGGGACCAAATCCAATCTAGAGAGGCCAGAAAAACCTTCTCAGGGAAATGATAGCTAAGGTGAACTTGAAGGGTGAGTTAGGTGAGTGGACGGAGAAGAGGTTCTGGGCAAAGGGAATAGCAGCATGAGGATATGGAGGTAAGAACAGGATAGGGCAGGGTGTGTGCAGAGAAACTGGGTCATTCAAGGTGGAGAAAGGATTTGTTTAGAGATGATGGTGGGAGGAAAGAAGGACACCATAGCAAAGAGAAGAATCTACCAATTCTGTAGTTAAAAAATTGACATCTTTAATAAGAAACTCCTTGGCAGCGAGTGAGGTGATCATGATGGTGCTGCACCAAAAGGACCACCTGCTGCTCTATGATGAATAGCTGGAATCTGGGAAATTGCTCAGGAGGCTGTTCTTAGAATTCAGGCAATAACAGATGGTAGCCTATACTGGGTTGGTGAACATGGGGATCAAGACCCTGAGACCCTGAGAGCTGTTTAGGACGCAAATTGGCAGGGGCTGGCAAATAGTGGGGAGAGGTGGCTGAGAGGGAGGATTGCTCCCTCCCTATGAATGTATGCCTGATTCTAAGACAAGGGAGTTTTCACGGCCACACCATCCATTTCACTTTAATAACCTACTGGGCTGTAGTATCACAGTTGGCCAGCAGGTCTGCTCTCTGACATCTTCTGAATTCTAGCTTAAAAAGCCTCCAAGACTCCAGGCTATATAATTGTTATTAATTTTTTAGCTTTAGCATTTCAAAATGGAGTTTATTTGATACTGAGGAATACTAGTAAAGGTTTTTTTCTAATTACTTAAAACTGGGTATACAAATTTCAGTTTATAGTTCAGTCCTGTGGACATGGTAAGACTTTGCTAGATTTAACTCAATTCTGTTTTGCTTAGGCAGAGCCTGGACTTCATTCAGTAAAGACAGGCAAAGGTAGAGCTGGTCCATTGTTGGAAGACTGATCCTTCAAAAAAAAAAAAAATTCTGGATTTTTCTTTCACAGACATCAACTCAACTGTATTATGGCTTTCAAGAAGGATATTTCCCCTAGATTGGGAGGAAATCTGAAGAGAACATTTACTTATCAAGTGCCTATTTTTTTTAAGACTTAATTCAGTTCTCACACCAACAATTTGTGGCAGATCCTCTTATTCCCACTTTATAGATGAAAAAATCTGGTGCAAGGGAGATTAATTGACATGCCCAAGGTCATATAGCTGCCAAATAACTGAACTGATTCAAAATATATTTGTTTCAAAATATACTTTCCTGAGGCACCTGAGTGGCTCAGTTGGTTGAGCATCTGACGCTTGGTTTCGACTCAGGTCATGATCTCAGGACCGTGAGACTGAACTTCACTTTGGGTTCCCTAGCAGCGGGCAGTCTGCTTGAGATTCTCTCTTTCTCCCCCTCTCCTTCTGCCCCTCCCTTGCTCATGCTTGCTCTCTCTCTTGCAAATAAATAAATCAATCTTTAAAAAAAAATTCTTTCCCCTTCTTTATTGTGTTGTCTCTGCTACTTTCTATACCCATAGCATGTCATCATGAACAGATACATGATGAAAAAGAAACATTTTGATGTCCAAAACAGATTTTGGAAAAATATTTTCTAACACATTCATTTACTCAGTTATGGCAGCCATCTTGTTCAAGTAAGGTTGGTAGATTTGTGTTGATAATGCCCTTGATAAATGAGTTGAAAAAAAGGGTACTAGTCCAACTTAAGACATTTTGAAGTGGTTATTTGCATGCTTTAATTGATGAAAGCTGACAATTAGCATAAGATTCTTTTTAGAAACTCATTCTCAGGGGAGATGGAATCTCATCAATCTAGCTTTTGGACAATGATAATTTGGCCAAAGAGATAAAGGAGTAATACCTATATCTATAACAGAGCTGCTGATAGGGCAACTGAATGGGTGCTTTGAGGGGGAAATCTGCTATGTTATCATCGTTGTGGCAAAGATGATCATTTGAAGGCTGTCTGCAAGGAGAACCCATCCAAAAATAATTCAGAAGCTATCATGTGGTAGCAAGGAAAAAAAAGTATTGGAGTAATTTGGGCCTCCTGAACAAAGAGTCTGGGACATGGCCAGCCAGGGACATGATAATGGTCATCAAGTCCAGAGGATCAAGAAAAGATGATGTAGTAATATTAAGCAAGACAAGAGAGGCTTTAAGAGAAAAAATCTTATTAGAAATGAAGAGGGTTGCCACATAAAGATAAAGTTTCAATTCACCATGGAGATACGAAATTCGAATCTGGTAGACACTAAGAACACACCTAAAACAGATAAAACAAGCGAAAATTGACAAAGATGTAAAAAAGCAAGAAGTGGAGCTGCCAGATATATCTGATGATTGAGTGGGAGATTTTAACTAATATCAATAGTTAACAAATAAAGCAGATTAAAAAAAAAAACCCAGAAAGAATACAGAAAATTTCAATAACACTGTTAACAATCTTTTTTTTTTTTTTAAGATTTTATTTATTTACTTGACAGAGAAAGAGAAAGTACAAGCAGGGGGAGCAGCAGAGGGAGAGAGAGAGAAGCAGGCTTTCTGCCCAGCGGGGAGCCCAATGTGGCTCTCCATCCAGGACCCTGGGATCATGACCTGAGCCAAAGGCAGATGCTTAACCAACTGAGCCACCCAGGCTCTCCCACATTTGTTAATCTTCATCCAATGAGCATAGAACACTGTACCCACAATATTAAAAAAATTTAAAAATATTTCTAAAAACTTTATGGATTAAAAAAGAAATCATATTTAAAAAACAAACACTAAACACTAAACAACAATAGAAAGCAAATAATTTGGAAGATGAGGCTAATATACTTGAGCTAAATATAGTCATATATGCATACATGAGAAAAAGAAAGGCTAAAAATTAAAAAACAAAGCATTCAACTTAAGACTTTAGAAAAATAGTAGCAAAACAAACTCCTTCAAAGAGTTGTAAGAAAAAGAGAAACAGAAAGCAGAGATACCATAGAAAAGTATCAAAAGAGACAAAATGTACATTTTTGTAAAGATTAATAAAAGTGACAAACCTCTGGGAAGAGTAATTAAAAAGGCAAAGAAGGCACAAACAGAAATTGTTTGGAATAAAAAAAGAGCATCACCACGGATGATGTAGAGATTAAAAAGAAAATTTAAGAAGATAATGAATAACATCTTGCCTATGTATATGTTAGCCAAAATGGACACATTTTTGAAAAGTACAAATTCCCAACAGTCTTATGAAAAGGTAGAAAACTTAAATGATCTTATAATAAGGATTCAAAACATTAAATAAGTAAGTGGAATATCTTCACTTAAAGGAAACATCATGTCAGATGGCTTTCCTTTGTCAGGACTTGCTGTTCTATGGAACATTCAAGTCAAACATTACTAATGATGTCCAGACTTTTCCTGGACAGAAAAAGGGAATAGTTTTAACTCATTTTATGAAGCTTGTATCTCTTACTGCCTTTGAAGGAAGCCATCTTGGGGTTCATGGGAGCCCATACAGCTGGGGATGGCTGAGATGGTGTTGCAAAGATAGTGCTTTGCCCACCAAGAGAGCACCCTGGGTGCTTTGGATGTCAACAGATCCAAGGATCTGAAGCTGTTTGCTGCTGTAAGGGGAATGTCAGCAAGACCTAGAATACAAGGAGTTGCTTCTCTCTGCTTGCCTTATAATCTCCCATGAGTACCTCTTGCTGGTGAAATCTAACAAGAAGCTGCTGTCTGACACATACTGGGTCACAAATCAGAGCTCAACCAATACCAAAAGATTGAGATTATTCCCTGCATATTCTCAGATCACAATGCTTTGAAACTGGAGCTCAACCACAAGAAAAAGTTTGGAAGGAATTCAAACACCTGGAAACTAAAGACCACTTTGCTTAAGAATGCTTGGTTCAACCAGGAAATCAAAGAAGAACTTCAACAATTCGTGGAATCCAATGAGAATGAACAAACTTCTGTCCAAAATCTATGGGATACAGCAAAGGCATTCCTAAGGGGGAAATACATAGACGTTCAAGCCTCCCTCAAAAAAATTGAAAAATCCAGGGGGTGGAGTCAAGATGGTGGAGAAGTAGCAGGCTGAGATGACATCAGGTAGCAGGAGATCAGCTAGATAGCTTATCTAAACATTGTGAACACCTACAAATCCAATGGGAAATCAAAGAAAAGAGCAACAATTCTATAAACAGAAAATCGGCCGCTTTCTGAAAGGTAGGACCTGCGGAGAAGTGAGTCCAAAGTGACGGGGACGATAGACCGCGTGGGGAGGGGCCAGCTCCCAGCAAGCCCCAGAGCAATGGAGCACATCAGGACTTTTAAAAGTCTGCTCCACAGAGGGACATTGCTCCAGAGGCTAAACCAGGGTGAAGCCCACATGGGGTCAGCGTAATCCCAGGTCCAGCAGGATCACAGAAGGATTGGGTGTGTCTGAGTGTCGCAGAGCTCACAGGTATTAGAGCGGGGAAGCCGGCTACAGCGACAAAGCTGAGGAGTGAGCTCTCAGCTCTGGGTTACCTTGAACTGGTCCCAGGCTGGGTGAGCTCAGAGCGCCGCCAGAGGCCGCGGAGAAGGAAGCGACCAAGCGCTTTTCTCCAGGCGTGAGTGACTGGGCGCTTTTCTCCAAACGTGACCCGAGGCCAGGGAAATGGGAGCAATTGGGTGCTTTTCTCTGAGGGCGCACTGAGGAACGGGACCCCGAGCTCTCGGCTCCTCCAGGCTGGAGATCGGAGGCCATTAGCATTCCCATCTTCCAGAACTCTATGGAGAGCGTTCAGGGAACAAAAGCTCCCAAAAGGGAACCTGAGCGGATTACTTAGCCCCGCTCCTGATGAGGGTGGGGCAAAGACACTTGAGAATCACTACAACAGGCCCCTCCTCCAGAAGATCAGCAAGACATCCAGCCAGCACCAAGTCCACTTACAAGGAAAACAGCAAAATTCCAGAGGAGGAGAAAGCAAAGCAAGGAATTCATGGCTTTCTCCCCATGATTCTTTAGTCTTGCAGTTAATATTTTTTTTCTTTTTTCTCCTGCTAATTTTTTTTTTAACTTTTACTCCTTCCTCTTTTAACTTTTTTAAAACTAGTTTATCTTAACAATACCTTACCAAAAAACAAACAAAAAAATAATAATCCTTTTCTGAACCTTCATTATTATAGTCATATTTTATCCTCCATTGTATCTAACTATATTTTTGTGTATACATATATTTCCTTTTTTAAATATTTTTTTTCCTTATTTGTTTTCCTTTCTTATTTTTTTTCTTGTTTATTCCCTTTCTCCCTCCCACAATTTGGGGGTCTCTTCTGATTTGGTTAAAGCACATCTCCCTGGGGTCTTTGCCACCCTTTTAAAATTTTATTTGCTCCTTTATATATTCTTATCTGGACAAAATGACAAGGTGGAAAAACTCACCACAAAAAGAAGAACAAGAAGCAGTACCAAAGGCTAGGGACCTAACCTATATGGTCATTGGTAATATGACAGATCTAGAGTTCAGAATGACGTTTCTCAAGGTTGCAGCCAGGCTCGAAAAAGGCATGGAAGATTTTAGAGAAATCCTCTTAGGAGAGATAAAAGCCCTTTCTGGAGGAATAAAGGAACTAAAATCTAACCAAATTGAAATTAAAAAAGCTATTAATGAGGTGAAATAAAAAATGGAAGCTCTTACTGCTTGGATAAATGAGGCAGAAGAAAGAATTAGTGACATAGAACCTCAAATGACAGAGAATAAAGAAGCTGAGCAAAAGAGAGACAAACAAATACTGGACCACGAGGAGAGAATTCGAGAGATAAGTGACACCATAAGACGAAACAACATTAGAATAATTGGGATTCCAGAAGAAGAAGAAAGAGAGAAGGGAGCAGAAGGTCTATTGGAGAGCATTATTGGAGAGAATTTCCCTAATATGGCAAAGGGAACAAACATCAAAATCCAGGAGATGCAAAGAACCCCCTCAAAATCAACAAGAATAGGTCCACACCCCATCACCTGATAGTAAAATTTACAAGTCTTAGCGACAAAGAGAAAATCCTGAAAGCAGCCCGGGAAAAGAAGTCTGTAAGATTCAAGGGCAAAAACATTAGATTGGCGGCAGACTTATCCACAGAGATCTGGCAGGCCAGAAAGAGCTGGCATGATATATTCAGAGCACTAAATGAGAAAAACATGCAGCCAAGAATACTCTATACAGCTAGGCTATCATTGAAAATAGAAGGAGAGATTAAAAAGCTTCCAAGACAAAAAAAACTGAAAGAATTTGCAAACACCAAACCAGCTCTACAGGAAATATTGAAAGGGGTCCTCTAGGCAAAGAGAGAGCCTAAAAGTAGTAGATCAGAAAGGTACAGAGACAATATACAGTAACAGTCACCTTACAGACTAATAATGGCACTAAATTCATATCTCTCAATAGTTACCCTGAATGTTAATGGGCTAAATGCCCCAATCAAAAGACACAGGGTATCAGAATGGATAAAAAAACAAAACCCATCAATATGCTTCCTACAAGAAAGTCATTTTAGAACCGAAGACACCCCCAGATTTAAAGTGAGGGGGTGGAAAACAATTTACCATGTTAATGGACATCAGAAGAATGCTGGGGTGGCAATCCTTATATCATATCAATTAGATTTTAAGCCAAAGACTATAATAAGAGAAGAGGAAGCACACTATATCATACTCAAAGGGTCTGTCCAACAAGAAGATCTAACAATTTTAAATACCTATGCCCCTAACGTGGGAGCAGCCAACTATGTAAACCAATTAATAACAAAATCAAAGAAACACATCAATAATAATACAATAATAGTAGGGGAATTTAACACTCCCCTCACTGAAATGGAGAGATCATCCAAGCAAAAGATCAACAGGGAAATAAAGGCCTTGAATGACACACTGGACCAGATGGACATCACAGATATATTCAGAACATTCCATCCCAAAGCAACAGAATACACATTCTTCTCTAGTGCACATGGAACATTCTCCAGAATAGACCACATCCTGGGTCATAAATCAGGTCTCAACTGGTATCAGAAGATTGGGATCATTCCCTGCATATTTTCAGACCACAATGCTCTGAAGCTAGAACTCAATCACAAGAGGAAAGCTGGAAAGAACCCAAATACATGGAGACTAAACACTATCCTTCTAAATAATGAATGGTTCAACCAGGAAATTAAAGAAGAATTGAAAAAATTCACGGAAACAAATGATAATGAAAACACAATGGTTCAAAATCTGTGGGACACAACAAAGGCAATCCTGAGAGCAAAGTATATAGCGGTACAAGACTTTCTCAAGAAACAAGAAAGGTCTCAAGTACAAAACCTAACCCTACACCTAAAGGAGCTGGAGAAAGAACAACAAAGAAAGCCTAAACCCAGCAGGAGAAGAGAAATCATAAAGATCAGAACAGAAGTCAATGAAATAGAAACCAAAAAAACAATACAACAAATCAGTGAAACTAGGAGTTAGTTCTTCAAAAGAATTAATAAGATTGATAAATCCCTGGCCAGACTTATCAAAAAGAAAAGAGAAAGGACCTAAAAAAATAAAATCATGAATGAAAGAGGAGAGATCACAACCAACACCAAAGAAATACAAACAATTATAAGAACATACTATGGGCAACTCTACACCAACAAATTTGACAATCTGGAAGAAATGGATACATTTCTAGAAGCATATAAACTATCACAACTGAACCAGGAAGAAATACAAAACATGAACAGACCTATAACCAGTAAGGAGATTGAAACAGTCATCAAAAATCTCCAAACAAATAAAGCCCAGGGCCAGACGGCTTCCCAGGGGAATTCAACCAAACATTTAAAGAAGAATTAATTCCTTTTCTCCTGAAACTGTTTCAAAAAATAGAAATGGAAGGAAAACTTCCAAACTCATTAGATGAGGCCAGCATCACTTTGATCCCAAAACTAGATAAGGATCCCACCAAAAAAGAGAATTACAGACCTATATCCTTGATGAACACAGATGCAAAAATTCTCACCACAATACTAGCCAATAGGATCCAACAGTACATTAAAAAGATTATTCACCACGACCAAGTGGGATTTATTCCAGGGCTGCAAGGTTGGTTCAACATCTGCAAATCAATCAATGTGATACAACACATTAATAAAAGAAAGCCATATATATCATTCTCAATGGAGAAAAACTGAAAGCTTTTCTGCTAAGGTCAGGAACACGGCAGGGATGTCCATTATCATCACTGCTATTCAACATAGTACTAGAAGTCCTAGCCTCAGCAATCAGAAAACAAAAAGAAATTAAAGGCATCCAAATTGGTAAAGAAGAAGTTAAACTATCACTCTTCGCAGATGATATGATACTATATGTGGAAAACCCAAAAGACTCCACTCCAAAACTGCTAGAACTTGTACAGGAATTCAGTAAAGTGTCAGGATATAAAGTCAATGCACAGAAATCAGTTGCATTTCTTTACACCAACAACAAGACAGAAGAAAGAAATTAAGGAGTCAATTCCATTTATAATTGCACCCAAAACCATAAGATACCTAGGAATCAACCTAACCAAACAGGCTAAGAATCTATACTCAGAAAACTATAAAGTACTCATGAAAGAAATTGAGGAAGACACAAAGAAATGGAAAAATGTTTCATGCTCATGGATTGGAAGAACAAATATTGTGAAAATGTCTATTCTACCTAAAGCAATCTACACATTTAATGCAATCCCTATCAAAATACCATCCATTTTTTTCAAAGAAATAGAAGAAATAATCTTAAAATTCATATGGAACCAGAAAAGACCTCGAATAGCCAAAGGATTAGTGAAGAAGAAAGCCAAAGTTGGTGGCATCACAATTCTGGACTTCAAGCTCTATTACAAAGCTGTCATCATCAAGAAAGCATGGTACTGGCACAAAAACAGACACATAGATCAATGGAACAGAATAGAGAGTCCAGAAATAGACCCTCAACTCTATGGTCAACTCATCTTCGACAAAGCAGGAAAGAATGTCCAATGGAAAAAAGACAGACTCTTCAACAAATGGTACTGGGAAAATTGGACAGCCACATGCAGAAAAATGAAATGGGACCACTTCCTTACACCACACATGAAAATAAACTCAAAATGGATGAAGGACCTCAATGTGAGAAAGGAATCCATCAAAATCCTTGAGGAGAACACAGGCAGCAACCTCTTTGACCTCAGCCGCAGCAACTTCTTCCTAGGAACATTGCCAAAGTCAAGGGAAGCAAGGGCAAAAATGAACATTGGAATTTCATAAAGATCAAAAGCTTTTGCATAACAAAGGAAACAGTTAACAAAACCAAAAGACAACTGACAGATTGGGAGAAGATATTTGCAAACGACATATCAGATAAAGGGCTAGTATCCAAAATCTATAAAGAGCTTAGCAAACTCAACACCCAAAGAACAAAGAACCCAGTCAAGAAATGGGCAGAGGACATGAACAGACATTTCTGGAAAGAAGACATCCAGATGGCCAGCAGACACATGAAAAAATGCTCCACATCTCTCGGCATCAGGGAAATAAAAATCAAAACCAAAGTGAGATACCACCTCACACCAATCAGAATGGCTGAAATTAACAAGTCAGGAAATGACAGATGCTGGCGAGGATGTGGAGAAAGGGAACCTTTCACACCTACACTGCTGGTGTGAACGCAAGCTGGTGCAGCCACTCTGGAAAACAGTGGGGAGGTTCCTCAAAAAACTTAAAATGGAGCTTCCCTATGACCCAGCGATTGCACTGCTGGGTATATATCCTAAATATACAAATGTGGTGCTCCAAAGGGGCACGTGCACCCAAATGTTTATGGCAGTAATGTCCACAATAACCAAACTATGGAAAGAACCTAGATGTCCGTCAACAGATGAATGGATAAAGATGTGGTATATATACACAATGGAATACTATGCAGCCATCAAAAGAAATGAAATCTTGCCATTTGTGATGACATGGATGGAACTAGAGGGTATTATGCTTAGAGAAGTGAGTCAGTCGGAGAAAGACAACTATCATATGCTCTCCCTGATATGAGAAAGTGGAGATGCAACATGGGGAGTTTGAGGGGGTAGGAAAAGAAAAAATGAAAGAAGATGGGATTGGGAGGGAGACAAACCTAAAAGACTCAATCTCAAAAAACAGACTGAGGGTTGCTGGGCGGAGTGGGGACGGGATAGTGTGGTGGGGATATGGACATTGGGGAGGGTATGTGCTATGATGAGTACTGTGAAATGTGTAAACCTGGCAAGTCACAGACCTGTACCCCTGGGGATAAAAACACACTATGTTTATTTAAAAACTTAAAAATAAAAATTAAAAAAAATTGGAAAAATCCAGAATACTCCAGCTGTCTTTACACCTTAAAGAACTGGAGAATCAACAGCAAATTAAGCCAACTCCACACACAAGAAGGGAAATAATTAGGATTAGAGCAGAGATCAATGAGATAGAAACTAGAGATACAGAAGAACACATCAACAAAACTAGAGCTGGGTTTTTGAAAGAGTCAATAAGATTGATAAACCACTGGCCAAACTAATCCAAAAGAAAAGAAAGAGGACCCAAATTAATAAAATTATGAATGAAGAGGGAGAGATCACGACTAACACCAAGGAAATAGAAACAACCATCAGAAATTATTATCAACAGTTATATGCCAATAAGTTAAGCAACCTAGATGAAATGGATGCATTCCTGGAAAACTATAAACTTCCAAAACGGAATCAGGAAGAAACTGACAACCTGAATAGACCAATATCTAGTAACGAGATTGAAGCAGTGATCAAAAACCTCCCCCAAAACAAGAGCCCAGGACCTGATGGATTCCCTGGGGAATTCTACCAAACATTTGAGGAAGAAATAATACCTATTCTCCTGAATTGGTTTCAAAAAATTGAAGCAGAAGGATAACTTCCAGATTCTTTATGAAGCCAGCATTACCCTTATCCCCAAACCAGGCAAAGACCGCACCAAAAGGTCAAATTTCAGATCAATATCCCTGATGAATATGGATGTTAAGATTCTCAACAAGATCCTAGCTAATAGGATCCAACAATACATTGAAAAGATTATCCACCATGACCAGGTGGGATTTTTCCCTGGGTTGCAAGGGTGGTTCAACATTTGCAAATCAATCAATGTGATAGAACAAATCAATAAAAGATGAGAGAAGAACCACATGGTCCTCTCAATCGATGCAGAAAAAGCATTTGACAAGATATAGCATCCGTTCCTGATTAAAACGCTTCAAAGCGTAGGGATAGAGGGAACATTCCTCAACTTCATTAAATCTATCTATGAAAAACCCACAGCAAATATCATCCTCAATGGGGAAAAGCTGACAGCCTTCCCTTCGAGATCAGGAACATGACAAGGATGCCCACTCTCACCACTCTTGTTCAACATAGTATTAGAAGTCCTAGCAACAGCAATCAGACAACGAGAAATAAAATGTATTCGAAGTGGCAAAGAAGAAGTCAAACTCTCTCTCTTCGCAGATGACATGATACTTTATATGGAAAACCCAAAAGACTCCACCCCCAAACTACCAGAGCTCACACAGCCATTCAATAATGTGGCAGGATACAAAATCAATGTACAGAAATCAGTGGCTTTCTTATACACTAACAATGGAAATATAGAAAGGGATATTAGAGAATTTATTCCATTTACTACAGCACCAAGAAGCTTTCAAGCTTTACTACAAAGCTGTGATCACTAAGAAAGCATGGTACTGGCACAAAAACAGACACATAGACCAGTGGAACAGAGTAGAGAGCCCAGATATGGACCCTCAACTCTACGGTCAAATATTCTTCAACAAAGCAGGAAAAAATATACAGTAGAAAAAAGACAGTCTCTTCAATAAATGGTGCTGAGAAAATTAGACAGCTATGTGTAGAAGAATGAAACTTGACCATTCTCTTACACCATACACAAAGATAAACTCAAAATGGATTAAAGACCTCAACGTGAGGCAGGAAAATCCATCAGAATCCCAGAGAACATACGCAGTAACCTCTTCGAGATTGGCCACAGCAACTTTTTCAAGATAGGTCTCCAAATGGAAAGGCAATAAAAGCAAAAAGGAACTTTTGGGACTTCATCAAGATCAAAATCTTCTGCACAGCAAAGGAAACAGTCAACAAAACAAAGAGGCAACCCACGGAATGGGGGAAGATATTCGTAAATGACACCACAGACAAAGGGCTGATATCCAAGATCTATATAGAACTCCTCAAACTCAACATGCACAAAACAGATAATCACATCAAAAAATGGGCAGAAGACATGAAGAGACACTTCTCCAATGAAGATATACAAATGGCTAACAGACACATGAAAAAATGTTCATCATCACTATCCATCAGGTAGATTCAAATCAAAACCACATTGAGATACCACCTTACACCAGTTAGAATGGCCAAAATTAACAAGACAGGAAACAATGTGTGTTGGAAAGGGGAACCCTCTTACACTGTTGGTGGGAATGCAAGTTGGTGCAGCCACTTTGGAAAACAGGGTTGAGATCCCTTAAGAAATTACAAATAGAGCTTTCTTATGACTCTGCGAATGCACTACTGGGTATTTACCCCAAAGATACAGATGTAGTGAAAAGAAGGGTTATCTGTACCCCAGTGTTCATAGCAGCAATGGCCATGGTTGCCAAACTGTGGAAAGAACTAAGATGCCCTTCAACAGATGAATGGATAAGGAAGATGTGGTCCATATATAATATGGAGTATTATGCTTCCTTCAGAAAGGATGACTACTCAACTTTTGTATCAACATGGATGGGACCAGAAGAGATTATGCTGAGTGAAATAAGTTAAGCAGAGAAAGTAATTATCATATGGTTTCACTTACTTGTAGAGCTAAGAAAGAACACGGAGGACATGGGGAGATGTAGAGGAGAAGGGAGTTGGGGGAAATTGGAGGGGGAGATGAACCATGAGAGACTGTGGACTCTGAAAATCAATCTGAGGGTTTTGGAGGGGGTGGCGGGAGGTTGAGTGAGTCTGGTGGTGAGTATTATGGAGGGCACGTATTGCATAGAGCACTGGGTGTGGTGCATAAATAGTGATTCTGGAACACTGAAAAGAAATAAAAAAAAAAAAAAAAAGAAGCCGCTGTCTGGGAAATGCCCCACATGGGCATCACAGAGCAGAGTATGAAGGGGTGGGTCTGAGCTGGGACAGGAGGTGATCAAGAGCACAACGTTGAATGAGGAATTAGTAAAAGCGTTCTATTTAGAAGAAAAGAAGGTATGCCATCACCACTTCTGTTCAATGTACTCGATATCTTATCCGGTATAACAGGCCAAGAAAAAGAAACGAGAAATATAAAAACTTGAAAGGATATAGGATGATTGTATTTACTTTCAAATTATATGATTGTTTAACCCCCATGAATCTATATACCAATCATTAGATTTAATAATAGAATCACAAAGTCGTGGGATATAAAATTATACAAAAAATCAAATGCATATCTGGGCATCAACAGCCAACAGTTAAAAAACAATCTTAGCATCTAACATTTATAATAACAAAAGTTAAAAAAGTAAAAGGTACCTAGATATAAATCTCACTAAAGGTATGTGGGACATTTGTGGTCATAGAATCATAAAACTTTATTAAAGACATAAAAATGAAGTCATATCACTTTTTTCTTTCTTTCTTTCTTTTTTTTTTTAAGAGTTTATTTATTTATTTGAGAGAGAAAGAGAGAGAGTGAGCATGGGGCAGGTAGGGGCAGAGGGCGAGAGAGAAGCAGATTCTTTCCTGAGCAGGGAGCGCCACATGAGGCTTGATCCCAGAACCTTGGGATTATGAACTGAGCAGATGCAAAAACCAGCTGAGCAACCCAGACTCCCAAAGTCATATCATTTTCAAGAACAGAAAGACTCAATATCATTAAGATACAACTTGTTCCTAAACTAATCAACAGATTCAATACAACTGCAGTAAAAAACCTTAAAAAAGCTTTTGTGAACCTTGAAAAATTTACTCTAAAACTTAAACTGAGACGCAAAGAGCCAAGAATGGTCAACACATACCTGAACAATGGGATGGTGAATTGACCCTACTATAAAACTTACTGTGCACCATATAGTATTCAGATGCTGTGGCATTGTTCATAGACAGACAAATAGGTCAGTACAACAGAAAAGAGATTCCAGAAACAGACTCGTGTACATATTGAAGGATATAATAGAAATGATGTATTTCAAAGCAGTGGTGGAGAATGGAATACTCAATAGAAAGTTCTAGGAAAATTGGCTCTCCTTAAGAGAAAAAAGTGGGTTACAACTCACACCGCACACGAAAATCAATTCTAGAAGGATTGAGGACTTACATATTTAAGGTGAAAGTTTAAAACTTTTAGAAGAAAATATTGGAGAATATCTTTATGCCCTCAGGGTTGGAAGGCTTTTAAGACAAGATAGGAAGTGCATGTATCATAACAGAAAAGACCGGTAAGTTCAACTACATTAAAAATAACTTCCATTCATCAAAAGGCACAGAAATTAACATGAAAAAATAAGCTACAACCTGGAAGAAGATAATTTCAATTTTATATAATTGACAGAGGTTTAATTTCTGGAATGCACACAGATATCCTAAAATCAATAAGAAGAAGATAAACATATGACCCAACTCATTCAGAGGTTCTGAGAGTGTCTGTGGTAGGCCCCATGGATAAATACTAGTGCAGACCCTTAGGCTTTTGAGTAGAGCTCTGCCATCCTCTCCAGATAATCGTTCCCTTAGAGAAACACTTTCTAGCAGCTAGAGGACCATAACAGATACTGAACATTGACCATAGGCCACAGAGTTCCATGTGACCTGAGATGCCCAATATGAATGCAATGAGGAAGAGGCCACACTTCTGCCATTTCTGTTACTTTTTCTTAGAAACCATGGTCCTATGGGTTCCCCCATTGCCTGCCTTCACAGCAGTGAAGGTAGAGACCTCCGTGTCTTTTCCCAAACTTTGTGGGCATGGAGAAGCAGGATGTGATGGCTCAGACAGCATCAGAGGTACTATGTTCCTTGAATCCAGCCATTGAAATGGTGGCTACACAATTCCCCATTTCCTGATTGTGGCAGCTGTGGCTCCTTTGGTGGACCAGTTTGGTTGTGTTGTTCTGGTCTTTGTTCCTGGAGGCTTAGTGCATTAATTCAGGTTGGCTGGGAAGTAGGAGTCAGATGGAATTAGATGTGGAATTAGATTGATTGGGGGAAATGCTTGTGAAGAAGCAAGAGTGAGGCTGCAGGAGTGGGCAGGGAGAGCTTCAGACCATGGTGACGTTCAGAGATCTAGATGGAAGGAGAGAGGAAGGGGTAGGAAAAATTTTAGACTACAGCATAGCTTTGAGGAAGTCTTGGCCAGGCTGATGGGGTGGCCTGGAGCAAAGACTGCTCATCAGAGCTACCCAGCACTGGGTGGGAATAGCGTGATCTAGAACACCTACTGAGCTTAGTCAGAGGCTGAGAGGAGACTGCGGAATGTGTGGCCTTGTCTGTGGACCTTGAAAGTGGCCCTTGGGGGATGTTGGCTAACTAGACTTCTCTGAGCAGGTTCTTTCTCACAAAGAGATCTGAGCAGCAAACTTTCATCACTGCCTTGCTCAGCATGGAAGATTCTCCTCCTGACTTTCCAACGTTTGTGTTTACATAGAGCATCTAAATTCTGCTTTAAATCACTCTCTGCTTAAACTGCTGATATGGTTTCTGTTATCCGGTTTTACCTTGACCAATACAACCTCCAAGATAGTAGACTATCTGGGATATGGTAGATGAGCGTTACATATTTCTTGAATGAATGAAAATCTAAGTGAAGCTGCTAAGGTTATTTTAAGAGTGGCAGATTTAATACGTAATTGCTGATTGTCGGCATTGTTGCCAACAATCCTTTCAGAAAATGTAATTGACTCATTGAACCAGGTTAAAGGGCTGATGTGAGGGCATCAAGGGTGGGCAGCAAAAGGAAATGTGGCCGCCCCAATCATCAACCTTGTGATGCTGTGTTGAGGCAGCGGGAGAGGTCATGGTCCAGGGGTTCCAGGCTTTGGCTGGCAGGGGATGGAAGTTACTCCTGGGTGCAGAGAATCAGCTGCAGCTTGAATTCCACACAGGAGCGACAAAAGGAAAAGTATACTGAGGGAGGTGGGAGCAGAGACTGATATCCGGGTTTATATGCAAACTCCATATGATCCCATATATATATAGCTTTTCCTCAGAGATGTAAAAAAAAAAACAGCCATAGGAGCCAAGTTCTTTTTTCTCTCTCCTGCTGGCATCCCAAGGGAGCTTCAGTTCTTTATTATAGCTGAACAGCTCCCTTAAATGGAAGGATTAAGGCAATCTCCCCAATTCAGTATACCCTTGGGAAAGGGTAGTATGTTTATAAAATCTCAGCTCTTTCCTGAGAACTAGGTTTATCAGACTTTGAACTCTACCCTGCAATGCCCGAAGGGCATTGAAGGTAATATGGAATTTC
Source organism: Meles meles (assembly GCF_922984935.1). Lineage (NCBI taxonomy): Eukaryota > Metazoa > Chordata > Mammalia > Carnivora > Mustelidae > Meles > Meles meles. The sequence continues at coordinate 97,758,294 of NC_060072.1, forward strand.
TGAAAGAGGTAGATGTCAAGGAAAGCAAAGGGAAAGCACACATAAAACGTCGAGACCTCTAAAACTAAAATTTAGTCAGCACTTCCTTAACAAACGCTCACCTTTTTGCTGAGAAGGACCGGAGGAAACTTAGGTGGGAGGGTGATTTGTCCTGACAATGAACACTTAAGAGCCAGAGAAGTAATGGAAGTTTCTCCTCAGCCATATATCAGGCTAATGGAGCAGAATGTTTTCTAGTGGGACATTCTTCACTTCTGCATCTGGAACCTTCCCCCTATCCTGACCTGATGAAAGAAACCAGTTTAGTACTGAGCTTCACTGAGCACGTTTCATATTTCAAGTAAAGAGACACATACTCTTCCTTGAGAAGGACAAATTTAAATCAGTGTCTAATTCTTAAACTTCTTTATTTTCTTTTCCTCCAGGTGACCTGGTGCCTCTGCGCTTTAGTTCATTATTGTGTCTAAGTAGAGCAACTGGGGACTGTATCCTCCGTACAGAAACACATAAACATTTGAGGAAATGCCATAAACATAATCCAAGACAAGAATTCTTTATCTCTCTCTCTCTCTATCTGGACTTTGAATTAGTTACTTATTTATTTAAAGTGAATAACTCTTTTATACAAGGTATCCAGTGAGTGTTAACATTTTCAAAGAACTCTTAAGTGCTACAGGATTTTTTGGTTTGTCTCATGGTTCGTTCCAATGAGTATCTAAATAAGGTCTACACTGAGATTTCTTGGTATTTAAGCCCCTTTCTATCTAGAGATTCTCACACAGCCCTCTGGGCGTCTTTCTGTCTCTGTGTCTGTCTCTCTCCGCAATTTATTTGTTGAAGAAATGAGATCATTTGTTCTGTAGTTTCCCATGGTCTGGATCTTGCTGATTACGCCCCTGTGATGTCTCTTAACCTGCTCCTCTGCTCGGTGTGTTTCCTGTAAGTTAGCTGATGAATGGAGGTTTGACCACATTCACCTCTGCTTTTTGGCAAGGCTCCCTCACGGATGGAGCTGTTTCCATCAGGAGGTGCATGGTATCGAGTTGTTTCTCTTTTTGTGATGGTAGCACGTTGGGGACCACTGGCTAGATTCATTAATTTATTGAGGTGAACCCTGACTTTTATTTCAAAATAATTATAAACTCGTTGGAAGTTATAAAAATAGTACAGAAAGTCACACGTACCCATCATCCCACTTCCCCCAGATGTATAAAGTTCTATACAACCCTAGTTCAATACCAAAACCAGGACCATGACATCGGAACAATAATAAAGTACTTTGAATGTGCTCTGGTAAGAACATTTTTCTTTTAAAAATACTGTTCGTGATTTGGTTAATCACATGTGAGTTTCATAATTTTGTTCTACCTCAAAATAAAGATTTTTCTCTGAAAGTTAATTTATGAACCTAGGTTAAAAATACATCAAAGCTAGCTTTGTTTTGGGCTGAAGATAGCGTTGGCACTGTCTGATCCTGTTCTGGGAGATTTATTTGTAATTCAATGGTATAAATTTGGATTCTGGGTGTCCAGGAAAAAAATGCCAATGGCCTGCTTTTTGTTGTTGTTGTTGTTAGATGTGAAAGAAGCAGCCTTTTAGAGGTGAAGTCACCTTTCTTTCCCTTGAAATTC